>NC_084759.1:178336612-178646144 GCF_028858725.1 Colius striatus | reverse complement strand
TGTTATGGCTTGCAGATTCCTTATTGGTCAAAATACAATTTGGAAAATTAAAAAATCCCAATAAGTATTTTCTAAAAAGTTAATGATATGGAAGTTAGTTTTATGGCTTGGGCCATCTGGGAAAGAGGTGTTAGTGGGATATTACTGTAAGCGGTGCCAGTGAGAATTTAATAATTGTGTTGATTTTGATTTTATCGTCCTTGCTATTGAATGAAGAAACAAATTGCTGCTTGTTGAGTATTTATTAGAGTATCCATTACAGTACTACACTGCAAGTTTAGTAAAAACCACTTTGTTGATTACCAAGTTAAGCTGATGGGACAAAAGTGAACATTCTGCTTACATGCATTAAGCTAATATAAACCAGAATGTGATCAATTGGTAATAAAAAAGAAGAAATTGTCATTCTGTCAGAGTAATGGATGCCATATAAAATTATTAAATCTACATCAAGTGCTTAATAGGATGGAAGTGGATCTAGAACCTTACTATAAGTAATTTTGGCTCTAAAACAAATGTTGAGTTTTTATAACACAAGACCGTTATCTGATTCAGTTTTTTATTCTAGTTAGCCTCCCTTGAATAAATTTATGCACATCTCTTTGGTTATCAGAAATTCTGTTTGAAATATGAATTGCTATTAGTTAAAAAGTGGTTTAAAACTAATGACTGTTAAAAATGCCATCAGTTTTTCTCCAAGGTATTGCTCTTGGAGTGGCTGAAGAATACAACTTAGAAAAACTTTAAATCATTATTACTGTGTCTTTTGTTGTTGGTTTTTTAATTTATTTGTTTGTTTTTTCTACATATAGTCTTTGTTTTTCACTTAAAATGCAACATTGAGGACTTTGCCAAAAATGATTAAAATCAAATGCACAGTCTATGATATTTAGTTGAATTTACTGCTCAGATAAGTAGCATAAAATTTCATTAAAATATATTCTAGTGAAAATAGAGGGAAATTATTATCTTGCCAACCTCAGTAACAATTCAACAGTATCAAGAATAAGACTATTCTGTATAGGATTACCTACAGATCTGTACTCCTTGGCTTAAGTACTTTGTTTCTTGCCCATCTGTGTTTACGATGGAATAACTGTGAGTTATGGTTACATTGCAACTCAGCCAAATTAGGATGTGAATAATAAAAACAAGTAAGTCATATTTGAAGTTTCATCCAAATATATCAGTGACTTATTCTTTGGAAAGCAAAGAAAATGGGAGATAAACCACTTCTGTTGTTATCTTTAAATGGACAGATGATGTTGTCGTTTTGCGTAGCCAGCAATGAAGCACCATGACAGTCTCTTGCTCACAGCTCCCCATTCACTCCCACCCTCCTTAGGATGGTGGAGGTGGAGGAAAAAATATAAGCAAGGATGTTGTGGATCAAGACAAGGGCAGGGAGGGCTCACTGTCAGTTATGGTTACAGGATACTTGTTTTTTTGCCATGGGACACAGTCCTTAACAAACTTCTCTGGTGTGGGTTCTTCCCAGCAGCAACTGCTTCTACGAATATGGAGTCCCTCCCATGGAACACTGCCTCCTTTGGGCATAGTCACTAACACTGGTGTGGGGTCGTCTATGAACTGCTAACAAATCTCTGCTTCAGCACTCCTCTCCACAGGATGCAGGGGAGTCTCTGCTCCAGCACACCTCTTTCTCTCTTCCCCGTCTGACCTTGGGGTCCACATAGTCACTTTTCTCTCCTCCCAACTCCCTCTGCCACCAGCAGCTGTAAAAGAGAGAAGGAAGGACAGCAAGAAGGAAGAACCCTCCTCTTCTGACTGCTTCTTCTGGCTCAGAACTGGAGAGAGTTTTGAGCAACTTCTTTCAGGAGCCATCTTTACAGCCCCTTCCCCATTACCAGAAATGTCTCCACACAAAACCATGGAAGATGATTAGATGAGATGTTAGCAGCTAATTAATATTCTGCTGAAGGAGGACTGATAACAGTGAAAAAAAAAATTATTCAATTATTTTTACATCACTTTTTAGTGATGAGGCGTATGAAGAAGGGGGAAAAATCCTATTCTAACAAATGAAATAACTTTTACCTGCCTCTATTCAAAAGGAAAGGGAACAGCATAGAATAGATTTTTCTACCATTCTTGATGATGGGCAGTCATAGTATGTTGAAGAGCCTGAGTCCAAGTGGACAGCTGCTTGAAATGTTGCAGAAATTACAGACATGATTTGATTGACTGGAAAACTGTCTCCGATCCTGTAACTCTGCCTTACAGTGTGATGGCTGACTGCCCTGTGAAGGTTGTGTTGAGCAAAAGGAGCTTGAAACCTGCCTTGGTTTAGAAAAGTGTCACTTTTACCTTTTGAAATATTAGTAATTTTGATGTTAGGAATTTACTTTCAGCAGAATCTCGTGATATAAATGCCTACTGCCATGTATATATATAAAAGTAACGGTATATTTTTCCTAAAGTTTTTTTTCTTAACCTTAAGAAAATTTGACAACTTGGATAGGGAAATATTTGTGGTTTGTTTTTTTTTTTCCTCAGTACATTTCCAACTTCTGAGAACTAATTACTTATTATTTATGACTGGCATTGATTGTAGGCACCTAGGAAAGGTTTTACATGTCAGTGAAGTAGTCTACACAATCTCATTGCTGGGAGTGGTGGGAAATAAGATTGTTTCAGCAACAAGTGGGCAATTGCAATAGTCATTCTCTATAGGGTATTCAGATTAGACTCCTCCTTCTTATTTAAATTCAGGCTGAACGTGTGGTAGTATAGGACAAAAAAAGTCATGGGTGTTTATATGGTTACCTTTGCACAAAAATATCAGGTGTATTTTTGATTGTTGTAAGTATAGGTGGACTACAATGTTTGAGTGTGTGCTCAATCTGCTGAACAGATAGCTTGAAGCTTTAGAGGATTGTTAAACTGGAAGTAAACAAATAGCTTGTTGAAAGTAATTTCCTTCCCTTTAAGGTAAAGGACCAGCTGGAGCAAGCCAGTGCACCAGCTATGATTCCTAAGGAAGATACTGTATCTAAGTACTTAAACTTAGGCTACTCTAAACTGATGAAGTGCTGAGTGCTAAATTGATGAAATACTAGATTCAGTTTAAGATAAACTTCTCACTAGATTAAGATCTTACCTTTCATATTGCTTTTTTGAATTGTGAATGGTACACAGTTTGAGTCTAAAGATGCTGTATTAACTTCTATTCTGAAGAAGTTCTGTACTTAGAAAGAGAGGGAGTGATGAAAAATCTTTCATGTGGAGCAACACTGGAGATCACCTTACCATTTTTTCTCCACACAAAACTATTCTCTTTCAGACATACTTAGTTCCTTAACATCAAGGCTTGCATATTCCAATGCTAAGTTCTGTCACCTGCAGTAGTATGAAAGCTTTATCACAGAAATGTACGTAGGGTGTTGTAATGAATCAATGCTTGAACCCTAGAATGCATTAGTTTTTCTTAAGCAATGAAGCTTGATTTTTTTTTTTAATTTCTTTTTTTTTTAAGTCCTAATCTACGAAATACTGAGGTGATATTTTATTATGTGGGATATTTTATTGTGTGTTCTTGGACAAATTATAGTTTAAATACTGCCACAACTGACTTCATATCTTTTAGTAATAACTTCCCCTAAGCCAGTGTAGTCAGTTGTATTATAAGCAACTATAAATATTAACTGTAGAATGTTACTTCTAGGAATATTTCAATGAACTATACATAAGCTGACAAAGCGAATTCTGCTTACGCATCAAGAAATTTATTTCCGATCTAATTGGTGAAGTTGGAAGAAAAACCACAGGTCTTGACCTGTGCTGAGTATATTATGGGCATGAATATTTTTGCATGTAATAAGCAGAGTCTTAGCCTTGTTTTCTGTTTTTTTTCAGCCTGTTAGCAAAGGCAAAAACATGGAATGGCAAATTATCAGGTTTAAAATGATAATTAACCTTATCATCACTGTATTTTCTAGGGAAATGATATTAGTCTGTATTCATGAATGTAACATTAGTCTTTTATGTGCAATCAGCTGCTCCTGAAAAGTGCAACTGAACAAAATTTAGCTTTAAATATGTCGGTGTATTTGTTCAGATGAGAGGGAACCTTACTGCTGTTGTCTACTGTCTGTCTGTTGATAGAGAAATGAAGTCAAATTCTTCTCAGAGCTGAACAGCAAAAGGACAAGAGACGATGGTCACAATTGCAGCAAGGGGTGTTCTGACCAGATAGAAGGAGAAGAATGCAGAATTAGAGTGGCTAAGTCATTAGCCAGAGACACTGTGAAATTTCATTCTGTGTAGATATTTAAAACGTGTCTAGCAAAAACCTGAGCACCCTGATCTTCCTTTACAGATGTGTCTGTTTTGAACAGTAGTTGGAGTAGGTGACTCACAGAGGTCCTTTCCAACCTAATTTGTTCTCTCTGTCTATTTTGAATGGAATTTCACCAATTGAACTTTGGGAAATGAGACATAAAAACTATAACCTTTCAAAATTAGAAGTCAACATTACCAATTAGTGTTTTCAATACGCATTATGATGTTTTAAATTTGTTTTATAGTGTGGAAGTGGAATTTCTAAAAAGCTTTTATTCTGGAGATGTGGTTGTGATATTTGCCTTATAGCGGCTTCTAAAAGACCTGGTCGTGCATTGGAAGCCTATTGTGTTAATAGCTGAACATACAGAGAAGAGTAAGATTGCATTTGGGTTTTATAACTAGATTGTGAATTTGCTAAAGGAGAAACAAGGAGTAGATTCAGGCAGATGTGTGTGGTGAAACAATCAACGGGGTGAGTGGCAGTTTGCATACATATGTCTGACTATTGGGTTATGTTTAACATACTATACTAAAGGGAACTGCTTTGCAAATGTGTGTGGAGAGCAGTTCCCAAGTGAGAAGAGAAGCCTGGAAAAGTACACAAGTAATTGTTTGCTAACTTGTTAAATTTTCAATTAAGTCTGACCAGATTCAGTCGTAAGGGACGGGGTCAACATTTTGTCTGTAAATGAGAGAAATGTGTCAGGAATAAAATATAAAAAATGGCTAAAATGAAGACAAAGAATTAATATGATAGAAAGCTGAAAGCCAAGAGAGAGATGGGTTGCCTACTGATTTTAGTGTAATGGCTGTAACTTAATGACTTGATGTAGGAAAAATATAGAATATTTTTTTCATTTATTTCATAAATAGAACTTAAATTCATTTGAACTTGACTTACATCCTCTCCCAGTATGGAGCAGAACTATCTAGATTGTTTGTCTCCAACCACTCAGCAGCTCAAATTTTTCCCTGGTAGTGTAGGTGTCTTCTCTTATGGCCATCTTTGTGAAATATAAAAACGTAGTGTATAAACAGAAATTTGGACTAGGGAAAGAGGTAGAAGTAAAACCGTAAAATTGTAGTTTACTTAAAACAACAATCCATACCATTATGCTGTTTAAGGTCTCAGTAATTAATAGTGTAGATCTTAAGGCAAAAAAGGAGACATCTAGTAAGCATGTTTCTTGTGATATTTGTTGTTTTGTATGTTTGCTTTAAGGGAAAAATTAGTGCCATTCTCAGAACAATAACTTTGATGTTTCAAGAACTAGGGCAACTGTAATGAGATAAGTGTGGTCTTGCCATATAAAGGGAAGTATATTGTCAGCAAGCAAAATAGCTTCCTGTACACCCAGAAGGCCCACTATGATGTTTGCGTCTGCATAAGATCCCCTTTGCCATCAGAACAGTCTATTTTTAAACTGGTGCTGAGTTTGACCTTAGTAAAGAGATACTGTTGAAGATTTAAAAATGCGTGATCATGCACAGTGTGTTCCTCAGTCCTATAGCATGGTATGTTTTTCTTATGCTGAGATGGTTTCAGATTTCTGAATAAAATAGGAATAGCTTCCATAGAATGTGAAATGCTGGCTTTGTTGTTAACTACATTTCCCTCACTGTGAGCTGTGATTTATTTGTAAAACTCATGAAGAATATAGATTGGTTTAGGTCAATATCATACAAACAGCACACACACGTCTGAGCACTGAAGGACGTTGTTGGTATGGTTGGCATATTTATTGTAATATGTTTAAAATACCTTGCAAAGCCAGGAAATTGTGAGAACAATAATATTTCATGGGTCATTCATGACCTTCTAAGATAATGTTTAACCTTTATGTTCATGATATCCAGACTCAAATATTGAATGTTAGATTTTTAAAAAATAAGTTGACTTAACACTTGTCACCCATTTTGCATGAAACCTGCTTTCCCATGGTCAGTTAGTGCTTTTTGTGCATCAGCAGGACAGCAGTACTACACCTTAATTGACAGAAGTGAGCGCCTCATTCTGTAAGTTTTAAAACTGACAGTGACGGGAAGGTGCAATGTTGAGATGAGTCTTTACTGAGAGAAATTTGTGATGATGTGAAAATGTGTTAGCTGACATTGAATTAAAGTAGATTTAGTAAAGAAAAGGACCGCTGAATGTCTGAACCCAAATTTAGAAGAAAAGTGCGTCTTAATATCTGAAGCTGTCCGAATGTTTTTTTAGTTTTGATAAAACAATCGAGCATATTTATATGGAATATTTCCTCCTGTATAGTTTCCTCTTTTTTTCTGTCCTTTTTGAGGTGTTATCTCAATGGTAATCATTGAGAGAGTTTTGAGTAACTGGCCTTCCATTTTTTTTCTCTGGTCTCTTCTCTTTTGTTATCCTGTGGACATTTCTGATGTTGAAGAGAGTATAGAGTTTGTGAATGCATGAAATGCAATGAAGTTTATGTAAGTATTTACATAGTGTAATAATTGATTCTGTGTTGTGTTATATTTAAACTGGAGGACTGTGGTCTGCAGTTTGGGAGATGTTGTCTCACACTTTTCTGCAATCATTTTCCCATCTGTCTGACTCTAAATAGTTTCCACTTTTCTCGTTTATTTAACTGGATTTTTCTTGATGTATATTAAAGTATATTTTAGTCAGCTTTCACCTATGATTAGTGAACAGGTATAACAGTTTATCTTTCTAGTCTGTATGTGAATGAACTGACACATTTGAAAATACGTCACTTGCAAAAACTTAACAGTTATGTTTAGGATTTTAGCCATATAAATATATGCAAGTCAACTCCACAGAGTTTTTCAGTTCACAAGATTTGCTAATGCAGCAGCAGTTAACCGCCAAGGGAAATTTAAATTTGAAGGGATTCTTCATGTCCTGATTTGTAAAAGCCCTCCTGGGCTATTCTAGAAATTTCTGGTAGCAACTATATTTAGCTCTACGGTGTGGCTTGTTTCAGTTCCTGTGTTCATCTGTATACTGTTCGTTAAAGCTCACGAGGTGTTACATCACAGCAACAAGTATGTTGTCTAGATGGTGGTGACAGGACTAGCAAATATTCCTCAGCCCCTGGTATTCAGACAACATGTACAGAGCGTTTGGTCTCATTAGCATAAAGCATTATTTCAGGCTAGAAAATATACTTTTTTGGTATCTCTGCCAGTTATACTCCTGCTCTATGATATGTTAATATGATTGATAATGGAATAGGCTCAGTAATGATTCTACTATTTTTCTCTCTGTCTCATATCTGTAGTTGAGAAAATGGACAAATAAAGCAAGTCAATACTACTTTTGTCAGGAGCTTCATTTACATGAAGATAAAAGTTGAGCAATTTTAAATGGTATCTCATGAAGAAACTTTTTGGAAACATACACTTTGAACACAAGAGTTTTATGATTCCTGTATTCATATATTCATGAAAGGTCTTCCATATATTTTCTAAGAATAAACTGATTTTGGAGATTGCCACAGAAGTTTGATCCAAGTGCAAAAGGTGAACAAGTGTAGACTAGAATGAATAACTGATACTCAAATTGATCTTTAATTTAGGAAGGAAATTACCTGCACTAGGAATTTGTGAACTGTGACAACAAATTATTAACAGATGTAAATTGGTGAGATTATAATGAAAAAAAAATTAGGATATACATGCTGGCTAATAGGAGTCTTGTGTGATAATTTAACTATGATTATCATGTGTATGTAATATTTGTAGACTAACTTCAGATTACATAATCCATTTGGGAAATATTAGTTGTGGACACACAGAGGTCATATTTTGAAACGGTTTGCATGCAGTAGGAGAATGATTGCAGCATATCACACACATCCATTGCAAAAGTTCTTGAATGTGTATGCTTTCATGAAAGTCAGTCATTTTCTGAGTGACTTGGAATAAAAGGAATGGTTGATGCCGCTGAGAACCCAGACTCTGAAATGATTTGGAGTCCCCATTGTCTTAATTCTTTAGGGCATGTGAGGTTTATATTGCCTGCGAGGAGAGAAGCTGTAATCCCTTTCCTGCTCTTCCGACCTGCGGACCAGAAGATTGCTCTCAACTTTTTCTCCTTAAGGACCAAATCCAGTCCGTATTTTAAACCAGATAAAAAAAAAATCAGAAAACTTTAAAAATAGCAAAAGGGAAAATATAAAATATATTTACAGTTTATTTAAAAAAAAAGATTAAAAATGATATTTACAGTCTTTTAATGTATTGTTTTGTAGATGTGTTTATGGTCTATACTGTATATGAAACTTTTGGATCATAGAATTGCATAGTGTTTTACTTGAAAACAAATTCCTTGTTCATTAGATTTTGCAGGCAGCAGCTGAAGGTCCTCCCCATAGAATGTTATGCTTCTAGTTGGATATGGGGATTATTCAGCATCTTAGTAATGAATTGTGTATGAGTTATTTTTCTATTTAGAGCCTTTTTGAAAAAAAAAAAAATCTGACCTGCATAGTTACAGGCAAAGGAGATCTCTTTCTCAAGTTGTTTTCTGTCTGTCTTTGGACTGTTAAATTCAGAAGGATACTAATAAGCTGAAAGGGAATTTGTAGCACTGCAATCAATGTGATTATGAGATTTAAAGAGAGGGACTCTAAAGAAACACATATATAGGTTTGCCTCTGTCAATGTTTTTGTGGTGCTTAGATCACATCCATGTCCAAGGTCCTACTCAAGCCACCGATGGTACGCTACTGGACAATAAACTGCATTTTAACCTCCACTTCATTTGAATGTGTAAGTCTTGGGATGTCAATCATATAACTTTCAACCTGTTCTACACAGAGAGAAACATTATACAGAAAACAAGGGCACTGATGTCAGGCCTGTGATGGAGAAAAAAAATTTTATGATCTATACCTTGTGAGGTTATTCTGTTTTAGTTGATGCTAGCTGTGTTTTGGAGTCTGAAGAGAAGGAGCTGTGACATGTTCATAGTACTTCTGACTTCGGTTTAGTTTGTTTGATTTTAATTGCAAACTTCCTTAAACAATCAGGTAACATTAATAATTTCCATTTTCAGTGCTTACAATAGATTAGATAATTTATTAAACTTTGTCCAGCAAGCAAATCTGTTTCTCTCTTCATAGCATCTTTTGACTTGGTGTTTTGTTTTTTTTGAAGAGTCTCTGATGAAGACTTAAGGATGAAACCTCCAGGCTATTAGTTTATTATGATTTCCATTTTGTTGTGCTTCTAAGGATGCTGATTTTGTACAAGAGCGTCATTGTTCAAAGAATTCCATATATATTTCTTTGTTGCCTCAAGGGGGGTTTCCATATTAAAGTTACTCCGATTATCTCTATTGTTTTAATAGTTATCATACATCAAATCTACTCACTAGAATTTCTCTCTAGTCAATAGAGAAAAATGAGCACTTCCAGAAATGAGTTTTTATCAGTTACACTGAGACATTTTGTTATGAATGATCGGCCAAATAAATGCCATGGATTTTAATTTAGATTAAAAACATATTTCTGGATTACTTTTCCACTGCTCTCTCTAAACTAGATGACCAAATAGTAATGAAATTATTTGAATTTGACCATACAATTTTAAGGATTATTTGTATGCAATTTACTTATGCTTAGAAAAAATAATACATTATATCTTAAATTTCAGGGTGACATCTCTTACTGTTCTGTGTACATATCTTGGAGACTATTTTGTAAGACTGTAGTAGCTGACCAGTGCTGCAGTCAAATTTTAACCCTGTTGTGATAAAGCATCTATTAATGAGTTATACTTTCAGCTAATTAAATAATATTGGGGAGAGTCTTCCTTACTCTTCTTCTATTTATATCAATGTTTTCTTTTTCTCTCTTCTTTCCTATGTGTCTTCCTTCATTATTCTTTTGTCTTTTTTCTACACAGAAGAAAAAAGATCATAATTTAATGAATGACCCTTTGGATCATAGATGCCAACAAAATGAAGCCTGAAAAATTTGAAATTGGCTGGCTGCTGTTATCCTAACAGAGCCCATTAAAGTCACACAAGAGAGCATAACTTATTACGTAGCAAAACTGATTTTTTTTCATGATTTCTTTGTAAACATGACAAAATTTATGGATGGCATTAGTGATACTAAGTTGACAGAATTGAAACCACTGTTTATGGATACAGTTCAGTAACTTGGTTTAATTAGATTCTCACCACATTGATCAAAGAGGATTTTCAGGCAGTATTTTATGATGAGGGTTTAATTCTCACACAGGTGATTAATTGAAAGAAGTATTTTCATTTAAATAAATAGTAGTTCTGTAGGCTCTTGCACTTTGAAACAATGTACAGGGGCTTTGATCTCTGTACAATCCCAAACTCCGTCTTTGACTAATAGTATACTGCATTAACACTGGATGATTTAGTATAATAGAGATTCATCTCAAGTAAGCACATTACAAGTGGGACATGAAAATCCAGCCTGCATTGATGGTATTGACTATAATGGGAACTTCAGACTCTTAATTCCTTTATGGATACCTACATTTAACATGGTGTATGTCACAGTTTCAGAAGTGAGTGAGGTTATTAGAATTATCAATTATCTCTGAATCTATCAGAGCAGATAATGTGTTTTAATTTCTTCTTTCCTGATTTATTCCTGATTCTTTCCTTTTCAGGCTATCTGTCCCTATTAATAACCAACCTGGCTGTAAATCTACTAATCACTCTGTTATAACACTTTCCTATTTGATAAGTTTTACTGAAAATAACAGACAATAATAATGTCTGAGGTTTTTAAGCTAAAGCTTTTGGACATTTGAATAGGTAGGCTACTGGAAAGTAGAATATAAACCTGTGAAGTGCGCATAAGGTATAATAAATTGAAAGCTAAATGATGGCAGAAAGTTAAAAAACCTTCATGAAATTACTGATATGATTTTATCGAGATGTCAGTGTTATATAAGTGCTTGAGTTCCCTTAAATATGGTAAATGGTCATAGGAACATTGTGTTGTACTCAGAAGTACTGGAAAAGATTTTAATTGAAAAAACAACATTACCAAGAAATAGCATTTCATGATGTCGAAAAAGGTATGTGTTTCATTTTATGCTGCACTAGAATGAGATTATAAAACTAAAGTAAAAATTCATAACACTTCTAAAATGCAAAATAATTTTTGTTCTCGTTAAACATGGAAGAGTTAAAGGAGCAGTATCATCAACTAGAAACAAATACATGAAAGCCGGCCTAGCCCTAACTTATTGTAAGCCAAAGTAAATCTTGATTCCCTTGGTGAGTTATCTGGTAGAAGAGTACCTGGCAGATCATTTAAACTACAGATTTATAAATCATTTAACACAGCAATTGTGAAAATAAGGTGGACAATCACAAATTGGTGCATGGAGCTTGTAAGTCCAATGCAACTTAAAGCTACCAGGTGTCAAGTTCTGACTTCAACATTGTGTCTTCCATTACCAAAGGCTACATGGTTTGTATCTAGTATTAAGGTTATATCTTGGTCATATAAACATGTGTTTGAAGAAGTAGTTCTGGAAGAGGAGAATGAATGTCATGCTAATTTTTCTTTGTATCCACAATTATTTAGTGATGATCCTCTTAGAATTAAGTGTGTTTATTTGATTTTTATTCTACTTTTTTTTTATCCTCTCAACTTCATATGCAAAGATGTGAAGATCATCATTGTGAAATCCATGCAAAATAAAAAAGCAGAAGAAAGGTTCAAGTAATTAGAAAATCAAACTTCACTACTGTATTATACTGGGAAGTGTGCCTGTACCCAGATGAATTGGTTTTCTGTAGTTTTTTTTTATGATGGTTTCACATTCTGCTGTAAAACTTCAAAGTTTATTATGAATCATACAAAAAATACTTTTCCCCAAACAACAGAACAGAAACCCTCAAAGAACTCCACACCTGTGCTCTTCCTTTTTTATTTCTCATACTAATGATTCATAATGTATGTAATACTTATTTGTTGTTTACAAAATTCATCTGTGATATCTTTCTGCTGTATGCTAACATTAGTAGAAGGAATAATAGTTCAAGGAGAGAAGCAGGGTTTATATAAGAAATTGGTAGTCTTTAAAGTTGAGGTAGACTATTTTTGTACTTTTAACACACAATGGATTCCTTTTTTACAGTTACTGATTTAACTTTAGAAATTTGCAGCCTGTCAAATAATTTCCTTTTACTGATGAAAGAATGTCGTCACGATATTGAAGGCTGCTGTACAATAGGAACAAAGATTTCGCTTTCCTAAAGATACCAAACATTGACCAACACTGACGTACTCACTTGGTTGCTTTCTAGTTCAGTTATAAAAATAACCCAGCAAAGCTTCCTTCTATGAAAGGATTATTCTAGGGAACGTTTGCTTTACAAAGAATAAAATATATTCTATGTTGCTACATTTTGACAGAAGTGCAGTATTCTTATCCTGTATTTACAATGAAGTGATGCTCTTTCTGTGGTACTAGAATTCAGAGATTATTTTCTTCGAATGATATAAAAACCTCTTCCTTAAGGAATTTCATGGTACATTGTAAAAAAACATTTTCTTTTTATGGTGTTCTTCATACTAAAATAAATAATAGAATCTCTAAGGCATGGTGGAAAATAATGTGGGAAGAGCTTCTACTGTAATGAAAACTAGTGTAGTTTGAAGGAGTTATGCAGTGAAACAGGACTAATCTAAGAAAACACAGCCATAATATCGCTGAATGTTTTCACTTTCAGGCACTTTACAGAATGCTGATGTAGCCACTAAAAGGGGATATTCATCAAAATGTGTAATTTAATTTAAAAAACCCCACCACACCAGTTTAAGCATACAGTGCTCAGATTTAGCATGAAGGTGAAGAAACCCCGCAGGACATTTAAAATTTATGAAGAGTCTTGTGATTTCATTCATTATGTTGACAATATGCACAGCTTCTTTTGAAAATGGATTGGACCAAAAAAGGTGAACAGACGTGGTTGTAATAGTTCTTCCCATAGTGTGTGCTGAATTATGAGAGTTACTTCTGGTTATACGTTACCCAGGAGGACTGTTTAATGTGCTTGGTTATACAGATCTGCAAATTTTTAGCTGTGGGCTGGTATCCATATTGAGCCATAAATTTATAGTTGATATATTGCTTTCTAGGCAGACGACTCATACTCTGATAGAATTAAGGGTGAGAATTGATATCCTGCTAAATAAGACACATTTCGGTTTAAAGTATAACAAATGGAAACTGGAGGCTATGTGAAGGAACTATATGTTGTAAATATTGCAAATAGAGAACATGAATTTTTATAATTATAAATTTGCATATAGATTTGGAAAGACATCTTCTGAATGCAACCAGTATCTATAATCTTTTTACCATCTGCATTTTGATTGACAGAAACATTTCTTTTAACATATCATTTTAGTACTGTGGTTACATCTCTATTCTAACAACATACCATACTATCAGAATGTATTTGTATCTTGTTTTTAACTTGTATTAAGTACTGATATGAATATAGTAGGAGTTAAGAGTCTCAAATGCACACAAGTACTGTAACAAAGAAGTGCTTTATAGAAAAAAAAAAAAAAAATGAAGTGGTACTTTTGTATCAGCTGTATACCAGCAAGGGTCTTAATGAAATTTGGAAGGAGTATGATTCACTAAGGTGCAGAGCTAAATCTTTTACAAACTGAAGCAAGTTTTTTTTTCTAATTGTCAGTTAAGCTGCCAAGCAAGTCTGCTTAATTTCACTCCCACTCTGTGAAAAGCAGCTGCTCTTTTAGCATTTTCGTGATACTGATATAACAAGTAAAGGAGGAAAGAAATTACCTCTGCTGGCAGAATAAGGAAAACTGTGTTATTTTGACTTGATATATATTTGGAATTACATCCTGATTCAGAATTAACAAATGTTAGTCTCCTTTTCCTCTCTCTTTCCCCCGTGCACTCTTTTTCTGTCTTCTTCTGTGTTGTTTTTGCAGCGAAGAATGTGCCATGTGAAGTTTAATGAACTTAGATAATTTCTCATCAGAAAGAGATTTATCCTGGAGGATTTTTCCTTTAGAATTGTTTATAGTAAACTTTTTCAGTTAGCATGAAATAATGTTTACCCTTCTTGTAGATAAAGAAAACATTTTTCTGTAAATATTTTTTCCTAATTGTAGTCTGATTTTTGTGACAAATCTGTGTTGCTGTCTAGAAGAAACAAACCATCCATCTAATTTTTATTTTCCATGTGAATTTTTCATTTTGTTAGCTTCTTTCTGTGTACATGAATAGCTGAAATAGTGTATTTATTATGAAATAAAGGAAGTGGTTGCCATCTTATGTACTGTAACTTGACTTTTCTGTTCTGGAGGAACAATCTCCATCATGATAACTTTTAAAATTATTCAGGATATCTGTAACTTCAGAACTATAGTAAACAAATTTTCAGGATGATATTAGAAATAAGAGTATGTATAATGAATTTTCTGAAGACACATAGTAATTGCTAAAACAAGAAACATCTTTCTTCTGAAGAATGACATATGTTTTGCAGATTACTGTAGAGAATGTAGTGTTTTACAGAAATCTAGAAAATGATGTTTCTGCCCCAGAGAGGTTACCAAATTCACCAAAGAATTCTGTCTTGGTAATAGCTACGCAAAAACTACATAGATTTTGGAGTTCATAATGAATACTTTAGGTATTCTAGTAACACTAAGTTGTCTGGTCTAACTAGGCACTTTGTATGTGCCTGATCTTCTCTGTACTTTCCTCCTGCTGTGCTGACATTTTCAGTTTCTCCAGAGTATTTCTCTTGTCATACCATCTAATTTGATATGTATGATGGATGAGGTGGGTCTGGCCCACCAACCAGTGGCTGATAGGAGGGTTTATAAAGTAGGATAGACATCATTATGCAGTGGCTCAAATATACTCATAAACATAGCATTCTAAGGAACACCTCCCCTGTAAACATAACTTCATTATTTCTTTGATCATGTGACACCTGTATATGATGGCACTGAAATGAAGTGTGATCCTTTGATTCAGATGTCTGACACTGTTATATGAACCAGGACTTAAAATATCTCCAAGAATTTGACATTTGAGAAAGATGGACGATTCAACTTCCATACTTCCACATTGGAGAGTTTGATAAACCCTGAACAAATACATTTTAGTTTGGAAACAACTGCAAGTGAAGAAGTTCATAGAATCAAATGTCACATAGAGTAACTACTTATCTGCATTCTTTCATTTCTGTAGGAAAAACACAGAGTTCTGAGAATCACCAAATAATAAAAAAACCAAACTTTTTGTTGGAAGAGAATATCCAGGTTGGTGAGATGTGAGTGTTGTTATCTCTGCTCCTCATGAGAGTAAAAAAAAAGCTTACCTTAAAAAAAACCACTCTGTTTTAGACACCTTACTTTGGCTAATGTAATGTAATACTTAACATTAATTCTTTGAGCTCTCAATGTTGTCTTCTGTATCAAGGCTTTGATTCTACAGCATTTTCCAGAAATAACATTTACCCGAAATTATCTTAAATTCAGTTCTAAATTCACAAGAGCTTTCTTTTATTTCTAAGAAGTGTCTGTTTCCAGATTGGATCTTGCAGACGTCACCTCTAAGCAGCTTTCTGATGGTGTATCTACTGTTTTATGCACTGTGCATATGTATGCTTGCCAGATGTGGCTTTTTTTCACCTTACTCTTGAGTTGGCAGTTCTCAGTTGCATCACTTGCAGTTATACATTGTTTTGCAAATACTATGCATGGCCCTATGTCCCATATGCTTCTTGTCTTACGCCCTTTCTAGCAATATTTCCTTTGTTAGGATTCTCCTAAGTTTTTACTTTGTATTCTTCCAGTTTTTAGTATTCTTCTGTAGCAAAAATAAGTATATTTGTGGTTTGGTCTTTTTGGTTTGGGTTTTTTGGTTTTGTTTTTTGTTTTTTTTCCCTTTGGGCATTTTCTTTTTATCCTGGGTTTCTACTGCCTGCCATATCACATATCACTTTTCCAAGTGTGAAGTCATATCTTATGTTAGTTCCTTACCCACCACCCTGCAGTCTCGAATGTCTGTACTGAATTAGTATCTGATCTGTTATAATGAAATCTGCCAAGTGCCTAAATTATAAGTCTGACTTATTAGTTTAAAATGAATAAAAGATTCTTCAAGGAATTCTTTCACTTTTTTCCAGTTTCATCTGCAATCTTTCAAAACTGTCTCTTTTGAGGCTTTCAGTATTACTGCAATTTTGGTTCAGGGCTTCCTCTTTCAGTCTTACTCTGGAATCTGGTTAAGTCATTGGTAGATACAAGTTGAGCAAAACCAAAAAACTAGTTATCAGTGACTTTTAGTTTTTACTTCTGATGGATTCCAGCTTTTCCCATATAGAAGTCAGCCACTGAACTGATTTTCTTCCTACCATTCATCAATGTAATACTAGTTTTGGTTTGTTACTGGCCTTTAGTTCCTGCACGACTGTTTATCCCTTTCATTCTTAGAGGTCTGGCTTCCTTATTCCTCTGATATCATAAATGTGTTTAGTTTCTAACTATGGTGTTATGGACTTACAACTTTGGAGTTTTGTGGTCCAGACACCTGCTTACAGCAGAATTAATGCTAGATCAGGTAGGTTGTGTAGGCACTTAACTAGGCTTTTTGAGAATCTCCAGCAATGAAGATCGCATAGTCTTTTGTGAGTTACATTTTGGTATTCTGTAGCATGCTGATGTATGTTTGCTTGTTTTAAGATATGAACAGAAATAGTATTAAAAGAACAAGTGCTATTGAAGTCCATATTTGCTACTTGAGAGGTTGTGATGTAAGGGAGATCCTAATTTTCCTGTCTAGTTGCTCAGGAAGGGTTGGTATGTATTTCTGAAGATGCTTGAATTGATGTGCCTCTAGAGAAAGAGGGAGTAATTCTGCTGGAGCTATAGGAATGGCTGATAAAATACAACTCTCCATAAATGAAATGAACTGTACAGCCAGAACCTGACCATATCTCTAAAGGTCTCTTCCAGCCCCTACCATTCTATGATTATATAAAGAACAAATGAAAAAAACAAACCAAAAAAGCTTATCTTTGGTAGGAAATCAAGCCTTTTGTATTCTTTGTGTCTTAATATAGTATTAGATTTCTCTTTAAGTTTGGTTTTGTTTTTTTTTTTTTCCCTGTGATAGTGGCCATTTTGCTGCATTTGAACCAATGTATTAAGATTCCCAGTAACATGGAAATAATTTATTTTTTCTGAGTATCAGTCAGATATTATATATTTGACCAAAAGAATATTGGTGTTATGCAGAGATATGGTGTGAGATGGCAGAGGGTCCATAAAATATATGTATAGTTTGGAAAAAAACCCATGGAAAATAATATTTAAGTGAGGAATCTTTATATGTAACTCCTTCAGGAGCTAAATAGGAACACTTTCAAATATAAAGTGTTATATTTGCCCAGTGGTAAGTATGGATTAAAAAAAAATTTTAGTAATGTTTGGAAATGAAGTCTATCCTTGAAGGATAGATGGCAATTGCATATGAAACAGTTTCAGAACTGTTTGCTGCCTCAGGCTCTGTGGTAAAATGAGAAAGTTCACAATATGTACTGTATTATCCTTTAATGGAATAATAATCACTTTTGGCAGGTTTCTTCTATAGGTACTGCATTTTACACAGATAGTTTAGATGTAAGCTCATATGTTTTTGTAACAAAAAACATTTGTTCTTGCCTGTGTCATTTAAATGTTTGAGAGTAGCTTTGTAAGCAGGATTTTGTAGTTAAAAGATGAAACTTTTTTCCTTTCGTTTTCAGTAGTGACTACTCTACTTCTGTCTTCGTGTGACTAGAATGTTTTAGTTTCCTCATAGATGTTCAGTGTATTGGATATTCTAATATTTGAATGTATTATAATTGTATGAGTTTCTCATTCTTGCTTATAATGTCCAGTTTTCATATACATTTATGCCTAAACCCCGATTTTGATAAATCCACCCCCTTTTATTTCTCTGTTATTGATAAAGCAAACTCATCTGCACGTTACAACATGCTTAATGAAAGAGTGGAAATCGCTTTAAGAAAAACTGTTTCTACAGATAACTTTTACTTACTATAGCAAACCCTGGGAAATGATAGTCAACTCTCTGTGCTTGGTTCATTTACACAAGCCATTCAGTGAAGTGCTGCCCTGACATTTCAGTGAAATATAAGACCAGAAGTAGAGAGTGCTGATATAATTAGATATTAAGCCTTAGTAGATAGGGGCTTTCTGTCCCCAAAGACCTGCTTATGGTTGAAAATATTATTTAGAGTGACTCCAAATAACCTGTGCAACCACAAACAAGACCTGTTGTGGTAGTTTCCAGAGAATTTGCAAAATTCCAAATTCTGAGTATCTCCCGAGGTCAATAATGTAGCTGGATGGGCATATATTTCCAGGAAGTTTAATTCCTTTTTTCCTTTGTATTTGAAATGTTAACCATACTGCATGCAGATCCCTTTCATATATTCTTTTTTTTCCTTGTTCTTATATTACAGACATTCACCATAAGACACTTGCCAATTTGGAGGAAAGAGTTTGAGACTATTTTTGTTTGCCTTCATAAAATTTGGACTCTCTAAATGAATTCTGAACTTCCCATATTGCCTACTGACAAATACTAAGAAACTCATATTGTAGGTCACAGAATTAATTTTTAAAATGTGATTGACATGGTTCCCTTAGGGAATTGTAAATTGCAGCCTTATATTATGTTTCAACATAAATGTGGAAATTAATTGTTTTACAAGGGAAAGCAACTGTAGTGCAGGAACAACTTAACATGAATCAGGTGATGCTTTTCTAGCGTTTACATTCTAATAGATGGAAATAGGCAGATGTTCCAGAGACTCTTCCTTGTCATTGCATGTTTAGCTCTCAGGAGAAAATTGGGATTGGTGTCCTTACTTCTGGCACCAACTTTGCAACAGTGATTGAGTGCTGTATGTCGCATGGGAGTTAAAGTACTAGTAACAGCTACAACTTAGTTCAGTCCAGACACAGGGATTCTAACTGCAGGATGAGAAATAGCCAAATATAATCTATCTAGAGCTATTTGTGTGTGTGATTTTTGATAGCAAAGTTCTATGAGATGGTACTGGTATTTGTTGTATCTCGCTGGCATATGGCATGCGTTCAGTTTCCGTCATGTAGTCAAAAATAGAGCACTGTAGATGAGAGATGGTAATTAATCAATGAACTAGACTTTTCACTTAATTATAACACTGCTGAGTAGCAGTGCTACACTAAATGGCTTGTCAGCAAGAGCTCTGCATTACTTGTGCACTGAAATTTATAAAAATGGTAATTTTTATTTTTTGGAATTGTGAAATGTGATATTTTGTTATGATTCTGAAAGCAGGATTGCTGGTTTTGGCCTCTCCTCTGTTGTATAAACCCTCTAACATCATGTATAATTGAAAATTCAGATGTTTGGGACTGATACAGAACTTACTAGAATTAACATATTCCTTATTGTGAAAATCCTGTGAGTTTCTACAAGCACAATTGTATGCCAACATATCATTCTCATCTTTTTGATATCCAGATTTTTCCTGTAGGTGTGCTTTGCTGCTTACAGTAGTTTTTTTCACTTAGCATAGCAGAGTGATTGTGACACTCTGAAACTTGTCTGTGATGCCACTGAGTCATGACTCTTGAATTGAGAATCCTTACTTTAGTGACAGGAAATACACTAAGAAAACAGATAATCTACTCTTAATTAGCTAGGATTAAATCTGGATAATATGTGATATTGCATATCTTTGGCAGCAGGAAGAAAGGCTTCATAGAATATTGAATAACTTGTCAATTAATATGTCTAATTTGTATAACTATATCCTTGAATAAATAGAGTTATCTCTGGTATTTTCCAGTGAGAGATTATAAGAATCATAGAATTATAGAATAGTGGGGGTTGGAAGGAACCATTAGAGATAATCTAGTCCAACCCCCCTGCAGAAGCAGGTCAACATCTTTAATTTTAATTTTACATTTTTTTGTCAGTATTTTTTTTTTAAATTTGCTTTTGTTGCAGCTTTAATCTGCATGTGAAGTTTTTAATAGTATCACGGCATGTCAAGGTATAAACTACTTTATGCTGAACTTCAAAAGCTGTTTTGTATTTTGGGGTTACATGTTTAATAATGGGTTAAAAGCTAGCACCAGTTGAGGAATGAAGAGACAGGGAGAGAAATGCTTTCTTTGTGTTGTTCAGACTGCATAGTAAATTTACATGAGAATTTTATCAGCATTCTTGATGCTATGCCTGCTTTGAATGAATTCCCCACAGATGCAAATTTTTTGGATTTGCTTCATTATCTTTTTTCTTTTGAGATACTGTCTTAAAAGGATGGATCTGCCTTTTATGTCTGGAGAATGATGCCCTGAGATTTACTTGCCATATGTTTCAGACTTCTGTCCAGCTATTGAAAGTGAAGAGCATTTCTGCCAGCAGTTTTCTCTTGTGCTGCAGGGTGAGGTTGAGGCAAAAAATTGGGGAGAGTATCCACTTATTTGACCATCCTTTGTAATATAGTTAGTGGAAATTACTCAGAATATTCCATACTATTAGCATAAGAAACTTAAAAACATTGGACATGTTGTTAAGGCATGTCTTTATGTCTTCACTAAAATGGAAGACATAGATCATAGGATCATATCCTTGATCATAGGGTAATTCAGGCTGGAAGGTACTTCAGGAGGTCTAACCTCTTGCTCTAAGAAAGGCTAACTATGGCAGACCAAGTTCTTCTGGGTTTTATCCAGTTGGATATTGAAGATTTCCAAAAATGTAGACTGGATAACCTCTCTGGTTAGCCTTTTCACTGCCTCTCTTCACTGGGAAAAAATTTCTGCTTATAACCAGTATGAACCTGTTTTGTTTCAACTTATTCTTATCCACTTGTCCACTCCCCATGTACCAATATGAAAAGCCTGGCTGTGTCATCTCGATAATCTTGTAGGTATTGTCGTACTGCTAAGTCCACTTGGAGCCATCTTTCTTCCAGGCTGAGCAAGCTTATTATTCCCTTAGCTTCTCCTTGCAGGGCTAGTGCACCAGCCCCTGGTGAGCTTGATGGCCCTCTGCTGAACATGCTCTGCTTTATCAATGTCTGTCCTTTGTCCACCTGAAAGTGGAGAGGAAATTAGATTCCATGTTTGTGAGCATATCAACGGATCTCCATGATTTAGTGTCCTCTGCCAAGTTGATAAGAATGTGTCCTTGCACCTCCAGGTCACTGATAAAGAAGATATAGGGATAGACACCTGCAGTTACTGGCCTCCAAGCAGAATACCACCCATGAACCACTACCCACTGAGCCTAGTCCAACCATTTTTCAAATGTGCTTGATTTTCCACCCATAAAAACTGTAATGTGCTGACATGGATACAAGAATATTGTGAGAGACAATGCTCATTATGAGAAACAAGAAAAAATTGCGTGATCATAATTGAATTTCATGTTCTTTTTCAGAGTTAGAAAAATGTCAGATATTATATTGACTTGCAGATATATTACATTTGCTTAATATATTTTGTAGTGCAATTAAAATAGCACTCCTGTGTAGATATTACAAGTCACTAGCCTGAACTCAATAAAGTCAAACAGAGGATAAATACTGCTTTGACTTGGAGGTACTTGTGATTCGTTAGCTTTTTTTTCTTTTCTTAATAGATCTTTGCTTATATTTCCAAGTCTTAGCAGAAGATTTTTAAAACCAATGTTTCCTAAATTGTGCACTTGCAGATGACCTGACAAAACACCAAACTGAAAAATATATTTATTTAAAATTAAATTTTGATCTATAAAGAAGACGTGAAAGACTGGTAACCAGTATGTAGTGTAATAGTGTGCTTAGTGTAATTTGTTTTTCTAAATTGAGAGCTTAAAAGCTAGTGATCAGTATCTGTAAGGATTTTTGTTGTTTTTAATGTGAGTAGAACAGTGGACTCTTTACATAACTTTGAATAAATTAGTTGTTCGGGTTTTTTTTAGCACATGAAGACAGAATCAAATATTTGCATTAGGATTTACATGATTGTTAGAAGGTGGTTTTTTTGTGGTTTGAGTTCGTGGGTTCTTTCATCCTCTTCTGCCCCACCCCCCCATTAAAATTAAGCATGATTTCATGGTTAAATTGGTTCTGATCTACATTAGGAGAAGGTATAGTATTCATTGTGTATAACATTGTAGAATCTGAAGGCTGACATTTTAAACTAGACGTATGATCAGTAAAACCTAGAAAAAAGTCATTGTGCTTGTAGTAGTCTGGAATTTTGCTGTTTTCTTCCTTTAGGTGCCAGCATCATGAGGATAACATAGGGCTCATTTGACATAAGGTACATTTTACCTCCTGTTTTATTACAGAAGTAACACCAGAGAGGGAAAATGTCTGTCTTCTCTGGCCAAGAAAATCCAAATGGAAATAGCTAAATCATTTTTAACATGCTTTATCATGGGCCTAGAAGAACACCTGAGGATTTGGATCTTGATGTAACTTTGTATTGTGTACATCGTATAGCTTTGAGAAGTGTTGTATAACTTCCAAATACTCTTTATAAGTAATAGTTGTTCTTTTTCTTTTTAAATGCTTTTGTGTCTGTGTGTACTATTCATCAGAAAAATAAAATGAAACTTATTCAATAAACTTCACTGCACTCAGCTTTTTATCTCTTTGAGCCTGAGACAGGTTCAAGGAACTCAATATTTGTCATACTCCCTGCCTGCCCCAGTTTTTTTCACCCAACAGCAAGAAAAAGTATCATGTGATATATATGTATGCACATGTATGTATACATATATATAAACAATTAGTAGTGTCACATAATATTATGACTGTAAAGTTATCAATTGAGTTCTAATCTGATACACAGCTTTGCATAGTAGAATATCCTGTAATTTCCTCCTTTTTCTGTAACGAAATGAAATATTTGCATTTTGTAGTGATATGAAGAGAAACCTTTTCACTGGGATTGCTTTTGTAACTGTCTTCAAACTACTTTGTGCTATGAGGACAATCTTGATTTTCTTTGCAGCAATTTGCAGGTACATATGTTTAATTTGTCTCTTAATGTAAAATAGGCCTTGAGAAATTACATACACAGGATATTTTTAGCTTTGTAGTTCTTACGAGTGTTTTTTTTGGAGTGTGCTTTATATTTTGTATTATTTTTTATTTTGTATTATTATGATAATACTGAAGTGATACACATTTTCAACCAAGTTAGCTGTAACTTAAAAAAAATGTATATGTTTTACTTGCTGACATTCATTTTGAAAGCTGTTGACAGATAACATTAACTCTCACAGTATCTGGTCTAATTCCTCAGCATATTGTGACTAAAAGGTGTCATCGGTGTAGAGTTTCATCATTTTTGACAAATGCCATACCTCGCAGATAGGTTTCAAGGTTATTGTCTGAGTTTTAACAATTTATCAACACTGGGTTGTTTCCATAGCCTTGCTAGCATTTTCCTGAAAGTCTAGTTTTCCATATTTCAAAGTATCACACCTTTGTCCCTTTTCTACTAGTTATGTTTTTTGGTCACAAGAATGACTTGCTGTTTCTTTGTTACTAATATGGAAATCTGAGGTCTCTGTCCATCTGTAAAATAGAATCAAATCAAAATGATGATTGGTGGTCCTGCTCTGGCAGGGGAATTGGACTAGATGATCTTTCTAGGTCCCTTCCAACTCTTAAGATTCTGTGATGATACTTTCATTTCAAAATGGTGAAAACTAGTTTAGGACTGATCTGATCCAGTAATCAATATTCCAGATCTAGTATGTGTGTTCTGTGAACCTGACTGTTAGTAGTTTTCACTGAAGTAGTACACAGCCAGATTCTGCTCAGTGGCTAGATTACATGTGTATGAAATTACTGAATGGATTAGCAGATGATTTCTCTTCTTCAGGCTTTGCTTTACATATAGCCTTGGAACTGAGAGATTGGGTTTTAGGGTTTTTTTTTTTTCCCTCAATGCTTTCCTTCCTTTTTTAAAGTTTCCCTCATGATTGAGAAGTTATATGGAACATTCTGGTACAAAGATTTTCAAACAGGAATCATAGCAAACTCAAAATTGTGAAATTTATCACAAGTTTGCAAATATTATGTTAATTAAGACTGAAAACTTTGTCAATTTACAGCTTATTCTGTTGTGCTTTTTTCATTTATGAAATGGAAAAAAACACGTGGATAAACATAACTATCATTCAAGAAGAACTGGAGGACTCATAATTGACTTGTCAATTTAAGTTTGCTTTCTATCCTCCTCTACTTCTAGAAATTATTGAAAAATAATAGTTTATCACTGGTAAAGGCAGACCCTATTTCTAAATCTGATTACTGTAATTAAAGCCATAATGTTTCTGCCTTACAGTCATAAACACTGACATAAATATTGTTAAAATACTCAGTAGATTGAAGATAAATTGTTCCAGAAGATCACCTAATTATACAATTAATTGAGTATTTTCAATTTTTGTTTTATCACTGTAACAAATAAGAAATGCAGATTTGAGTGCCTTTGTGAAACACCTGCTTTTATTTATGAAAATTAATATGAAAGGAATTTCTTTGCCTGACTTTTTTTGTTTCTGTCTTTGTACTTTCGATTCTGTTCTCTGACTGAGACCTTAAAGATGGTCATTATGCTGCTAATTATCAACAGGCTTAATTCATCTTTATTGGCTTTCAACACTTATGTTTGAAAAAGGTGTATAAACATCAGTTTGCAATGGCAAGTCTTCTTTCTGTTAATACTTAACAGTGTAGCTGAAGTGCAGTTAAAGAAATTACATTTCAGTAAACTGAAATTTTAAAAAAGGGAAAAAACTCTTTTATGAACAATAGTTAATTCTTAGCTATTTTTAGAATCATAGAATTTGTCATAGAATCACATAATGGTTTGGATTGAAAGGGGCCTTAAAGGTCATTTGGTTTCAACCCCTCTGCTGTGGACAGGGACTTTTTCCGCTAGAATATATTATTCAAAGCTCCATCCAACCTGGCCTTGAGCAATTCCAGGGAGAAGGCGTCAACAACCTGTTTCAGTGTCTCACAACCCTCATAGTAAAGAATTTCTTCTTAATACCTAATCTAAATCTACGCTCTTTCAGGTTATAACCATTACATCTTGTCCTGTCACTGTACTCCCTGATAAAGGTTCCCTCCCCATCTTTCCTGTAGGCCACCTTTAAGAACTGGATGGACTCTGTTAAGTTCTTCCCAGAGCCTTCTCCAGGCTAAGGAAACCCAACTCTCTCAGTCTGTCCTCGTAGGAGAGCTGTTCCATCCTGCTGATGATCTTCATGGCCCTCCTCTGGGCCCATTCAAGCAGGTCCATGTCTTTCCTATACTGGGGACTCCAGAGCTGGACACTGTACTCCAGGGGGAGTCTCACAAGAGCAGAGTAGAAAATGTTGGTCATGCTTGCAGTTGGCTTTCTGGGCCAGTTCCAACTCAGTTTTTCATCCACATATACCCCTGAATCCCTCTCCACAGGGCTGCTCTCAATCCACTTATCACACAGCCTGTGTTTATGTTTGGTATTTCCCCAACCCAGGTGCAGTATCTTGCACTTGACTTTGTTGAGCTTCATGAGATTTGTATGTTATTTGGTAGGAGTTCACAAAAATATTTAGGTTACAGCCTGCCATTGTCATTCCTTAGCTGCAAACATAGATCAGAAACCAAGCAACTAACTTGCCTAATGGTTTAGGTCATTCTCATATAGTTGCCTTCCTTGTGATATATTTATAAAGGATTGAATGTAATAAATAGAAGGCTATTACCCTATTTGTAGAATTGCAAAATACCACATCTCATATCTGTAGTTTGCTATATCAGCAAAGTGACTATTTAAGCTCAGTTACTAGCTCAATTACGAGAAAAGGTATTGAATTTTTTTGATGAAGTTAGTAACATTTCTTTTGCAATTTGAATAGAAAACATTCTAAGTATTTCAATTTTCTATCTCAAGTAAAGAGCAGCTATTAAAAAAAAGTGTAACATCCTGCAGACAAGGAACAAACCCATGTATTTTTTGTAGCATTCTAGTTGCCTTTGTCACTTCTTTCTGGAATTTTGTATGTATTGCTGTTAAATTCTTCCAGCAACCACAGATTAATTTTAGTTTCCATAGGTTTTTGTCGGATAAGTTTCATAATCCCATGATTTCAATGTAAGAATGAGTAACATAGAATCATAGAATCGTTATGGTTGGAAAAGACCTGTAAGATCATTGATTCCAATGACTAACTTCATGCTGCCAAGCCCATAATTAAACTAAACCATATTTCTCAGCACCTTATGGATGAGTCTTCTGGATATCTCTAGGGATGGTGACTCCACCACCTCCCTGGGCAGCCCATTCCAAGGCTAAATAACCCTCTTGGTGAGAATGTTCTTCTTAATGTCCAATCTATACCTTCCCTGGTGCAGTTTAAACCCATTTCCTTGTGTTGTCCTGTTGTTCGTTGCTGGAAAGAAGAGATTGATTCCCACCTCAGTACAACTCCGTTTCAGATAGTTATAGAGAGTGATTTTATCTCCTGTCAGCCTCCTGTTCTCTAGGCTAAACATCTCCAGCTCCCTCAGCCACTCCTCGTAAGACTTATACTCCAGACCCTTCACCAGATTCGTTGCATGCCTCTATATCCTCTCCAACACCTCAAAGTCCTTCTCATAGTGAGGGGCCCAGAAGTGGACATAGTATTTGAGGTGCAGCCTCACCAGTGCCAAATACAGGGAGACAATAGTTTCCTTGTTCTTGCTGGCCACACTGTTTTTGATGCATGCCAGGATGCCGTTGGCCTTCTTGCCCAGCTGGGCACAGCGCTGGCTTACGTTCAGGTGGCTGTCGATTAACACCCCCAGGTCCTTTTCCACAAGACAGCTCTAAAGCCACTCTGCCTCAAGTTTGTAGCATTGCATGGGGTTATTATGTCTCAGGTGCAGGACCCAGCACTTAGCCTTGTTTAACCTCAATACAATTGGCCTCAGCGTATCTCTCCAGCCTGGCCAGGACCCTCTGAAGAGCATTCCTTACCTCAAGCAGGTCTGCACATCTGCCCAGCTTTGTATCATCTGCAAAATTACTGAAAGTGCGCACATTATCCTCATCCAGATCATTGATAAACAAAACAGTCCCCAGCACGTGGCCTTGGGGGACACCACTGGTGACTGGCTGCCAACTGGGTTTAACTCCATTCACTGAGACTCTCTGGGCCCAGCCATCCAGCTAGTTTTTCACCCATTCACCCATCAGAGAATAGGTCCATCCAAGCCACGGGCAGCCAGCTTTTTCAGGAGGATGCTGTGGGAGACTGTGTCAGAGGCCTTACTAAAGTCCAGGAAGACCACATCAACAGCCTTTGCCTCACCCACTAAGTGGGTCATCTTGTCATAGAAGGAGATCAGATTGGTCAAATAGGACCTGCCCTTCATAAAGCCATGATGACTAGGCCTGAACTCCTGATTATCCTGTATGTACTTCAGGATGGTGCTCAGGATAATCTGTTCCATAACCATCTCCAGCACTGAGGTGTGGAAGCTGTTTTGACGGTGGGCGCTGGCTCCCTGGGAGCCATTTAAATCCCTTGTAGTGGCTTTGACTCTGCCTCCTGACAGGGCCATCCCCTCATGAGAGCTGCCGGCTCTTGGTGGATCTCCTTGCAGCTCCTCTGCTTTGTTGCTCCAGGAACCCCTTGCTCTCTTCAATCAACCAATCAGTTGCAAAAACTGAGCCTCACTGCTGTCATGTGTCTCACCGACTCACACATGAATACATTTTCTTTTGAAATATAGTAGACTTTTCTGAGTTATTTATACAAATCCTCTTTTTTCAAGTGTTGTGAAGTTAGAATTCTTCTCGAGAAAGAATAATAAAATTTGAGGCCAGGTATGCAGTAAAACAAATAATCACACTGTTCATAAAAAGGTAACAAAGGCCACAAAAAAGAGAGACTTTCTGTGATTTAAGCATCTTTGTCAATGAGGCAGCTGATGGTGATTCTTGATGCTAATATAAGCAAATCTTATCATAAGGTTCAATAGAAGGATATGCATTCTTTATGCTTTCCTTAAATATGCTTAAACTTTTGTCAAGTAAATATATTTTAATGTTTGTCAAGTAATAAATTTTAAAGTATTTCATTAATGGACAATGAAGTAGTTCAAAGTAATTTTAATTAGCAATTCTACATGAAGAGGCCATTTAGCTAACTTTTCGGAAGTTTCTCACATGTTTATTATTTATATGTTGTAGCCTGAAAGTAGTTTGAGATGTGCTAGTTTGTAGATAAAGAACACGTTCATTGTCTGCATTTTTATTAATGTGTGTCCTTGAATCACTTGGATCCCATGTGTTGTACTTGAAGAATGGAGTGCTGGACTTGCTGGGCTGTGTTGGTACACACCTTCATTCATACTTCTGAGCAGATAGGGTTTTGCAGTGTGACCACTTCAGATTTCATCTGGTTGTTAGACATTTGGAAAGCACTTCTTGGCAGCAGATCCAAAATTTACTCCTATCCTATTACAGAAATGGAAGGATGGATATAGAAGCATATTTTACATGAGGAAAAAACAGCTTGCCAAAATTCTTTCTCCCCTCTTCCTCCTTCCTGAGGTATTCAGACATCATCAAGGATTCAAGTCCTGTCCCTAATATGACATGTATAAACAGGGCTTAGGTTTGTCAGGAAACTGCGAAGTTAAGAGAGCTGAGAAAATATCTAGAACAAAGCAAGATAAAATGAGAAATCTGGGTTATATTGTTGAGTTGAGAATCAGAAATAGCTTGAGTTGGAAAATGCCAGCCTAAAAAAACAAATATAAAGGCAAAAATAGAGGCAACAAGAGATGTTAAGTCAGCACCTTTAAGGATTATTTCCAGGTACTGGTGAAAGATGTCCCTTCCCAACAGGAATTATGACGGTTAGGAGGAAAGAGACCTGTTTGTCTTGCCTTGGTGGTGATAATGTTTAGTTACCTTGTGGAATTGTAGGTGTATTTTTTATGCATTCGCCAATACATAGTTTTAAATATAATTATTGTTGTATTTTAATGCTGTTTTAAGGTTTACTCAGATTGCAGTGACTTTCTACCCACAGCTCATGGTACTTCAACAAAGTGACCCAATGAAGGAGGGATTCATACCTTGTTCAAAAAAGATAAATCACACTTTTCTTTAAAATACAAAGCTCTTTTTTGTGGCCGGTGTGGTATGTTATTTGAGCTGACTGGGGAGTTTGTGTTCATACAAGCTTCCTATGAAAATATTCTGCTGGAGTTTTGAAAATTTAATAAATTAAAATGGTGTCATTTGCCATGCTTTTTTTTCCCCCTGGTGGTAATTTGCTATCCATTATTGTGTAAGTATATCATACTACTAGTTTAGTTCTCATATTGAAAACTGCTTTATTAGCCATTTCTTAAGCAATAATGTAAATTAAAATGAAATTGAACTATAATATGACTGCAGTATCACAGTAATATGATCATATTCTTTCTACAATGGGAGATGTACATAAATCTGCCAATAGCAAAACCCCAAAAGTGCAAATACAAATACACACTGTTGTATTGACGTGTTTTTTTTTTTTTTTTAATCTCAGGTCTACCAACTAGCTAGCCTGAATATATTGAATTTACCTTTGCTGTAGCAGTGAAGAAATCAGTTTTGTAGTTTCACACACAAGTGTCATGAAAATCAGATTTAGGATATCATTGTGCTTATTTAGAAATAATTGATTTATTGTTTACATTGAAATTGAAAAAAAGTGTGGATGTAAAAACCAGCTGAAGTAATGAAGAAGATAATTCTGACTTACAAAGAGCAACCTGAACATGATCTGAGGCAACTGACTGTAGGTGGTCCTGCTTGAGCAGAGTATTGGACCATATGACTTCCAGAGGTCGTTTCTAACCATTCTGTCATTCTGATTTTGTGAAAATAAAATTTTGAAGAAACAATGACTTCTTATAACTACATAGGTCTTTTAAACTATGGAGGATTGTTTTTCTTTTTTTATCATCATAACACAAATTCCAGTGTAACTCTGTGTAACCTACTGTGTAACACAGGTAGATCAGAGAGATTCTATAACAACAACAACAAAAAAATAGTGGATGCATTTGTTTTTTAAAAAACAAGCTTTTTGAAAACAGAAAATCTAAGTTCAGGTAGTCTAAGAAAAAAAAGCTGAAAATCAAGAGGAAACAGAATTCTTGATGTAAAGAACAAATTGGACAAAGTTCTGCCAGGAATAATTCCAGTTGTGTTTCTGCTTCAGTGCGAGAAAGCTCAACTGAACCATCTCTCTCTTTTCCAGATCTGATTTTTCTTTGATCTTAACTCAGTGCCATCGTCTTCTTCCATCCAAAAGAACTGCATTATTATCTATGGTTGAAACTGATTTTTTACCATAGTGACTTAAGGCTTTGTCTTGTTAATGATGGCAGCTTCCCTTAGTTAACCTTGAGAGCTGAAACATGCCTAAGTGCATTCTTAATGCTGGTTGATAGGTTTCTGTTACTACTCGATATGTGGGGGAGGATACATCTTTGTTGTCAGGTTTCATGCTTAACTTATTTTTCAACAGAATTCATGGCAGATGTCATCTCAAATTCTTTGCTTTTAGAAATAATTTTTAAATCACATAATATTTGTTCCGTAATAGAAATCTGCTTGCCTAGAGCAGTGTAATGAAATACAGTGAAAACCAAAATATTTAGACTATATGGTGACTGCAAATGTACAAAACTGCCCATTTGGAATTACATAATGGTGGAAAGCTACAGTAATTCAGATAAGTAATATACAAATTTAAAAATCAACTACATATATTAGCCAGGTCTATGGTGCTTAATTGCCTTAAAGTATTTCACATTAGATGTGAAGAATACATTTATATATTAATACCCATCCTTGTTAAAATTTTACATGTCTTGGTGCATCTTAATCTGAACTCAACATACAGCTTTTGTCACTGTTATGGAGGAAGCTCTTTTAATATTTTATTCACTTCACCTTACATTATTTGTAAATCTAAGATTTGTTAGTGTAGCTGACAGAAAAAGAAAGAAAGTTTTTAATCTTCATTAATATTTGAGGCAAGTATAGAACTGCTGCTGATACCAAACCATTAATTGTATAAATTCTTTGGCCATAGAAAGAACAAGCTATTTTCATTTTTACTGAGAAATATCTGAATTTTCAGTTTACAGATTTTAATCAAGGTCCCAACAGAATGGACTTTTTAAAGGCTGCTTTAAGAAAAATGGTTATCAAAACAAGGTTAAGAAATCCATTCTATAATTTGTATACTTTAAGGCAGTGCTTGATTTGTGAGAAGCAACTCTGAGACAAGTGATCTAAATCCTTATGTATGAACCATTGGAATGAATCAGATGTTCATATAGCCTTTCTAGGAATGGCATACATGTTGGAAATGTTCCTAGTTCTTCTAGCTCAGTCTATTTGTAATAGTTTCTAAAGAACAGATAACAGAAGTTTAAAAACACAGCAGAAAAAAACACTCAGTAGTTTCCCATTGTGATGTGAGGTGATTAAAGGAAATTTTTTGAAGACTTGAGACAGTCTGTGACTAACACAGCTGAGTGTTGCATATTGTCATCATAGCTGTATTTTCAATCTGAATGCCTTTCCAAAATACTTTACTTTGTAGTAGACTTTTATTTTCCAATTGGGAGCATATATTCCTTAAAAATAAAAATTTTAATAAAAATTATGATACTGACTACACAGCAACAGTTTTCAGGCTTTTTTGTTTTTCTTCTTTAATCTTAAATGTATTATTGCCAAGACTCTTCTGTCTTTTGATCACAGACTTGAGAGGAGGCAAGAAAAAAAGTGTTTATGAGGCTAGAAGGCATGGCAAAGTATTACTGTCTTTTCGTGCTGTGTTTCCCTGATAAGTATCAGGTTTAACTAAAGCTTTTGTAGTCCTTGCAGTTTTTGTTTGGACAGATTGGTATCTCTTTAAAAGGCCTGAATATATCTGTTGTTATTTTCATTTTAAATACACTTGCTAAGGACAAAACTTATAATGTGAAAACATAAGCAGGTGGTGAAGTCAACCCTGGAATATATTTTCCTTGCTTTGATTTCTGAATCAAAGCTCTGCCTTTACAAAGTAAATTGTTTAAATTGACAAGAAAATTTGCTCTGCTGTGTTTTTCTACTATCCCACCACAGTATCCAGACCTGGGGATGATATTTGTATACAGATCTAAAAAATGAATTTGTTACAGCACAAACTTCTCTGTATTTTGGTTTATTTCTTAGAACACTTTTAAAAATATTTGCTGTGAACTGTATTTCTAGTTCTCATTTAAGACAGTGGTGATCAACATTGTTGAGTCTAGTTGGAAGCCTGTGGCCAGTGGGGTTCCACAGGGGTCAGTTTTGAGGCCAGTCTTATTCAACATCTTCATCAATGACCTGGATGAAGGGATGGACTGTACTCTCAGTAAGTTCACTGATGACACCAAACATTTCTACTCAAGATTAGTTCTTGTTCCTAACATTTTAGTAATTTTCAGGGGAAATGGAAGACTGGCTTATTCCCCAGAAGGCTGTGCTGCCATTCAGCAGGATCTCGACTGGTTTGAGACCTGGGCAGAGAGGAACCTCATGAGGTTCAACAAGGACAAGTGCAGAGTCCTGCATCTGGGAAGGAATAACCCCATGCATCAGTACAGGCTGGGGATTGACCTGCTGGAGAGCAGCTCTGCAGAGAGAGACCTATGAGTCCTGGTTGATAATAGACTAAACATGAGCCATCAATGTGCCCTTGTGGCCAAGAAGGCCAATGGCATCCTGGGATGCATCAAGAAGAGTGTGGCCAGCAGGTCGAGGGACGTTCTGCTTCCCCTCTACTCTTGCCTGGTGAGGCTTCATCTAGAGTACTGTGTCCAGTTCTAGGCTCCTCAGTTCAAGAGAGACAGAGAACTTCTGGAGAGAGTCCTGTGGAGGGCTACCAGGATGATTAGTTCACTGCAGCATCTCTTTTATGAAGAAAGGCTGCAAGACTTGGGTCTGTTTAGACAGGAGAAAGGATAAGACACAAGCTGAAACACAAGATTTCCACTTCAACATGAGGAGAAACTTCTGTGAGGATGACAGAACACTGGCACAGGCTGCCCAGGGAAAGTGTGGATACTCCTTTTCTAGAAGTTTTCAAAACCCACCTGGACGCATTCCTGTGGAACCTCATTCCAGTGGACCTGCCTTAGCAGGGGGGTTGGACTGGGTGATCTCTCAAGGTCCCTTCCAACCCCTACCATTCTGTGATTCTGTAATTCTGAGGAAGTGATGTAAATATACTATCAGAAATACTTCTGTCGCAATGTAGTTACTGGATTGTATCTTATTGAAATATATCTATCCAAAAGTGAGGTTTTAAACAAAACATAGTCACCTGGACTTTCTTTATAGTTAACCAGGCAAGAGCGCATCCTGAGAGAGCAGTTTATCCCATTGTAGAAGTCATCTGACATAGATGGGATGAATTGTCTTGTTTTTATGCTTGTCTGTCTCAGTGAATTGGATGGAAGATCTGAGTGATTAGATTAGACAAACATGTTTTACACGGGTGAAGTTAAGCATGATAAAATTGAAATGTAGGATACTATATGAGCAGACATACAGTGAATAACTGAAAGTTATTCTCAGGGTTAATTCACTATGTATAACTTTTTGTAGACAAAATAATGAATTCTATTAGCAGTCTGAAAATAGGAGCAAGCTGTGTGTAGGCAGTTGCATGCAAATCCTAAAAAGACAATTATATGTAAAATACATTAGGCCTTTCAGAAAATTTCACACAAGGTATCAGAATAACATACTAACATTAATTTCTATACATACAATTTCAATACATACTAAGGCAGACAAGGAAAAAAGATTTGAATTGCTGTTGTGTGGTAAATGAAAATGAGCCTCTCTCCTAGATCATTGTTCTAGTTATTTCTACAACAGTAGCTCTAAGTAGGCTTGACTGTTTACAGGAATAGTATTAGTATGTAGAATGTAAGTAATTAAAGCTAATGAAGGATTATTAGAGGAAGAATAGAATCAGAAATATTTTAGGCCCTCATTTCATTTTTAAGGGCAGGAATGAGAATTTTAAAGACAGCAGGAGTCCTCAGGCTAGTTTACAGTGTTTTAGTTGGTGTTGAAGACAAAAAAATTACTGTGAATGAATCATTGAAATAGTTGAATCTGACAGTATCATTGCAATAGAACTTTTTCGTCTTGTGTGATCAGTTTTATTGTTCATTATATTTGCGTAGACTTGAGCTAAATACCAGTGTACAAACACCTGTAATAGTATACAGATCATGTATTTTTTTGTAACTTCAGTGATTATGTATTTAGCCTGTTCAAATACTAGATGATTAGGTTTACAATTTTGCAAAAATTTCTATCTGTTTCATAGTGAACAGTCGGTGGTTCGTTTTGTTGATATACTGGTTTGGTTTTTGTGCAGTGAGTCAGGTCTAGAACCATAGGACAGACAAATGAGGGACAGAAGCAATCAGGTGATTTTTTTTTATTTCAAAATTATTTATTTTATATAGACACAGCTCTCCACCTCCTTTTTCTCTTCCAGATAGTTGATATTTTGCTTCTTTGTGTAACAGCTTGGAAGATCAAGGAATGAGAGAATGCATGCATTTCCATAAAAATTGATCCATTAATATTTTTTCAGCATGAATAGTCAACCCATTGGTATCTGCAGACTTTATATTCTAAATAAATCCAAGTAATACAACAATAAAAATGGGCAAAATGAAACAAGGCCGCAGGAGGTTCATTGTTGTGATGATTCTTCATTTCTAGCAATATTTCTGTGTTCAGTAGTCTTTGTATTTTGTGCAGTATTCTGCGTCTACTGCATTATTGACTTCAGTTGCATGTTGGAGTGACTTAATATCTTCATTGTGGCCTATAAGAAGATAAGTTTCTGCCCTACATGTATAGCTAATTAAGGTGGAGAGTTATGCAAGGGAAAGAAGAAGCATGGACAATAAAAATAGAGGATGTGAGGGCAAGACAAGAAAGGGAGTGACAGGGAAACAGTAGTGGTGCTGTATGAGAATGCAACTGATACTGGGAGAAGGCAATTATTACAATCTTCCCATTACACAGATTGTTTCTTGGTGATATGTTGTGAGTAAGCCAAACACGTAAGTTTTCCTTGCTTAGTCTGATGATATGAAATGAAATATAATAACAACAATAATAAAATATAGTAATAATGAGTGTTATAAAAATGAATATAACAAAACGAGAGAAAGACTCCACTCACCAATGTCCAAGCAGGATCTGCCCCTCCCCACCAATGCCTGCAGTTTATTCACTGGGCATGTCATTCTAGGATATAGAATATACCTTTGGCTAGTTTGAGTCAGCTGTCCTGGCCAGCCACTTCCCAGCTACTTGTGCCCCCCACCCCCGCCCACTCAGTGACAGGGAAGAGTGAGAAGCAGAAAAGACTTTGAGGCTCAGCAATTACCAAAATTTCCCTGTATTATCAACATTCTTTTCGGTATAAATAAAAAAAACACAGCCCTGTACCAGCTACTAGGGAAGAAGATTAATTATCTCTCAGCCAAAACCAGGACAGTCTTCCTTTGTACTTGCAAGTCACAGTTTAGAACATGATGTCTAAGTTCTGTATTGCCTGACAGTCTTCAATCTTGTGCATGTTCTGTTATTTGTGTATTAGGACTGGCTATTAAGGTCCATGAAATCCAGTAGCATCTGTATTGTAGTGTCAAATGAATAACTTTATGGGAAAGGTAAGCATTAACTTTCACAAATGTACATAAAAGAATATTCGTGCTGTTGGACCGTTCTGCTGACATGACAGCCTTGTTTGGATGCTAATCAAGCAATATTTGATTCTAAGGTTTCAGCTTCCAAACATACTGATACTTTCAAAGCTGTTTCTTGTCTTTTGTGATTTTTCTCTTTTTAGCAAGAGTTTATATGTGCAGATCTTATGCCTCATTTAAGAGGAGCATAGGGAGGAAGTATGCTTCTGCTCAGACTTTCTAGTCTCTGAGAGTCTCCATTGCGAGATATATATTTACACACATATGTACACATAGACAGGAAATCAACAGTACCAATTTTATAAAAGATTAGCAGTTGCTGGAAAAAGGCTTTCATTAATTTCAAGCAACTGAGATTTCTGAGTAATATGAAAGATGTAATTTCTTTCTTCTATACTTCAGCTTCCATGTTGAGCTGTTACAAAAAACTCCTAGGTTAGCTGCTTTATCTTTTGGTATTACCGTCTTTCTTTTCAAGAACCCTTTCACAGGATTCTGCAAAAGCAGACTTTATTTGGGTTTTTCTTCCTCTTGAGGACTGCAGAGTCACTTAGTTCCTAAGTAGAGGGCTTGATAGGGACTATGTATTTTGTCCAAAAAAAGAACAGTAAGCCTGTCAGGCTTCTGCCATCATTTGCAGGTTGAAAGCTGAATGATTATAAAGCAGTCTGCAACTGTAGCTGTTCAAGTGTGAGGGAGGCTGTTGACTGTTTTTTTCACAATATTATGACCTTTGTTTCTTAGAAAATATCTTCAATTTCTATGAAATTAAAATCACTGTAATTAATGACCATCAGATCTTATTTTCCCACTGTTCATGATTTCCAAGATATTCTCTAGAGCCCACCCACATTCCGTTCATTATTTAAGCCTTCACTCTGTGTATGGTTACTATGTACTGATAAGAATCATGGAGGTTAAGAAGAACTAGTGTATAAGGGACTAGTGCTGGGATATATGAAATCTACTGCCTGAAGGTTTATATGAATTGCACACTTTTACCAATTTCTTTCCCTCCTTATTAGTTCATATATTGGATGTGTGGTGAGGTTTTTTTTTTGGTAGCAGAGGAGAGGCTGCAATGATGGCTGCTGTTGCTCAAAGCTGCCCTGACTGCAAAGTCAGACCTGCCAAGGCTAAGGCCAAGGCTAAACCAATCAGGTACCTTTTCAATATCTAAGAAGGGAAAATCTGCAGCAAGAGGAGGAAGTAGCAACTAGGATGGGAGAGAAACAACCATACAGGCCCCAATGTCTCTGAAGAATCATAGAATCATTTAGGTTGGAAAACACCATTAAGATCATTGAGTCTATCCACTAACCTCACACTACCAAGCCCACCACTAAACCATATCCCTCAGTACCTCATCTGTGTGTCATTTAAATATTTCCAGGGGTGGCGATTCCACCACCTCCCAGATCAGCCCATTCCAATGCTTAGCAACCCTCTTAGTGAAAAAATTCTTCCTAATATCCAATGTGAACCTCCCCTGGTGTCCCATCGTTCAATACTTGGGAGAACAGCCCCCACCTCCCTACAGCCTCCTTTCAGGTAGTTGTAGACAGTGATCTTGTCTCCCCTCAGCCTCCTCTTCTTCAGGCTAAACACCCCCAGGTCCCTCATACTCCTCATCAGACTTGTGCTCCAGACCCTTTACCATCTTCATTGCCCAACTTTGGACAATTTCCATCACCTCAATGTCTGTCTTTTAGTGAAAGACCAAAAGAGGAGAGGAAGTGTGCTGGAGCAGAGACCCCGCCCCAGCATCCCATGGTGAGTTGGCAGCTGTCCCCCTGCAACCCGCAGAGGGTAACAGTGGAGCTGACATCCACCTGCAGCCCATGAAGTACCCCACACCAAAGCAAGCAGCAGCACCTGAAGAAGTCTGGGACTGAGAAGCCTGCAATGGAGCAGTCTGCTTCTGAGAGACCACAGCCCATAGTAGGGATCCAACACTTTGTGAGAAGCTGCAGCCTGTGAGAAAAACTCACATCAGAGAGGTTCATGGAGGATTGTCTCCTTTGGGAGGGATCCCATGCTGGAGCAGGGGAAAAATGTGAGGAGTCCTCCTACCCTAAGGAGAAAGGAGTGACAAAGGTGAACTGACTGCAAACCCTGTTCCCTGCACCCGTGCACCACTGACTGGGGGAGGAGGTAGAAATTGGGAGCATAGCTAAGCCTGGAAAGATGGAAGGGGTGGAGGGGGGTGGTTAGAGGGAAAGTGATCTTAAAGATCTGGGTTTATTTCTCATTATCATACTCTGGGTTTGATTGATGATAATGAATTTGATTTTATTTCATGCCAAAGTTGAGGCATTTTTTGCTAGTCACCATAATTGGTGAGTGATCCCTCCCTGTCCTCATCTCAGCTCATGAGGCTCTGTGTTATCTTTTCTCTTCCCTTCCAAGCTGGGCTTAAGCCATGACAGTTCAACAGTATTTCTGTTGGCTTGTCAGTATAAGAATATATAAATACCTCATAGCGATGTCTGCATTAATTTTGTCCCACTCCATCAGCTGTTTAAACTTTTTATTGTCTTCTATTAAGAGAAACTTCTTACAGCCTTCTAGGGAATTGACCTAGCACTGTGGATATTGTCAACATTAAACTTTCATATCTGAGGAACCTGAAGATGTACGAGTCCATAAGACCTGATGAGACACATGTACAGCTCCTGAGGGAACTAGCAGATGAAGGGGCTAAGCCACTATCCATCATATTTGAGAAGTCATGGCAGTCCAGTGATATTCCTGCTGACTAGAAAAGGTGAAACATAACCCCTCCATTTAAAAAGAAAAAAAGTAAGACCCAGGGAACTATAGGCCAGTCAGTTTCACTTCTGCACCCAGCAAGATCATGGGGTAAGATATGTTTGGAACTCAGGCACATGGAAAATAAGGAAGTGATTGGTGGCAGGCAGTAGGATAGGATAAGAGGAAATGGCTTTAAACTGAGAGAAGTTAGGTTTAGATTAGAGGATGATGAGACACTAAATCATGTTGTCCAAAGGGATTGTGGATAGATGGGGCTTTGAGCAACCTGAACTCATGGAAGATGTCACTGCCCATGACAGGGGTGTTGGATCTAGCTCATCCTTAAGGTCCCTTGTAACCCAAACTTTTCTATGATTCTATGGCATTTGTGCAAAATTACTAGGTGAAAAATCTAAAGATAATTAACACAATTTCATAGGTAGAAGAACAGTTTGCTTATTTTCTTGTAAGAAATGGAAACATGCATTAATAAAACAAAATATCTTGGAGGACATTTTTAGAAAATTATTTTTTCAGGAGAAAGCAAGAAGAACAGGCTTTAGAGGAGTGATGCATGAGCTTTCTGAGCTTAGTATATGATAGAGATATTACAAGATACATTACAGTGTTTTTATACTTTCATCATCAATGTCTTTTAAAAGTGACACAAATTTAAGGTGATTATTGAATTAAGGAGGAATAGGCTGCAGGAACATAGGGCAGAAATGCAGGTTTTTTTCCAGAATGCTAATTATAACTCTATTTAAGCAATATAGGGTACAAAAATTGGTAGTGGCCTACTTTCATATAAAGACTTCCTTCAATGTGTTTTTTTTTTAACAATCATCTACGTCCCTATGAGACAAATATTCTTCTATAATTGAATGTGTTTGTTTCCTTATGTTCTGGATACTTGTTCTTGCAATATTATGTTGTTAATTGTATCTGCTGCTAAAATAAAATTGTTATGCATGTTCCATCAGGAACTGGTCTCTGGGCCTCTCCAATTTTCATGCTGCATTGATTTAATCATTCAGATGAACTCACTGAAGTGGCTGTTGTACTGTAACAGTGACAATGAGAGTCAAGAGAACTAATAAATCTGGTTAGACAAATCAGACTTTTCTGGTGGTAGTCCATTTTATACATTTTATGAAATCCCTAGAGTAACTTCAAAGAAGTCCTAAAGTATCTTCCTTTTAAGAATTTTATCACAGAGTTACCACTGGTTCCAGAATATAGTAGAAAATATAGCTGCAAGCTTTTATTATTACACATTGTTGTAGTTTAAGCCCAACTGACAATGAAGTACTATGCAGCCACTTGCTCACACTCCCACCTCCTGTAGGATTGCAGGCCCCAGCAAGGTGGCAGGAGAAAAGATAACCAAGGGCCATGTGGATCAAAACAAGGGCAGGGAGGGCTCACCTCCAATTATGGTTTTAGGCAATATAGAACATTAAAAACAACTAAAACCAGAACAGACAAAAAGCAAAACCAGAGGAGAATGACAAGGGAAAAAACCAACCGTCACTTCAAGACCTCCTCTTTCAACCCCTCTGTTCCTCCCAGGCTTAGCTCCGTGCTCCCAGTATCTCTATCTCCTCCCACCTCAGCAGTGCAGGAGGGAGGGAATGGAGATTATGATCAGTCCATCACAAATAGTCTCAGCCTTTTCTTTCTTAGAGGAGGAGGAGGACTCCTCACGTTCTTCCCCTACTCCAACATAACAGTCCTCCCACAGGATACCGTCCCCAAGAAACCTCTCTGGTGTGAGTCCTTCCCAAGGGCTGCAACTCCTCACACACTCCTCCAGCGTGGGTCCTCCCCCACACCAGTAGAACTCCAGGTACATTCGGCTCCAACACCGCCTCCCCACAGAGCTTCCGTGCACAACCACCCCTTCTGCCATGGGGTCTTCCACAAAACACTGGCAGATCTCAGCTCCCCTGTTGTCCTCCATAGGTGTCTAGTGGACAGTTACCATCTTACCATAGGATTCAGAGAAGTCTCCTTCTCTCTTCCCTCACTGGCCTTGGGGTCTGCAGTTATTTCTTTCTTATCCCACTCCTTCTACTAGGTGCCAGAAAGATCACCCCTCCTCTTCTGACTTCTTAAAAGGTGATTATGGAGGCGTCTGATTGGCTGAGTTCCAGAGGTGGGTCTGACTTAAAGCCGGGGGAAGGCTTGAGTAGCTTCCTACAGAAGCCACCATTGCAGTTCCTTGCCTGTTACCAGAAAGGGCTCTACATAAATGCTGTGCCAAACATTGTTATTTTTTTGTTGAAAAGTTGCATCAGCCTGTGGTTAAATTTTTGTTTGAGAGAGGAGTCTTTTAAAAGTATCTTACTGAGGTATTTTTTTTTTGTCAGCTTTGTTTCAAGTGGGTTTTTTTGAGTTTTCTGTAACACTTTCTGCTTACATTGTTGTAATCCGAAATGACCAGTCAACAAGTTGAATAGGGAACATCTGTGGTTACTTAGTCAAACTATTTTCAGTTATATCTATAGATTCATTTACTTATAGAGCTTAACATGAATGAAAATAATATTATATCAGAATGGGAAATTCCCAGGGGTGGGAATCTTATCAAATAGAAAGACTGTTAAGTAATGTTTGAATTATGTGGTTCTCTAGGAAATACTACTGAAATTTGTTCATCAGGCAGAATTGTTGTTTTCAAAACAGTGTTTTGGAGTTCACCAGGATTTTAATTTGAGTGGACTAACTCTTGGAAAAAGTTTCAGTACTACTTCTGGCTTTGATATATCGAGGGTGAAGAAAGCATCCACACGGCTTTCAATTTTATCACTTTTTCTATAAGGATTTATTCTTTTAGGTTTGAATTTTAAGCCATGGCTCTGCTAGTCATTGGTTACTATGCCTGTCTGACATAAGGTTTTGATGTAGTTGATGCTGGATTTCTTACTTTGTATTCATTGATAATGGTTATAACAAATGTAACAGATTATCTTCCAGAAAATGTAGTTCATTGTTTTCTTTTCCCATCCAGTTAACTTGGATTAGTGCTTAATAATTTTTCTAGAGACTACATTCTACACTCTAGACATGGTTCATGTGAATGAGTAGATAAAAAATTTCCAATTTTTTATGTTTTCAATGACATTTTTTCCTTAAAAAAATCAATTACCATATTTCTTAATTAGAAACCCGTTCCTCTTTGAGTTTCTATGATTTACAGAATATAAAAAAAAAAATTATAAAACAAGCTGTAAAAATGTTCATTTCCCCCCTATTATTAAAATAGAAATGAAAGATGCACTAACAAAATTCGTGCAGAATCTTTAGTGTTTTCTGTAAACTATTCGTTTCAGGAAAGTTGGAAACTCTGTTTCTGGTATTTTGAACTTTACTATCTTATGGATTTTTTTTTTCCAGCTTATTTATTTAATTTACTGTTTTATCTTCAATTTATAAGAACAATTTGATCCTTTCAAATATAAGTCTCCTACTGAAATGCCAAGGTTTCTGCTTTCAGTATAGTTTTTGCTTTAGAGTTACTGAATCGGTTTTCTACTTTTGTATCAAGTTGCATCCAGTTTTTGAAACTTCCCTTTGTCAGAAAGCTTGCTATTTTTGGGCTTTTTTTTCAATAGAGTTTTTTTCCTTGTTGTCACTTAGAAGTATTTTTTAAGTTTTCCTTGAAGATAATTTTTTTCTTTACATTTAAAAATGGAAGAGCCCATTCACTCAGCATCTCTTTCTCTTGGATCATGACTAATCAGTGTCTCAGGGCTGATAAATTCCTAATGGCTGTGATATTTTCTTTGGAAGGAGATGACGTTGTATGTGCTTTTTACAATCTGTAGTGGATACCACTCATTTTCGTTAGGAACATTTCTTCTCTTTGTGTCAACATAGCAGGAAAGTGAAAGGTAAAGTGACTATATAGCTTTAAAATTTAAGGACACCTGGGAAAATAAGAGTTGAAAACTAATGTATCTAATGAAAAAAAGACAGAGTAGGTTATTTCTATAATGTAGGTATGCAAGAGAGAGCCAAGTAAGCAGGAGGAGCTGGGTAACCACTGAGTGGTCAGCCTCTCCTCTATCCCTGGAAAGGTGATGGAACAACTTATCTTGGGTGCTATCTTCAGGTATTTAAAGGACAAGAGGGTCATTGGGAGCAGTCATCATGGCTTTACCAAGGGGAAGGCATGCTTGACCAACCCGATAGCCTTTTATGAAGATGTAACCAGGTGGATAGATGGCGGTAGTGCAGTGGATGTGGTTTATCTGGATTCCAGTAAAGCATTTGGCACCATCTCCCACAGCATCCTGGCAGCAAAACTGAGAAAGTGTGGACTGGATGATAAGGTAGTGAAGTGGATTGTTAACTGGTTGAAAGGAAGAAGGCAGAGAGTTGTGATCAATGGGGCATGATCTAGTTGGAGGCCTTTATCTAGTGAAATCCCTCAGAGGTAGGTGTTGGGACCAGTGCTGTTCAGTATATTCCTTGATGAGGGAACAGAGGGCACTGTCAGCAAGTTTACTGATGATACTAAACTGGGGGGAGTGGCTGACACACCAGAAGGCTGTGCTGCCATTCAACGAGACCTGGACAGGCTAGAGAGGTGTGTAGGGAGAAATCTACTGAAATTCAACAAGGACAAGTGTATAGTCTTGCATGTGGGAAAGAATAACCCCGTGTACCAGTACCGGTTGAGGAATGAACTGTTAGAGAGTAGTGTAGGGGAAAGGGACCTGGGGGTCTTGGTGGACAGCAGGATGACCATGAGTCAGCAATGTGCCCTCGTGGCCAAGAAGGCCAAGGGCATCCTGGGGTGTATGAGAAATGCTGTGGGCAGTAAGTCGAGAGAAGTTCTCCTCTCTCTCTACTCTGCCCTTGTGAGACCACATCTGGAATATTGTGTCCAGTTCAAGAAGGACAGGGAGCTGCTGGAGCCAGTTTAGCACAGGGCCTCAAAGATGATAAAGGGACTTCCTCCCTTAATGATGAAAGTCTGAGGGAGCTGGGTCTCTTCAGCTTGGAGGAGACTGAGGAGTGATGTCAGAGAAAGCACCACAGAGAAATGACAGACACCAATATGGTTAGATAGTAACTCAGATTTTACTAACAAGCATCAGACTTTTATGATTAGCAGCAAAGCTAGCATGTTTACACTACTTCTGATTGGTCCTTTCTCTAAAAGCCAGGTGTGCTTTCTGTGATAAGCCTTGTGGTTTCACATACTGCTTCAGCCTCCTCCTTGCTCGAGCTTGTTATCATGTAGACATTCTTTTTTCTTCTTTTCTCACAGTCCAGAACTGCTCAAGGACAATCTGCACATTAGTTCTCAAAGCATGGGTTGTTCACTGTTACCAGGTGTCCTCTATCAGATAGAAATTCCTCCATGTGTTGTCGTTATTTTTTACAAATACATAAAAGACAAGTGTCAGGAGGATGGAGCCAGACTGTTCTCAATGGTGTCCAGTGATAGGACAAGGGGCAGCAGGGACAAGCTGCAACATAAGAGGTTCCAAAGAAATACAAGGAAGAATTTCTTCACTGTGAGGGTGAGAGAGCACTGGAACAGGCTGCCCAGATTGGTTATGGAGTCTCTTTCTCTGGAGACTTTCCAAACCCACCTGGATGAATTCCCGAGTTACTGTAGGTAGTCCTGCTCTGACAGGGGTGTTTGACTAGATGATCTTTCAAGGTCTCTTCCAGCGCTTGTGATTCTGTGAACTCTTCTTCAGATGTAAGTATCTGATACACTTCATCTACCTCAAAAAACACTTTGTTAGAGTACCCTGTGTGAAACTGTTGGTGAATGTAACAATACCAACTTAAAAATCTCATTCCTTTTATTACAAAAGTTTGAATAGACTATATCTAATTATTAGAGTACATATATTTGCAGCCATATATCAAAACATTAGGACAAAGAGTACTGAAATAAAGCAAAGAATTTATTAAGATTCAAAATAGTACAAAGTGATGAAACTGTCTACAGTTTTAAGCAAGTAGAATTCATTTGAGCTTCCTCATGCTTTTTCGCTGGTACTAATTCCCGTCTGAGAAAGGATTTGAGCTAGACATGTCACAACTACTTAATGCTGCCTGTATGAAACTCTTCGTGTAAAATATACAAGTGTTTATGCATTTAAGATACATATTAACACTAAATCTATCCTAATAAAATGGATGCTACGCAGAAGCATGACGATTTTAAAGTTGCATTCGTGGTTGTTCCTCATTCAGTGTAGTAGTTTAAGGTTCCCTGTCAGAAATCTAAAGTTTCTCTAGCACTACTGTGTTTAGTTTATTCATCACAATAGCTCAAGGAAAAACTGAAACAAAAGACATAATTCATCTTGGTGGCAAACACTTGGTAGGGCTTGATTATGCTAATTGATTTCAATTTTGTAATGCAAGTGTACAGATGAGCCTCCGGTACAAAGCAGTTTAATTCTCTCACAGATAAAATAAAGTTAAAAACATGTTTTGAGAAAATTGGCCTAAGTTGTCAAGTTGGTTATTTTGTGTGCTGCACTCCAAATGGAATGGTGTTTACTGTTCTAATATTGCAATTAAACATGGTTAGAAGCTACATGAATTACCACATTTTTTATGGTACATGTGGTCATCACAATTTGATGTGGATGACTGAGTTTCAATGTCAGTTATGGATCGATGGTTCTATATTGTTTGTTAGTAGGAAATGATGCTTCATGCTGTCACTTTTTGCTAAAATGAATGGTAGAATTTGCTAAAAATACTGTAAACCCATGTCAGAGCTTCCTCAAAGAAAGTGCCCCGAGTAGACCCTGTGCAGGACAGAATTAAAAAATATGTAGAACTAATTTGTTGCAAATCAGTTCTTCATAAATTTTAAACATTTTTTAAGTAATTTTGAATATTCTGTCAAGGTAATATATGCCAGGTCTCAGAATTTAATCATTTTCTAGGATGTTTTCACATTATTTTAACAAATGCATCATGTACTATACTTGATATATTTTCTATTTCTGTTATTTTATAGGTGGATGTGTTATCCCTTATTAGGATCTGTTATTTTAGCCCTTACTTTAATGCAGAAAATTTGAAAATTGGTTTATTCAAGTGCGTATCATTTTTACATTTTCTACCAAAGTTGAGTTAATTTAGCCCTTTTCTTCAAAAATCATCTCACTAGTGTACTTCACAATTAACACACTAGCTGAGTTTACAGAAGCCATTAAAAAGTGAAGACTTTACTGAAAGCATTCTACTTCCCGCCCTCTCTTCTTTAAACATGTCATAGTTCAATTCTAGAAAAGCATGAAAACATACAGATGTACAAAGTAACAAAGAAGGAAACTTTGTGCAGTAGTTGCAATTACCATAGTGGAAATTTTCTAGTAGGGTAAATCAACATGGATGTTTTGCTTGTTTTTTGTTATCATTGTTGGTTTTGTTCTTTTCTTTTTCTTAATGCTTCTAAGTTATTAATTGTTTCTTTCTCAAAACGCTATATGGAGTATCTGCAAAATAAATCAATATTAAATGCAAGGAGCTAGTAGAAGACTTAGGTAAACCTCAGAGGGCACAGATGCTGTATTATGTTCTACCTCAGGGCAGGCTTAGTAGGAGACTCTGCCAAGGTAATCAACTGTTGCAAATTCGGGAGATTATTTTATACGCATGACTGAGAGATACCTCCAGGAATGGAGGATTTATTAACAGTAACTGAGATTCATTAAATCAAGACAGGTAGCTTTTCTTGAGAGAAGTGAAAGGAGCTATGCTGACCTGAAAATACAGAAGCAAAAAATATTTTTCAACAGTAGGACAGCTGAGCATTGGAACAAGTTGCCCCAAGACGTTGTGAAGATTCGATACTTGCAAGTTCCCTGCTGGATAAAACAACCTGACCTTTCTGTCTGAGCCTGCTTTGAACAGGAACCTCCTGATATCCCCCAGACCAGTATCTTTCTCTGGTTCTAAAGTACCTTTAGTTTTATGGTTTGGAAGATTGCAAGAGAACATTTCTATCAAAAGACCTGTACCTTGAAAATGTTTGCATACAGAATTTAAACTCAAGTAATATTTACTCCTAATGATTTTCTTATGATTTTGCTACAAGGAATACATGTTGGATTCATGTCCTGGATGAAGTATCAGATCATGATTTCTAGTTATTAAGCTAGGCAAGGCTAGGCTGCACTAGGCTGGGCTAAGCAAGCCAGAAACAAAGTGGACGTCATTTGATTAGGAGAAGGGTAATTAACATTGTTTAAAACCAATCAAACAGAAACCCTTCCAAGAAGTTGAACAGCAAATATATCATCAAGTTAACTTCTAATTGTGCAATTTCTTTAATAGCTAAAGAACAATCTATATAAAAGATGCACCCTTAGAAAGATGAAATGAGTAGTCTACCAAAACAGAAGCACAATGTTTAGTGTAAGAAATCTTCAATTTAACCATTTTAGTAACATAAAAATCCATCTTTGTGGCAGTCTACAGAAGTCTGTTGTAATGTTATGAACCATTATAGTACTTGCAATTAATTTTATATTTTTTCTCTTCAGTGGTTTTGCTTGAATTAATATCTTTAACTGGAAACAGACATTTGAATACTCTCAAAAGTCAGAAACTGTCCATGACTGTGGTTTCTTACCAGATGAGTGTTAAAAGGTCCCGTTTGAGAAGATAGCTGCAGCACATGTCTCTGATTGGATCAAAATTTCATACAATCTCTAGAAGGCTAGTTAAAGCCTTTCAGAAGGGCAAAAATAACCATCAGTTTAAAGCAATCATTTACCCTTAGTCAGAAAATCAGTTAACAGCACTTTAATGTACGTTCTGTAGCCTGTAAATTAGCTGCAAATTCTTCATGGCTATATGCAGCCTTGGGGTGACAAAGAAGGTGGGTAGGTGAAGTGATCCATGTCTAATTTTCAGTTGCCTTGTTCCATGGAAATAGTTAAAATAAATTTGTCCTGAGCACTTACCAGAGAGATGGGAGATAGTTTGGATACAGAGAGATGTCTAAATTGGCAAGAGGAGTAACGACGAAGGCATACAGCTCTCAGAACTGCCATTTTATCTAATTACTTTTGCTAGTTTATAGATACTCTTTTGCTCTTTTTCAGGACTAATCTGTCATTGAAAGCTCCATTTCAGCAGGCAGCAGATAGACTACTGAACTACATCAGGAAATTACCCAAATCAGAAAATGCAATTAAAAGAAAAGGTTTTGTTATCTACAGATGCTGTAAACATGTCTACAAAAAGAATGCTTCTCACCAGCCCCAACTGTTATGTTATCCTTCATCTGTTTGCTGTTGTCCCGATACATTTTTAAGTGTTTTCAGTCCATCACATTTAAATGAAGTAACCCTGTTTTGGCTTGGTTTATTTGTTTTTTTTTTTAAACTGTTCTTCCTGTATAATTAACAGTACTCTCTGACATCCTGATTCCGTTCGACCACAATTCCTGCAGTCCCTTTCAGTGGTCTGTATTTCTCTTGCATTCTCAAATGTCACAATTGTTCTAAAATTGTGGTTGAGGTAAGAATAGTAAGGTTTGAAATCAGGTAGCAATGAATATTTGTTTGGCAATCCACTAGAAGTATTTCCCAGCTAAGTGAGCTGTCTTGTGTTTCTAGTTAGACACTACATCTGATTGACTGTGATCTATAATGACAAAAAAATTTTTCCCTGTAGATGGTTATTGGAATTTCTCTGAATAGTCTGAATATTAGTATATTCTTTCCCCATCAGGAGGATCTCAATGTGAATTTTGAATTACAGTTAAATAAGTTGACAAGTGTCTTCATTTTCAGTTTTAGTTTCCAACTGAAATCCTGCATTTTAATTTTACAACTTAAGTATATGAATATAATGAAGTTGTTTCTTGAACTCCCATTGTAGGATGTTACAGTTATCTTGATAGTTTAGGACATTGTGAAGTTTCTGAGTATCATCTATCTGAAGAAATGCTAAATACGCTCAGATTTCAACAACAGTTTTTCTGAACTCAAATCTAATCACAGCATCCTTGGAGACTAGAATACAGAGCAATATACCAGCAATGATACTGGCAGGCAAGTGTCTGTAGTCAGCCTTGCATGCTGCATTCACATTAATCACACTTGCAAAGGCTTGGATCCATGCAGAAAAGTGATACAGAGTGTGCTTTACAGATGTAGTAGATGAGAGCATAAAACAGTAATATGTACAGATATGAAAGACATTTTTTGACAAGACAGAATGAAAGCTGTCATGTCAACTTCCATTTTATTGAAATGAAAGTAGTGCTAATGTACCTGAACATTATTTCACTGAGATGTAGTAGTCTAATCTCATTCTGCTTTATATTAATAAATCAGATGGGATATACCAAAGAGCTGTGTAACAGCTTTCTCAAAAGACATAAATCTGAAAAGTACAAAATGATATATAATGGATAAATATGAGGTAGAGTTGTCATTCTTCACTTGCTTAGACTATATAGCAAAAAAATAATAAAATATTGAATGAATCAAAGACAGCTAAAATATTGTTGACATAACTATATATTAGACTTTAGTATGCTTATATTTTCTGTATATAGAAATAATTTGCTTTAATGTTTGAATTTCATGAAACCATGTAACATGAGAATTTGTATGTTCTGTAAACTACATTTTTAATCTGGAAACTTATAAAGTTGAAAAAGTGCTATTTTTATGATACTGGATGCTAGTTGTTTTCTGAATGTGTATTGCAGTCTGTATATGTATATTGTTCTCAGTCATACTTACCTGTTGTGTACAGTCTAGAATAATATGAACCACTTAAGCCATGTGTTTAGTGGTGTGGCTTTGAAAAAGTTGTTTATAAATCTTAAACAATAACATTAAATTCCTGCACTAATTGTAATTTAAGTAAACAAAAGTTAAAACTGTCATTTACGCTATTGTAGAAAACACACAAAACTCTGTGATGCTAAGATGCATGCAAAAAACAAACAAAAAATCACTTCTGGTTATATTCTTGATTTTGAGCAGTGGAAAAGGGCTGAGAAATTACTTGAGCAGGGTGTTGATGAAGAACAGATTAAACTCTTAATGTCTTTTGCCAGTGTTTCAAGTGAACATTACTCCAAGCTCAGATTCACTTATTTTTTTGAATATGCAGCCTAACAGGATCCTCTTCTAATGTATTTCTACTGAAAACCTTATTTTTCTTATTCTAAATCTTCTTATCTCTGTTTAATTTTTACCTTAGAACCATAAAGTGAATTTCACATATAATTTGAAATGCTTTTGGATTTTTTTTTTCCTCTGATGAAAATAACAATTTCAAAGTAGCTAACATTTTATTTTCTGCTTTATACATAATTAATGCTCTACCATGCATCATAGTGACACACTGTGTAATTCTTGCTTTTTGGTATAGTTTTAGTCCATAGAAAATGTTGAGTATAGTTGAAGATACATGGATAATCATAGTCTCTGCATTATTTTCTGTTTGTGCTATCTCACACATTCTGTATTAAATTTGCTCATAAACAACCAATATCCTGTAAATCCCAGGAGACAAATTTAATGTTAACTGTAGCATGGGGTGTATTCAAACATCTGTTTATTGCTGAGCAGTGAACCACAGAATATGTTTCTTATGTTGGGATAGAAAAATGATTTTGTATAGGCTGAAATATGCTTCAGTCTGTACTTGGCTAAATGAAGTGCAACTGAAATACTTTAATAGTGGATCTCATCAGTGCTTTCTTTATATGCCTATATACACAAATTATTTATGTTATGGCTACAATTACTGTTAGTTGTGTGAAGGAGATGATTAAATCCTGAATGATCCTTAATTTTTGTGTTTGTTTCAATCACTTCTTGAAAAATATAACTTTTTGGGGTGTTATTTTCTGGTGGAAGCTGCTAATTTTCTGTCAAGTCAATGCTAAATAAAGCTGTTGATTCTGACAGCTAAAATTCTCTCTTATTACATGAAAATTTCTCTGTGGAGATACAAAATGACCCCATCAGTAAAAAGCTTTTCCTTTGACTGGTTGTTTGACTTAAGACAGTGAAAGTGTTCCATCTTTTGAGATTGAGGGTAAAATCAGTAAGACAAGACAGCAGTGTGATGAAACACTACACTTTATGTTTTACAGATTGGAGTCTTATGAAAACAACACCTGACTGAAATTCACTGAGATAAAAATACTTGGAAACTGGGAAAATACGAGGTTAAAGACAGGGAAGCATGATATAGGCTTTCCCTATCTTAAACACTTTTGAATATGAACACTTTTCAATATGACCATTCTTGTTGTAAAGTATTTAAAAGAAAATTATGTTACATGGTTGTTTGAAGAGTCATACCTCTCTCGTTGTGCTTAGTTGCAGAAAAGGTTTTATTTTCTTTTTCTGTATATCAGAAGTGCTGGATAATTGATGCACTGAAACAGTTATGCTTTAGATATGAAAATCTCTTACCTGATTTTGTGTTTAGACAGTGTATCCTTGCCCAACTTGTCTGTGGAACTGAGTTTCTATTTGTAGTCAGGTCTTGAAAAAAAAAAAATCTATATGGTTGCTGTTATTCACTATTTTTCTTCTTTCTCATTTGTTGGAGCATGGCAAGACAAGGAGTTCAATTGAGTGGCCTTGTTTTAGTAGGTAATTCCTGTCAGAGGAAATGTGAATGAAAAGGGTCAGAAAATGGCTTGTGTTCACTTACTGATTTGAAATGTAAATGTGTGGCCGGTTTACCACTGGCATTACTGGAAAGAGGAATCAAACAGCTTTATGGAGTGCAGACTTTAAAAGCAGAAAGTATGATCTGAGAAACTGATTTGTAAACTGGAAATGCTGTTTGAGAGTAACAGGCAAAGTGCAGTCCGTAATATAAGTCTGCATGGTAAATCAGGAGAAAAGTAATCTATAAAACCTGTGAAGTATAAAATTAAGGTTAACTATTATCCTATATCCTAATCCTAGTTCTCTTTACTGTGTTAGAAAGTATAGATTTTTTTTTTTTAATTCAAAACTTCTTCTCTGTCATAGTCATTTGAACAGATCAATGTGCCCTGGAACGGAAACCTTTAGCAAAATGTGAAATGCAGTTGAATCTACTAAGAGTTCATTTAGTGAACAGGGGTGTTACTACTTGTGAATTCAGTCTTTCTGCAAGGAGGAATGGATCAAAACGATTCCTGTGGAGAAACTGAATGGAGAATTGGGGATGTGGGTTGCTTTGAAACTGTAACAACTACCAACTCGGAAACCCCAGGACTGACATGGCACTATGTTCCTTTCTATTCTTTCACCCACACATCTGCCAAGTTTCAGATTCCAGTTGTAAAGGAATTGTGATATAAAGACTGTTATCTCTTGCTGTATAGCTTACCTTAACATCACAGATATAAAAACTGTTAAGAGAATTGGCCAGAGATATGCTAATATATATTTAAAAGCATTTTTTGTTAGTAGAATGCAGTTATATAGGAGGAGTTCAGGACTTTGAAATTCAACCGGAAGGCTTTGTTTCAAGTTAAAGGATTTATATGCATTCTGTACACCATCATACCATGTCTGTATACCTCTTTGAAAGGAGTATATGTTACATACTGTTTTAAAAGGTCAGATACAAATGACAGGAAGAAAATGAAGATGAATGTTGTGAGTGTGGATTGATAAGCTATCAGTTACTCTGACTGATAGAAGAAAAAATATTTGATATTATAAATATTCTTTGATTTCTCTTTAATAAATTGTGTTTGGTACACCCGTACTGTAGTCATATTTATACCAACACTGACTGTAACTACTGGATTCTCATCATGCCTGCATCTTCTTAAGTTGGGTATTTACCTTTTGTACTCTTTAGGAGCTGACAGTAGTTGTCCCACCTCTCTGAGTCCTTAGGATGTAGTGGTTAACTCTTATCTCCTTAAATGAGTGATTGCAACCCCATTCCTTACCTTTCACCTTGCTCTATTAATGGTTTGAATCTGTAGATCTTTTCTTTAATCCACAGTAGACTGTCCCTCATTTTAGCCTGTTATTTGTTTTTCTAATTGGTATGTGCTATGAAGTTTCATGTGAAGGGTCTTTGAGACCTAATATCCTTTTCACCATTATATGCATTCATACAAGCTTTCTTTTGACATTACTTTTTGTTATTTCCTTCCACTCCCCTGCATTCCCATTAATTCTCCATTTATTTTGTATTAACATTTCTATCACAAATCTCTATAGCTCTATTTCTTAGTGTGTACTTAAACTTTTTTTATACCTTTGTGAGTGTAGAACCAGTATACTGAAACTTAGAGAATGCTGTTGCAGCTAGTGGTAAATGTTTCAGCTGTTAATACAACCGAAATACTGTCATACTTAGTCAATCAATGTGATATTTTATTCAAAGCCAATATTTTTTATCACTGACACTTGTAAAATCAATAGAATGATGAGGAACAAAAGAGAACAAAAAAATAGCCTCACATTCCCCCAAAAAAGGTGTGTGATAGAATGGCACATGAAATCAAGAATGTTACTAAAACTGGACAGTGTTTTAACTATAATGAGATTCTTTTTAATCCATAATGAGAGTTTGAGTCTCAGTTGGAATGAAAGGATATACTGAATCTCAGAATCTTTTTTTTTTTCCCTCTGCTTCTGGAAATGTGTAGAACTAGTCCTCCAGGATCAGTAAGACTCTTGGAAGGACAAAATTAGTTGGGTTGTTAATGGCCCCATGAGGTGACAGAAACATCCAGGGATTCCCAGAGCATGGATAAATCTCAGAACCATCTCTCTCTCTTGGTGGGTGTTGAATAGGACGTCGCAGGAATAGCTGTGCTTTGAAGTGTTGTTTCATGCTAATATTGTGCAGCTGACTATGTTGCCTGCATATAGAAACAGCAGACTAGGACAGAGAACAAGGCAGCAGTTCTGTACATGAGGCTATGGTCTGTTAACACAGGCATATGCCTAATCTGTGTAGAGGTTCTTGAGCCTGACATATTATTGATGCGGAAGGCAGGAGGATGCCTTTTCAGTTACATTTTCATATTTAGACAAAGCTAAAATTGTTTCAAGTTGTAACAGCAATTGGTGCTATTTTTTTGTTTTAATAAATGATTCAGAGTCTATCTAATATCTTTTATAAAAGATAAAACATTAATTGTGGAAAGTATCAAACTTCTGTGCTTTAGTATATCTTTTTAATGTTGACTACCACATACGTCTTTGTGTTTCTTAATTTTAAATAGAGACAAGAAGGTGAAAAGAAATACCATTTGTGTTTTCAACTACATTGAATCACTGCCTGATGAAATGTGTGTATGAAAAAGTGCAGGCTTGGGTAACTTGACTTCAGCCAGGAATGATGTTTTTCCCTCCCCTTTTCATTCCACTAGTTGATTTGTGTCCACAAATTGTTTTGAATAGCAGTTTGTATTTTAGCTGCTAATCTGCAGTTGACCTTTGTCAAGTCCTGGATTCTGTTTGCTGAGCTATCTGTAAGCATTTAACACACTGTGAACTGATCACCTTGAAGATGGTTGCAGGGGATATAAGATGGTTGCAGATGCAGGGGATATAAGCTATTTCATCATTATTGAACTGGAGCAAAGTAGAATTCTTCAAAGATATGGGAAACTCCTGAATTTGTGATTCTGGGTACAGGAACTTTTGAATTTGATGATTAATTACTTCATGAACTGTTACCACTTCTCAACTTAGAGAAAGAATCTCTAAGAAAATGAATTAGTTTCTCTATATCATCCCACTACACTACGGAAATAAGATGCAATAAAAGTACCTCTGTATCAGTTCTTTGAATCAGGAATCTTTCTATTGTATTTGAGTCACGTGTAGCACACAAGTAGCATTATGTAAAGCTCAGTGTACTATGAGAAGTAGGCAATGTTGTGAATATATAGTATACAGTAATTCAGTTTTCAGGAAAGCAGTATGTTTTTGACAGATTTTGAAGATTATCTGTTTTGTTGTCATCATCATCACTTGCTAAGAATGTATAAAGGTAACAAATCTTCTAGCTATCTGATAAGATTTGACTTGACCAATCTCACAAGGGAGATGTCTTTCAATTTGGAAAGTTTAGAAATAATATTATTTTCACTAATTATACTATAGTGGTTTAATATTTTGTACTAATCCATCTCAAAAATGCACTGTTTTAACAAATGTTGAATTAATTAATGTACAGTCTTATATATTTCTTGCAATTGAAATTTTCCATTAAAATAATGTTAAATAACTTTGGGAATTACTTCAGAATAATAACAAATATTATTAATGCATTATAAAAGTAATGGAATTATTTGTCTAATTGTAGCATTCTTCTTTCCATATGTTTGGTTTTGAGAAAACAGCAGCATTTCTATATTGTATTTTTGCATAAATTATCAAGATGTCCTTTCCAACATAATCCAAGTAAGTCCCAGAATTTCATGGATTTTAAATGTTTGATTTAGGATCCAGAAAGAATGCAAATTTGTTCTGAAGTCCAGTGAAAAGTTGTTGGATCCAAAACATAAGCAGAGGTGGTCTTTAGTATAGTAGCCTTGGAGTTGATGATCACAGGTACTTGAGAGTGTTTGAGACAACATCCTAGAAGTATTTATTTCATAAATTATCCATGCCTCTTTATTGGAAACCATAGCCAAGAACAGGAGGATACTTCTGACTGATTTACCTTGAGGATAGAGCTTTTGTTCATTACTAGAAAAGAGAAAAGCTTTATTCTGAACATTGGTTGCTTCTCTACGTCTATATCCTCCAAAGGATTACCATTTTCACCATTAAAATATTTTATGTGTTTCTTGTCCTGACTTCAACTGGGACTATTAATTTTAGTCTTCCTAGTAGCTGATACAGTGCTGTGTCTTCGGTTTAGTGTGAGAACAATGTTGATAACACACAAATGTTTTAGTTATAGCTAAGTAGTGCTTATCTTAAGTCAAAGACTTTTCAGTTTCCCATGCTCTGTGAAGAGGTACACAAGAGACTAGGAAGGATCATGGCCAGGACAGCTGATCGAAACTACCCAAAGGACATAGTGCCTGGTATATAAACTGGGGGGAGTTGGTGGGAAGGAGTGGATCGCTACTCGGGCATCAATCAGCATATGGTGAGCAACTGCACTGAGCATCACTTGTCTTTGATTTATTTATCTCTTTTTTGTTATGTTCCTTTTCATTACTACTATTACTATTATAATAATATTTCTTATCTCAACATACTTTTTTTAAAAAAAAAAAATTCTGATTTTCCTTCCCATCCCACTGGAGCCAGAGAGGGGAGTGAATGAGTAGCTGCATGGTGCTTACTTTCTGATTGGGGTTAAACCACAACACTTGTATTATCTGTCTTACTAAATCTCAGAGTCTGATTCTTATCTGAACAACTGTTACTGGCATTGTGTGTTATTTGGAATGAATTACATCTCTCACAGACTGAGTAATGAAATTCCCCAAATAATCTCAAAATAAAGTAAACTATAAATATGGCTACCTAGATGTTTATGGTAGCTGTTTGCTTCATATAATCAGTTGGTTCACAATTAAGGATACGCATCAGTGAAGACAAGTGCATAATGAAGACAAAGAATGTCTGTGAAGGCTTCCTGATCTTAATATGAACGAATTAATTTAATTAAACCAAATATAGGCAGTTCTAGCAGTTATTAAAAGACTTGGAAAACTAAACAGACTTTTGTGTACTGATAGCTGAAGAAGCCAACAATTTTTATGACATATTTCAGATGTGTTCAGATTTTGTACAGAAGGTTTGGATATGAATCCAAATCAGCTGACATCAATCAATTATATTGATCCATGTTTGAGGAAAATATGCGTAAGAAGAGGTGTGGCTCTCTAAGTCCAAAGGACCTCTTATATATTGAGCTGTGTACACTGGTAAGGCATAATGGACCCTAATTCCATTATCTTATGGAGAGATGGGAGAAGAACAAAGACAAGAAAATATGGACAGAGGGAGCTCTAGAAGCTATGGAGCCTGACACAATACCTAGAGAAAGGGTCTGGAATGAAATTGGGGAAACAGAAGCAGGAATTTCTCACTGGATGGTATATGAAGGAGCAAGTGATACAAGGTTATGTGAGGTGATGGGGTGATAGAAGGTGATCTGACCTGGCCAGTGCTTATTCTTGTTTATAAACTACAGTTTTAAAGTACTTTGGAAAATATACTCTTTTGATGATTACTTAGCTTGCTAGGCATGCTAGTTTAAACCTTGCTTATCATGACAAATGTAAATATTTTTTCTCAGTTTCTTGTCTTAATGTCCACTGGTGTCATTTTAGACCATTCCTTTTTATTCTATCCGTAATGGAAATGAAGAACTGTTTATTGCCCATCTAGTTATAGTACTTTTGTGTTTCTTTGAAGACTTCAAGACTTTGCTTAATTTATTTTGTATTTTAAACAAACTCCCTAATTCTATATGTTTCCTGTAGGTCATGTTTATAGACCTCTGATTCTTCTCACTACTTTTTATCTGGACTTCTGGATTCTTTACAATTTGTCCAAACGTTTACAGAATTATGTTGTAAAAAATACTTCACCTAAGAACCTACTAGTACTTAACATAGTGACAATATTGCTTTGTTCATTATAGAATCATAAAGTAATTTAGATTGGAAGGGATCTTAAAGATCATCTGGTTCCAGCCCACCTGCCGTGGACAGGGACACCTTCCACTAGGCCGAAGTTGCTCAAAGCCCCGTCCTACCTGACTGAACAAATTGTATGTAATCTAAGAAATGAGATTGTCCATTGCTATTGAGAAGACAAGTAATTCATAGTCATACCCAGGTTTACTACTAAAAGGAACAATTTTTGCTCATAACGTACTGTTTTCCTGAGTTTAAACAACGTCCACACCTTCATCCAAGCATGACATGATATCTAATGAGTTTGTTACAATGCAGTATATTCTAGAGAGTTTTCTTCACTTCCTTTCTTAGATTATCTCTGTTTTCCTTGACATTTCATATGGTTTATCCTTTTATTTGTGTCATCTGTCAACAATGTCAGCACTGAGATCCCAAGATCCTCCTTTTTCACTAGTATGTCCCGAAATAGCCGTATTTCTTCTTTAAAACATTTCAGCACTGACTCATGTTTAATTTGAAAATTATTGCCCCAAATACTTTGATTTTCCCATTGCACAGAGGAATAGTTTCTCTACTCAAATGGAACGTGGCAATTCTACCTTCTGGTGGTAGGCATCCACTCCTTTGTAAAAGAGAATTGATGTTTTAACTTTTGTGTGGTACCATACTAAAGAAGAGACTGTAGATCTCAGAGTTCTTAAAAGTATGGTCTGAAAGAAACAAAGACATATTTCTTACAATATAAATTGTGTGTTTCCAGGCTGTATGGGTGCATAAGATAAATTATTATATGTAGTCTTATTTCCCAAGCCTTTTCAGAGCAAGTTTTTTCAGTGGCTATCAGTATTAAAATAATTAGAAGTTTTTCTTAGCTGTTGTATTAGAGGCAATGACATTTGGATCATTAAAGATGGAATCCATCTTAAGTAGCTGTAGACATCTAAAAGTAGTCATCTAGGCTCCTGTAATACTCAACACAGAGGAAACACCACCTCCAGGACTTAATAATTTTGAAGATATTTATCTTTTTCTTCACTGACTGAAGAGGAGATTTAGATTTTGTAGCATAAATCGTGTGTTGACCTCAGATGCATAAGGTCAGTGGAGGTAAATTGCTGTGTGGCTTAGAAATTGTTTACAAAACATCCACGAAGACAGAGTAGATATAGTATGAAGATCTCTGTCCTGATGAAGTTTATATCCACTTACTTTTTTAAAGAGGGATTATGTTATTTTTACATGTGTAATGTGACATGCAACATGCATTTATGTTTTTGTTCACTGATAAAATGAAAATGTGAATTTCTAAATAATATGCCATGTTGTGTGTGCCACTTTAAGGATATTTGTGTCTTTGTATATTTGGTACTATTCTGATCATGAGAGCATTGAGTATTTGTTCAGAAAGTTCACACAATTAAAGAACATTGATATCTCCAGTTTTAAATTCACACTAGCTTGTACTATTTTTCAGAAAATCATTGTGGTGAACAAGAAATGGAAGTATGCTTCAAAATTAAAATAGCAAGTAACTTCATAAAAGAAAAAAAATAGGTATTCAGCAGCCAGTGCTTGGTCATTATTGAGGCATTTTAACACTTAACGAGAAAGGAAAGAAATAGGCACCTGGACTTAAAGAGAACTTCTGAGGATGTGATACTTGTTTACTATTGCTCCTAGCATGATGAGATCTTTCATCTTCTGGTGTTGCTTTGCTTACCAATAAGGAGTGATAATGAAGGATGATTTTTTTTTTTAGGGGCTTGCTACATACCTTGAAAGGTGTGAGGATGAAAGATTTCACATAGAACCAGTACATTAGTCTTATTGTAAATGCACTGTTGCCAGTATCTTATGTGTATAATGAAAGGAAAAATATAGAAAATGAAATAAGTCCTAGCTGAATGTTTACTGGAGACTGGATGTGAATCAGCATGTTTTGGAGTTCTGTTTCTGTCCAATACATCGTCCTTCCTGTGACTATATTTAAAGTGAGACCTGAGTTATAGTTTTGCCTACATTTGTGCTGTATCATAAGCAGGACATAAAGAAAATTATGCACACCTAATTACTAGAAAAAAATAGTTTTCTGTTGATTAAAACAGGCAGTAGAAATGTAATACACTTTATTGTCACAGGAATTGAAGGAAATTTGTAACTGCTGACCTCCTTTGATAATGGTCTCTGATTTCTATCTGTTGTAAAATGGTTGTGGTTTTGTGCACTATTTTTTTTTTTTTCATTGTGGAGGATTCATCTTGAATAAATGTATAAGTAAAGCAAGTTGAAATGCATGTTAAAATTGATATAAAATGGTTATGTGGGAATTTGCAGTAATTTCTCTACTGTTTAATGATAAACAGATATGCACATAATTTCCCATATGCACATCTTTTGCTGGCCTATCAGTACTATAAAGCCACAGACACACATGTGAATTCTGTCCAAAATCCAACTGTTATCTAATCCAAGAAGCAATATGTTTCTAATTTATCTGTATTGATTTGAGACCCAAGTCATAGATTCAGCAATACTGGTGATAGTTTTCTTTGGGCTTTTTGTTTGCTATGACTTCAGGGATGGTCTGGGGTGTTGGGAAGTTTTGAATTACTTTTGAGACATGTTAAAGCTTCAGCAATTCTCAAATTCCTGATGGAGATAGGAGACTCAATCTGAGACTCTGACATGTCAGAAGAACTATGAGGTATTGCTTTCTGATTAATATTTTAGGTTAATAATCTGGTCAGCAGTGTAAGGCATATAAATGTGCATTGTGATTAAAATCCATTTCAACAGAAAATTTTGGAGACCTTTTTTTTTTTAAAAAAAAAGACCAGGGGAGCATGTCAGTGGAAAAAAAAAGAATATATTTCAGAATCTTCAAGTTATATTCAGATCTTTTCAAGACTTAACTTAGATACAATAATTGAAGCATTATAATGTGCATTTAAATGATGATCTTTAGATACCCTTTGCCAAGTGAAATTAAATATCCAATTTTTATATACAGTGTATGTGAAGAAGTACCAAGATTGAGATATGAAATCCCAGCACAGCAGGTAGCCAGGAATTTAAATTGGTCAGTGATAGCATAAGCCTTTAAATCCTGGGAATTTGAGCATCTAGCCTAAACAGAAAGGTATAATATGTGTCTCCTAAAATTTAGCCTTAAACTCTTAATTTTTTTAAAGAAAAATCCACCTTTCAAAAATGGAAGAGGGATGGGTAAAGAAGTAGTGAAGTACTATGGCTTTCCTCTTTCACTGGAGGCCTACTGTCTTGTAGGGGTAGCCAGCACACATTATGTCTGACGAGTCTTGACACCCAGGAATCTGCCATGACTATAGTGCATAGGGTACTCTGGGATAAAGGTTTCTTTTCTTCTGCAAGCTTTAGCAACATAATCTTAGACACTGAGTGAACTTAGGTGCCTGCAGGATTATGTAAACTTCAGAAACATTTAAAAGTTTGACTTAAAATCAACAAGGTGCATTGTCTGCGATGTTCTTACTTTAAATTTCTCCCCGTGAATACCAAGTTACATTATGTACAAATTGCTGTTAGTTTAGTAAAATAGAAATTTTTTTACACTTTCATTTTGATGTTTTTTAATTTTGTAAGTAGTTAGTGTATTCCTTAAACTGTAGATTTCTGAACCCTAGCGCTTGAACTGATATTTTAAGATCTATGTACTTTTAATGGACATCTACTATTACAAATGCCATCAACTCACATGTGATCTTTTCTGAGAGCTAGTTACATGTAAAAAATTAAAGCGCTAAAACCAGATTTGTGCCAGATTCACAGGCCATGCTAATTGGCTAGCCTTCACTGAAATTAATGGAGCTGTACTGAATCACACAGGTTGTAGATTTCATTTATTGCTTCCAGGTGTAGTGAGGATGATTATAACTGTCTAAAAATGCTAACTTTCTTTTGTCCAAATTGGTGCTGCACTAGGTAGTGGTCTTTGAACTGTATTCTTGAATATTAATTTCCTTTTTATTTTGCTGAGTATTCTCTTTAATTTACTTTTAGAGTCAGAAAGTCACAGGTAAAATATCATGAGTTATACACATTGTTAAGATCTCCACTAGCAAGAAGAGGATTAGTGCTGCCTCTGACTAGTGTCAAAGAGGTCCTTTTGTCCTCTCTATCCAAGAAAACTAAGTTCTGGCTGAAAAGTATTTCAGGTACTAGTTTCTTCATTTTCTTTTTCTTGCTTTAACTAGGAGTTACCTGAAAGAGGTGAACATATTATATACTAGGCAAAAAAAAAAAAAAAATCGGAATGTGCTGAAGACGACGGGAGACAAGCCCACCCTGTAGTGCAACAAGTCTCAACTTTATTTGCAAAGATACAGCTCTTTTATAGATACAATAATCAGGCTCATACATATTGCAAAAGCTAAGCTCATCATTGGTTCCCAATTACGTACGACCCCCCCCCCCCCCCATTTCAACATACTTCGGATGCTTGTGGCTGCACAGCCCAAACCAGGCTCCTGATTTTCTCATCCTGTTATCATACCACTCTCTTGCTCTCACGGCCTTGAGCAGGAGTCCAGTAGCTTATCGCTTAGTGCTCACTGCCTAACCAGCTGTATTCTATCATGTCCTCATTTCTCTAGCCAAGTCTCCACAAAACTCCCCACATTTCCCCCGTTTTCTTTTTGGAAAATGGTATTAGCCTGCCACATCCTCTCAAATGTTCTTTCTATTATCTGTGGGCTAATAAAAGTCTATGGCAGCTCTATTTCGTAGCACTGCATGATTTACACTTCGAACATCAGCTGTTAAAATACCAATAATTTCTGAAGTTTAATTGACCTCGTCCTTAATCCAACATCCTAACTGTTTAGCCAAATTCATGGCCTTATTGGCTGCTGCTCCTGGCAAAAAGGGTGGCAACTATGACTTGCTTCAGTTCACTCCAAAATCGTGGGAGACCAATATTAGCACAATCAAACTCATAGTAACTATGTTTTTTGCGAGAGCTGTTATCATGGTTAGCAAGCTGCATTAGCATGGTTAAGTAAGGGTGGAATAAAGAAAGTTTCCCCAAATAACAGGGTCCACCTGGGGGATTTACTGGTATTCCATTCCAGGCCCTTTCTCCACAGGTTAAAAATATAACCGTGGGTAATTTCTTCGGTGATGTGATACTAGAGCCATTACAGCTGGAATACAATTGCTTAAATACCATTTCTGGCTTCAAAGAAGAGTCTAAGGTGGCCCAATATTTTCAATTTCTATTAAAATCGTGGATATCCCATGACATAAAACTTACCCAATTTTCCCCCAGTTCCATTAATACCAAAGCTTGCATTGGCACTTCCAAACAGGTCTATTTCCTCAGGGGGTGAGGCTAATGTGGTATTAAAGGACTTAATTATCTTACATTGATGTATCTCATCCTAATTGTGCTTAGTCCCATTCTATTACACAAGGTGTTATTATCTATTAATCCACAAAGTTCCTCTAAATTCCACACGGGCAATTCTATCAAATATGTTTTAAAAGGATTAGTAACCCCTCCCAAACTAAGACAAAGAGATGATTGACCAGTTCGATTAGCAAAGGTTATCCAAATATTATCTCTAGGCTGATTAAAATGCATCAAGCTGTTAGCAATGATAGTTACACTAGAAGCTATGGTTATAACAAAACATTACATTATTATTCATTAAAAATCACTATATTTTTGTTATATAACCTTCAGTCTTTTGATTGTTAGCCAGTCCTCCAATGACCACAAGACGAGGGTGTATTTATTCTTCAATCTCTTCTTGTCCTTTTTCATCAGATGATTTGATCTTTGCAGCTTCAAGGACAGGTCTTGTCCACCTGGCTGGCACCCAAAGGGATCCTGTATGAGAATCAACACACAAATACCCACGTCCCCAGTATAATACTTTGGCCGGAGGCTGCCATATCCCTGTTTTAGGGTCACGATATTTAACCCATATTTCTTTCTTTCTCTCCTTTTGTGCCTTTGGATTATGATGTATTATCGCAGGTGGTAGCTTCTGTTCCCCAAACACACACAGGTGGTTCATAACAAATAAAGCCTTTAACAATTTCATATGTGGGTCTTTGACATCCCCATATTTACCAAGATATCTTTTTAGAGTCCCATTAGCTCTTTCTATTATGGCCTGTCCTGTGGGGGAATGGGGAATCCCTGCTACATGTTCAACTCCCCATTGCCTCATAAACTGTTCTATGCTTTTACTTATATAGGCTAGACCCTTGTTTGTTTTTATTTTCTGAGGAATTTCCATTATTGCAAAACAACTATATAAACGACGCTCCACATGTATGGCCCTCTCCCCTGTCTGTGCTGTTGCCCAAACAAATTTGCTCCATGTGTCTATGGTTACATGCACATATTTCAGTCTTCCAAACTCTGCCACGAGTGACATCCATCTGCCAAACTTCAACCCCTTGTTTACACCATGTGCTCACACCTGCCACCACCAGCACCTCCTCTCACTCCACCCCGTGCCCACCTCTTCTGTACCTTTCACCTCTCACGTTACAACCCGAGATCTTCCGGACGCCTACCACATCTCCCGTTCCCTATGCTCGATGACTCCAGTATCCTGTGGCACGGGTTGATACATAACGTGTCTGCCCAGCACATATGCTAGCTGAGCCAATTGCAGGAAGATATGATCAGGTGCTGGTCGTGTTCCACTTCACTATTCAATCTTGCCAATAGTTGAGCGACTCCATCTTGATCTGCATCACGGCAAGCACTCCGAGAAACACATCAATCTGCAAGAGAGACTCAGTAGACCATTATACTCATATCTTCTACACCCCATGCTCTCCCCCTCCCTAAGACTAGTGTGAGGGATACCGTGGCTCAATGCATGGGGATAGCTGGTATGTCCATGACCCCTGCGGGCAGCCTATAACTCAAATTTTACTAACAAGCATCAGACCTCCATAATCAGCAGCAAAGCCAGCGTGTTTATAGTACTTCTAATTGGTCCTTTCTCTAAAAACCAGCTGTAGTTTTCTGCGAGAAGCCTTACAGTTTCACATGCTGCCTCAGCCTCCTCCTTGCTCCAAGTTGTTATCTCGTTGGTATTTTTGCTTCTTTGTTTCTCACAGTAGAGAGCAGCTCAAGGACAATCTGCACATTAGTTTTAGCAACTCATGCCTGGTAAGCTTCTTCTTATACACTGAAAAAAAAAAGCACAGCTGACAAAGAAAGTTATTATACTTGTGCTAAAGGTAAAATCTCTAGCAGGTCTATGTTGCAAAGTTGTATGGCTAATACTACTTACATTACTAATCAAGTCTTCTAATGTCATTGAGGTTTGGTTACTTTGTTTGCTAGGCCAGTATCCTAATTTGCATAGCTGAGTTAATAAAGCAGATACTCTTACACCTGGAGCAAATATACTAGTTGCTATTATTGCTGAGGGAGACCAAAGGTAACATGGTCATCACATTCGCCAGTAAATGCATGCACAAATTGTTTTGGACAATGATGTTTCTAAATCATTGTGTGATTAGGCATCAAGATCGTCAGTTGTCCCAAACTGCACGGTCCCCTTTGTAATCTCGAGGGTTATCCCAGGCCATGCCTGGGCCCCACAGATCAGAAAAATTCCCTTTGGTAACTGTACAGGCAGAAGACCTGGATCTTTTTGGTGAAGTATAATTGCACCAAGATGTTGTGTTCTTATACACGCCCAGGATGGGATCCACATTCTGTCCCAAATGTTTTGGTATTGCTGGTAAAATTAAACATAACACAAAAATCCATCTTTATAGATCCCAATAATTCTAACTCCTGTGGCTCTGTTGTTATTATTGGCAACCATGAAATGATCAAATCCCAGTTGTCAACTTTGCCATTACCCTTAAGTAAGGGATTTGTTTTTAATGCATTTGATACAGGCATTGTGCCACATCTGATGGAACTCCCACCAAACAGGTAGAAAAAGGATTATCTGGAGTGGCCATTGATAAACATATTGTAGACTGATTGATTGCTTTGGCCAGTGTAAGCCACATGTTTTGCTTGGGTTGTTGAAATTGTCTAAAACCATTTACTACAATCATTTGAAGCATCAACATAAACCACCTTTTAGCTTCTCAATGGCAAAATGTTCTGTTCTTCCAAGTTCCATTCCCGACACCCAAAACGCCTTAGAAAGCCTCCACTGTAAGAAAACCACTATTCATCATCACATTTACAGCAAAAGGCATAACATCACGACCAACAGTTTTTACACTCGTTGAGGCAAGGGACTGAGGATGGAAAGGATGAGCACAGCGGTCCGTGAGGGCCGGGGCCGGCCGTGTCGGCGCGGTGTGTGTGGGGGGGCACCGGAGACACTGACCGGGCGCGGGAAGCGGCTGCGCGGCGGCGGCTGCGGATGGAAGGGGCGGGGCGGGTCTGGCTCACTCCGTGCCGGCCCCGGCGCCGGCGGCGCAGTCGGTATTACGCTCTCCCGTGTTTTCTTTTTCTTCCCCCGCGTGGCCGATGGTGCCCAGTCTAACACGGGGTCGCGCTCCCCCACTCTCCTCTGATCATCCTGCGCTGCACCCCCACCCGACTCCGCCCACTTGGCATTCCCCTGCAAGTCGTCCCAGGGGTAACTCGGCGGGTTGGGCTCGAATGGGAAGCAGCTCTCCCGCGGGGGCTCTGCTCCGAAGACCCTTCGCCTCCCTGACTTTGCAAAAACTCTTGTGTAGAGAAGAACCTTTTTCTTTTTTCTCGGTATCATCCGCCTCAGCGCCGCTCCCGGCGCTGCTCTCAACCCCTCTCCCGGCGCTTCTCCCGGCGCTACTCTCGGTGCCTCTGCCAGTTTACTCTCTGCCCCAGGGACAGGCTCACTAAGTGGCGGGGGGAGAGGCGGGGGCTCTTTAGGCCGGCACTCTCGTTCCTCGGGAGGGGCTGATGGCTCATATGGTTCCCGTACCCCATCCGTGCCTTCAGGGTCATTTTCTACACGCGGGCGGGGGAGAACTACTTTTGAAACAGTAGGAGCCAGCGAGGTGGATTGTAACCGGTCATGCTCATAGTTTTTATTCTTACTCTGTGCTGCTGATGCGTGCTCAGCAGCCTTCTTTTCTGCCTGATGTTGCAATAAATCATTATACACTATCTTCCAAAGCTTCCCTAATTTTTTAGCTGTCTCATCGTCCTCCAGGGTAGCTTCCCACAGCAAATCCCCAAATTTACGCCATTCGCTCAATTCATGCACTGTATGTGGATTCTGAAACACTCCCTTAGCATACCCATAAGATAACAACCCTGGTAGGTCTTTTTGCAGATCTATACCCTTTATCTGCCGCTTCTGCAAGAATGCAGTAAATAAATTATATGCCGCTTGCCTTTCCATACCTATTTGTCAGCGCGCTGTTGCAGCCCTTCAAGGTCCGGCGGCACGTATCGGCCAGGCTCGTCTATACGGTCACCCAGGGCACGGCGTGTTCCCAATTTTCACGCTTATTGCCGTCCTTGCTGCATAGGACCCGAACCCCTTCGTCGCTCCGCCGTGGCGCCCAGTCGGTATATCACGTCCTTCGTGTATCGCGTCGGGGTCACCATTTGCTGAAGACGACGGGAGACAAGCCCACCCTGTAGTGCAACAAGTCTCAACTTTATTTGCAAAGATACAGCTCTTTTATAGATACAATAATCAGGCTCATACATATTGCAAAAGCTAAGCTCATCATTGGTTCCCAATTACGTACGACCCCCCCCCCCCCCCATTTCAACATACTTCGGATGCTTGTGGCTGCACAGCCCAAACCAGGCTCCTGATTTTCTCATCCTGTTATCATACCACTCTCTTGCTCTCACGGCCTTGAGCAGGAGTCCAGTAGCTTATCGCTTAGTGCTCACTGCCTAACCAGCTGTATTCTATCATGTCCTCATTTCTCTAGCCAAGTCTCCACAAAACTCCCCACAGGAATGTTCCTAATCTATAAAGAAACTACCCTGTAGTTTCCAGGAAACTTATTTTTTAATTTCTCTTTCTCTATTTGAAATAACAATCTTTTCATAATAAATGTAACACATTAGGGAGGAATAAATTTCTGTTATTTTTAAAATAACATATGGGGTTTTACTTTACATGTAGCTTGTTTTAGATACATTTGTGTTGAAGCAGCTAAAGGGCGTGACTAAGAAATGAGACATTGCAGCATTTTTTGTCTTTGGGTTATTGATCAGTACTTGAAAAAGTCTACTCTGTTCATATGATATATTCTCAGATGATAGAGAAAATACATATAAGTATGACATATTATCTGACTTTTATCCCTCTTGAAAACTGCAAAAATTTGCAGAGAAGAATTGTTTGTTTTATCTACATACTCAGAAAAGCATTGTTCAAAACCACATAAGATCTTGTAACATGATAATGCCATACATGATTAAAAAAATTAATGACAACTGTTCTTTAATCTGCAGATCACACAAAAATATGCCACATGAGAATTGTATAGTCCTTGATAAATTTTTTTAAATTCTATAATCTAACCAAAATGTGTAAGGTTACATGGGGTTAAATAGTCTCAAGTAATGCATAAAATACGGTTAGAAATTCTTAGATAAATCAACTTTTTTCCTGTCAATTTTAAAATAATTCTGCTGGAAGAGTATTTCTTTTGGAAGAGGAAATTAGTTTTTTACTTGGTAAATATAAGAAAAATAAGAAATAAAGTTACTGGATTTAATTGTTCAGCGTACTTCTAATAGTTAAAAGCTGAATTCCAGATAAACAATTTTATATCCCGTGAAATCATTCGGAATTTTGGGATCCTTGTTAGCCACAGCCTTGGATATATCCTGGTGTTGTTATCTCTGCTGAGAAATTACTTTGATATATGCATAGCAACTGCTACTTATTTACAGAGAAGAAGAGGACTGTGTACGGTATGACGCTGGTTAGACAATGAGTGTAAGTTGAAGAGAACAAGTAAGGAATTGTTGGAGAATGATAGAGCCATCACTGCCATTTGCAGCTGTGATTCTCTGTTATAGTACAGCAGTTCGAGGGAGGTTCTTCTCCCCCTCTACTCTGCCCTGATGAGGCCTCATCTGGAGTACTGTGTCCAGTTCTGGGCTCCTCAGCTCAAGAGGGACAGGGAAGTGCTGGAGAGAGTCCAGCGCAGGGCCACCAAGATGATCAGGGGACTGGAACATCTTTCATATGAGGAAAGGCTGCGGGAACTGGGGCTGTTTAGTCTGGAGGAGACTGACGGGAAATCTTATTAACGTTTACAAATATCTAAAGGGTGGGTGTCAGGAGGTTGGGACATCCCTCTTTTCTATAGTAGATAGTAACAGGACAAGGGGTAATGGGATGAAGCTGGAACACAAAAAGTTCCACTTAAACATAAGAAAAAACTATTTCACCATGAGGGTGATGGAGCAGTGGCACAGGCTGCCCAGAGGGGTTGTAAAGTCTCCTTCCTTGGAGGTCTTCAAGACCCACTTGGACATATTCCTATGTGACCTGATCTAGGTGAACCTGCTTCTGCAGTGGGATTGGACTAGATGATCTCTTAAGGTCCCTTCCGACCCTTACCATTCTATGATTCTATGATATGATGCTTCCAGAAGCTGCAATATGTAATATATGCCTCTACTGCCACAACTTTGATGGGCTTAGGTCCAGTCTTTATCCAGATGTTATTAGAAATTACCTTGCATCTATTCCGTTGTCATGATTTTAGCCAGCCGGCAATGAAGGACCATGACAGTCTCTTGCTCACTGCCCCCTATTCACTCCCACCCTCCTTAGGATGTTGGAAGCCCCAACAAGGTAGGAGGAAAAAAAATATAACCAAGGATGTTGTCGATTGAGAAAAGGACGGGGGGGCTAGCTGCCAATTACTTTCCCAGACAAAACAGACTCCACTACTCGATTTAGAGAGGAAAGTAAGAAAAGTTTATTTCTTACTACCTACAAGAAATAGAACAGAACAAAAAGCAAAAACAGGGCAGGATGATGAGAAAAATACAACTAGCACTTTAAGATCTCCCTCCCGCATCCCTCCTTTCTTCCTGGGCTCAGCTCGATGCTCCTGATATCTCTACCTCCCCCCCCCCCCCCCCCCAATGGCATGGGGACCATTTGGAATAGGGAATGTGGTCAGCCTCTCACAGATGGACTCTGCTGCTTCTCTCTTCTCAGATGAGGATGACTCCTCACATTTTTCCCCTATTCTGATACGAGGTCTCTGCCATGGGACACAGTCCTTAATGAACTTCTCTGGTGTGGGTTCATCCCAGCAGCTACAGCTTCTGCTGATACAACGCAGAGGGACCCTGTATAATGAATATGTATATGTATATTATTATATGTATAATGAATATCTCTGGCATGGATTCTTCCCCACAGTTGCAGCTTATGTGAATACAGGGTCCCTCACATGAGGGACAGCCTTCTCTGGCCATAGTCACTGCCCTTGGCACGGGGTCTTTAGTAAAGTGAGTTACTGCCCCTGATGCAGGGTCTTTTATGAAATGCAAAAAAATCACTGCTTCACCAGTCCGCAGGATGCAAGGGAATCTCTGCTCCAGCACACCTTCTCTCTTCCCTCACTGACCTTGGGGTCTGCATGGTCGCTTCTCTTTCTCTTCCAACTCCTTGCATCACCACCAACGGGAAAAGAAGGGGCAAAAGAAATAATAGGAAGAAGCCTGGAGGCATCTAGTCATGGAGGTGACTAATTGGCACAGCCCCAGAAGTGGGTCTGGTTCAGAGCTGGGGAGAGTTTCAAGCAACTTCTTACAAGAGCCATCTTTATAGCCCCTTCCCCGTTACCAGAAATGTCTTCATGTCAAACTATGACATCTGTAAATTTCTAATAGTAAACCCAAACAACCTGCAACTCATCTCTCCTCCAAAAAATCCATACTAAATTGTTTTAAAGAAATGCCTTTAATTTTCCAAGAATAAGATAAGTTGTTGTTTCATAACCTGTACTATGAGTTACAAACACAATGACTTTGATATAGGTGTCCAATGTGTAAGATACTTGCCGTTACTTGGCTGGAAATGTTTGAGAATGGCCAGTCCATCTGCCTAATGGTCTTCTGTGTTAGGTGGAATATACTGTGAGATTGACCAGAACATAAGCATATAGGGAAGCAATTAGATTTTACACAAGCATTTCAACCACTTCCTTACATTTTTTCTAAATATTTTAACAAAGGAACATGTTTACTTTTGCTTTTAATAGAGAAGTTCAATTTCTAAACAATCCCTTTATACCTTTCCTTTGAAAATCTATGTATCAGCATTCTTTTTAGTGCATTTATGCTGTATTTCTTTGTGTGTGCAGATTTTCCCCCAGTTGAATTTAATAGATCATAATACGTTGTATTCCATTGAATAAGTATGTTTCATTTCAAGGATTATTATTGAAGTACTGGAGTGAGACGACTGTCTCTGGATTGTTAGGTTTGTCAGGATAATCTATCTACTTAAGAAATAAAACAGCATCTTTTAAATGGTTCGTTTTTAATACCCAAAGACACTAACCCACATTATGGACTGATGACTGTAAAGAATTCTAGAAGGCATAACAAGGACTTTGAAAACAGTAACTTTATTGTTTGTTTTTAAATTAAATGAGCATAAAAATAAATCTGATTCTTCCCCTTCAAACTTTACATTGCTATAGTGCTCCAAGATTAAATTTTTTAACAGTATGCCATACCTCAAGATAATTGTTACATCCAAGCCATGGTAAGTAAAATGGGAGAATGATACCAACTGGTAGCTCATGACTCAGATAATAATTTTGATTTTTAAATATTCTGAATTAAACAATAAACAATTTGTTTGAGGAGATTGTCTAATATTAGAAGATCTCTCAACTTCTCCACTTTAAATAATTTTTATTTTTACTCTTTGTGTGTAACACACAAACACTTCCTACAGAGTTGTTGTGTGACTGAATTAATATTGTTTGGGGTTCTTTTTGAGGAATAAAGCAATATGTCAAAGAACATGATTGGTATTTAGTTCAGGTGCCTCGTGGTAGTATTCAGCTCTACAAGTATTGCTAGTATACTTTAGAATTTCTCATATGGTTGAGATCTCTTACATGGAATATAGACAGTTTATAAGCTTGTTTTTTAATTAGTTCTGTCCTTGTAAACAATCAAAAGAATATATTAGAGTGTAAGAAACATTGTTTGTTTCATAATAAAAGAAAGACTATGTGAATTTAATAGTTTTATGCAAAATATTAGCAAGTTAATCTCAATAGTTTGTTATCATACTGGCTTAATGAAAGCAAGTATAGAAACCAGTAACAGATCACATTTAAAAAAATAGTTCTCCTAACTGAATCACTATATAGATTGCTTTTATATCTCTATACCATGTAATTTACATGCATATGGAAATTATACCAAATAATTTCATAGATAGTAATATAATTCTTAGAACCTGTTAAATGCTGATTAACATCATTTCTATACTGTGGTACCTGTAAAGTTTTATCATGTTAAAAATTAAATTTGCAAATGCAAAGAGGACACTGCTTGAATTTTTTATAGCATAAACTGCTGTTAAAATATTATTATGCTGTAGTTGGAAAACATTCCAAATCTAATATTTAACTTATCACAAAAGTAATTGCTCTTTTTACTGCAGTAAAAGGCCTGTATGCTCTTCCTTAAATTAAACTACTACATAATTATCTTAGTTTTATGTGTAGTATAGAAATAGTTTTTCTGCTGTAGACAAAAGAACATTGCAATCGGGCTTCTTGAAACCTTACATGGTTTTATTTATCTCCCTGGACATTAGCACTTAAAGTCTTTATGCCAACAACAAATACTTTAATGCACTCATAACATTACAACTATGATTTTCTAAGAATAAAAGCTTTACAGTTTTTGTAAGGAGATAGTAATGTCCTAGACTAATTGGAATAACGGGAAAATAGACCTCCTTTTGAGCATGTGAGCCTCCTTAAGTCTGAAATAGCGGGAGAGGTCCTGAAGAACAAGTGTAAGTTGTTACAAGTTTAACCTAGTTACTGAACTTCATCATCTGAAAGAATAAATAGTACTGTCTGTGGAGTAAGGAGAAAGGATGCTATCCAGGGAAGAGACAATAGTCATTAAGTCCTTTCAGGCAGGTAGATAGAGATGAATAGGAATCATTTTGTTAGGGATGAGCGAGAATTCTAAAGCATCATAATGTTCTCTGTTGTGATTTTTAGCATCCTTTGGAGCTCATGTTTTCGCTCTCATAATCATCTGGGTTTTCCAAATCTCCCTCAGAGTCAAAACTGAGAGGTTTAGAAGGTTCTGAATGATTTGACAGATTTCTCTAGAGTGGAGTGTTTATTTAGTTAAGGGTTTGAGATTGCTGAGCTGGGCATCATGAGACTACAGTAGATAGTGAATGTTAGTGGTATCTGAGGGCTTACTGTATTTTATAGCTTTCTTGGGGTGTTTAAAGAAGCACCTGGTTTTATAATGATAGATGTGGTAGTTTGCACATTTTGTATGTATAGTAGTTTGTAGGTTTTCTATGTTGAGGACAGGAGCTAAGAAACTGATACTGCTATATGTTTAGTTCAGATTCACTTTGATGGAAAAGTAGTGGTTATTGAATCTTGTCATGGAAATTGGAGGGAGTCCAGAAGATAAGAATGGTATCTGTATATTTTGTGTGAATAATAAAATGGTGTTATATTTAGTATCTCATTTGTAACTTGGCATGCTATGGATCAGTCAGTATTGACAGATGATGTAGACAAGAGTGGACATGATTTATGTTTAGGCAAATAATCTGATGTTTGGACTTGTTATTAGTGAAGATATACTTTGCTGTTGTGGGATTGGTCAATAAGGTGTTGTTTTTACTTTTTTTGGGTTGTGTGTATGTGTAAGATAATAATTTGTGTTTCCCAGAAAAGTAAACTATTGAGTAATTGGAGGCTTGATGCATGTTTCTGTGAATTCTACTGATTCTTCAGTGAGAGTATGCTCTTGCATGTAATACAAATGTGAGAGGATCTCCTTCCATGTAGTTTTTTTAATGTGATGCATCTGTGAATATAGATTGTACAGTTTTTCTAGGACTTTATAAGGATGGTATTTGATGTCACAGTAAATAATGTAAAGTAGGATGCAGAGTCTGTTAAGACCTGGTAGCAGGTGGGGTCAATCAGTTGTTGCTGCAGTTTATAATTATATCATAGAATGATAGGGGTTGGAAGGGACCTCTAAAGATAAAATAGTCCAACTCCCCTACTAAAGCAGGTCCACCTATATTAGGTCACACAGGAACGTGTCCAGTGAGTTTTGAAAACCTCTAGAGATGGAGACTCCACACTCTCCCTGGGCAGCCTGTGCCAGGGCTCCATCATCCTTACAATAAAGGAGTTTTTCCTTAAGTTTAACTGGAACTTTTTGTGTTCCAGCTTTTGCCTGTTACCCCTAGTCTTGTCCTTGCACACTTCAGAAAAAAGTATTGCTCCATTCTCTTGACAGACACCTTTCAAATATTTGTAAGTAATGAGGTCCTCCCTTAGTCTCCTCTTCTCCAGGCTGAACAGTCCCAGGTCCCACAGGCTTTCCTCACAGGAGACATACTCCAGTCCCTTGATCATCTTTGTAGCCCTGTGCTGGACTCTGTCAATCAGCTCCCTGTCCTTCTTGAACTGAGAAGCCCAGAACTGGACACAGTACTCCAGATGAGGCCTCATCAGGGCAGGGTAGAGGGTGAAGAGACCCTCCCTCAACCTGCTGGCCACACTCTTCTTGATGCATCATGATGCTCTTGATGCACTCTTCCAGGATACCATTGGCCTTCTTGTACACAAGGGCACATTGCTGGCTCATGTTCAGTTTATTATCAACCAGGACTCCCAGGTCTCTCTCTGCAGAGCTTGTCTCCAGCTGGTCAACCCCCCAGCTTGTACTGTTGCATGGAGTTGTTCCTTCCCAGATGCAGGACTCTGCACTTGTCCTTGTTGAACCTCATGAGGTTCCTCTCTGCCCAACTCTCAAGCCGGTCGAGATCCCGCTGAATGGCAGCACAGCCTCTGGGGAATCAGCCAGTCCTCCCAGTTTGGTGTCATCAGCAAACTTGCTGAGGGTACACTCTGTCCCCTCATCCAGATTGTTGATGAAGATGTTGAACAAGACTGACCCCAGAACCGATCCCTGTGGGACTCCATTGGCCACAGGCCTCCAACTCGATTCTGTGCCATTGATCATCACCCTCTGGGCTCTGTCATTCAGCCATCTCTCGATCCACCTCACTGTCCACTCATCCGGTTCACACAGTCTGAGCTTTCTGATGAGAATGTAATGGGAGACCGTGTGAAAAGCCTTGCTGAAGTCAAGGTGGATGACATTCGCTGCTCTCCCCTCATCTAGCCAGCTGGTTATGCACTCATAGAAGGCTATCAGGTTGGTCAAACAGGATTTCCCCTTGATGAGTCCATATTGACTCCCCCGATAACCATCTTTCCTCATAGGGAAGATGCTCCAGTCCCCTGATCATCTTGGTGGCTCTACTTTCTCCAGAAGTTATGAGCTGTCCCACCATGTCTCTGTAATTGCCACCTTCCCTTTTCTGATTTTCTACTTATGGGGACACAGCAATCTTGGGCTTGGAGGAACTGACGCTTGAAGATCGACCAGATTTCCTGGGCACACCTAGAATCCCATCCCACAAGATTCTTCCAGCAGATCTTTGAAGAGGCCAAAGGTAGCTTGCCTGAAGTCCAGGGTTGCAGCCTGGCTTGATGTCCTGCTTCTTCCACACAGGATCTTGAACCCCATTATCTCATAGTCACTGCAGCCAAAGTTGCCTCCAACCTTCACATCTGCAAACAGATCTTTATTTGTTAGCAAAAGGTCCAGCAGCACCCCTCTCCTTGTTGACTTGTCAACCACCTGTGGCAGGAAGTTGTCATCAGCAATCTGTAGGAACCTCCTGGACTGTGCATGCTTGGCTGAGTGGCTTTGCCAGCAAATATCAGGGTGTTTGAAGTCCCCCATGAGTAACAGAGATTGTGACTGTGCGGCAGCTCTCAGTTGTTTGTAGAAGCTCTCATCCACTTCTTCCTGATGAGGTCACCCATAGTAAACTCCCACAATAGTATCAACCACACTACCCTGCCCCTTAATTCTCACCCATAAGCACTCAACCTGCCTCTCCCCACCCAGGCAGAGCTTGATGCATACTAATTGTTTTCTCACATAGAGAGCAACTCCACCTCCTTGCTTCATTTGCCTGTCTTTCCTAATCAATACATAGCCCTCCATGGCTGTGCTCCAGTCATGTGAGCTGTCCCACCATGTCTCAATAACTGCAATGAGGTCACGGCCGTGCATCTGCATCCACATCTCCAGTTCCTCCTACTTATTCACCAGGCTACTAATAGTTTCTTGCAGCTCTTTTACCTGCAGCCTTTGGACTTGATGGCACCTATCACACATACTTACCTTAGCAGGAGATGCACCCGAACACCCCCTGCAGTCCACCTGCACTGAAGCATCCTTGCTACCCAGCTCAGTCTGGGTGGATGCATTGATCTTCTAGAGGACATTCTCTTTCTGAGCCCTGGCTTTAACTCACAAGTGAGTACTCACTGTTTTGTCAGCTGGATGCCAGAGCACTTGGGGTTGTGACTCTGTGTGTGGGTTGTGGGTTGTTCTCTGCTTTCCCTGCCTGTGTGAGCTGCCTGGCTGCCACACTGCACTCCCTGGGAGCTGTTCAAATCCCCCGTGGTGGCCTTAGCTCCACCTCCCAGCAGGACCATCCCCTCACAAGAGCTGCCATATCCTGATGTGTCTCCTTGCTACTCCTCCGCATTCTCTCTGGAGGAACTGCTTGTTCTCTCCAATCAGAGGCTCAGTTGCTATGTGTCTTGCTCACTGAATGATTATTAATTATCACATATTTCTGTTGACTTCAGCAGAAGAATAGGTGATGAAGTCACAAGTAAAACCAGCCGTCACCACACGTTTCCTCCCTCTGAAGAAAATCTATAAAGTCCTTGACTGTGGTCAGCAGAGAAAAGATGAGCTCAGGAGGAGAGAATCAGACATGAAGATATACTTGTGTATCTGAAGGTTAGCTATTTGGCTCTTCACAGTATCAAAGTCCAACAGAGAGTGAAACTGTGAGACATGGACAAATGAAGTAATTCTTGGGATTCATTTTATTTTCTTTTCTCATCCCTTTACTTTCCAGGAACAAGAATGACTTTTGAAGTACATTTCAGACAATTATAGTGGAAACCTTAACAAGCTGGGATACTTCAAATGAAAAGTATGTACAGATTGCCAAGAGGAAAAATGAGGTGATGACTACAAAATGAGAATTATAAGGGTACTTGAGAAGAAACTGATATTAAACATACCCTACTTGATCAATTGTACTGAAATAGTTCCACTCTGCAGATCCTGTACCTAGATATTCCTGTTACATCAATGCTGGAGACAGCTAGCTTTGAAAGCATATACTCTTTTCCAGAGTTCAGCCTGGAAAGCATCTTAAGAGTCACAGCAGCCTATACCCACCCACCATGACTGGTCCTCTGTAATGACTTTCAATATCTGCACTCTTAATAACTCTGATTATTATTGTCTCTCAATAGTGAAACAGCCTAGAACTAGTAAACCACTAGCCAATGCTATGAAAACAGTTAAAGGACAATTCATGGGGAAGCTTTAGCAGATCTTTATGTTTGAGATATCTTTCTAACTGTGTTTTGATTGAGACTAGGATGCCTGTGTTTATTTCTTTTCCAGTAGAAAGCCTTGCCATTTTTTTTTTTTCAGTACAAAAACACTCATCTTTGCATATGCAGAACCAGGCAATGATTACAGAAATCCAGAGAAAGTACTTTTATGACATTCGTGATGCCAGCTCTTTAAAACTTCCAGACTGATTTCTGCATTGATAGATTTTTTCTGAGAGAGACAGCAATGGCATCAATATTCCTCTGGTCACTTGAAGAGTTGAGTAATTCCACTTTGATTTTCTGACCAATGAAATTTGTTATTCCATTTGTGGATCGGAGGAAAGAAGAGTTTAACATGAGATAGCAGAAAGGAAACATTTCTTTGAAAGACCTGATTGTAGGAAGGCATGGCTGGTAAGTAGGTTGAGTGCTGCTGAGGAACAACGTGTGTCACCTCACAGTTACTTGTTATGTTTTGTAAAACATAGAACAGAAAATTACAGTTACAGACATGAAGAGAAAATTTCAGAGGACCAGATTCTAATAAAAGTTGCAATTACTTAGGGGAACGGGCAAAGTTATATTCATTTCAATGCCAAGCTGAAGTCAAAAGAGAGACTCCTGTCATAGCTCTTACTTGATCTTAAAATGTAAATCTAAATGCAGGTCTTTGGACATGTAATGATTAATTTATATGTATATTCAGTATTAGGAAATACAGCATTATTTTTAAGACTCCATATATTTACCATGAAATAGTTAACCTCCTAAATAACAATTAGGTGGAAATGTTTTAGAAGGCAAAAAGCCAGGTGATGTTTAAATTATAAAACATATCTCTACCTGAATCTGAAAAAAAAACAAAAGAAAAAATACTGGAATGAAATGTATGAAAATGCCATCTCTAATTGATGGAAAGAAATGAACTGTAGCCATTGCATCTAACGGTTATGTCTGTACATGCTTCTTTGCGTCAAGTCTGTGTTTCTTCGCCATTCAGACAAACTAATTCAGGATTTTGAATTATAAGATCAAACCAATCTACAAAGTATAATTTTCTAATAATCAATTACAAATAGAAAGACAGATATCAGAATTCTCTGCAAGTTGATACTGAGATCCTAATTGTGTGTGAGTATGTTCACTGCAAGGTCACATTGTATCAGAGTGACTTTCCAGCAGAGAGGTGTTCTGTAGTCAGCAGAGCTGTAGGGAATGCTGACAGGAGTATTTGACAAGTACAACATATTCACTGCTGGCTGGGAATTTATTCCTCATTGTGTCATGGTTAAACAAATCTGATACCAAATTCTCCCCTTTCTGACCCCACAAAAGTGGTTTTCAGCACCCACTAAAGTGTCTAGGTGCAAAACTGTACCATAGATACACCTAGATAAATGATTTGATAAGACATAGCAATAAAACAATTCTGTTGCTTAACAAAAATGTGTATTTGCAAGATAATCAAACCACCAGCATATCCCACTAACAAGTAAGTAATGCCAAAACATTTAGAATCAGAATTGGAAAAATCCACTTTACAGTGTTTTCAACAAGTAAAAATAAAACTTTTTGATCACAGAAATATTTAACCCAGATTTTTTCACACTTCTAAAATTAGATCTGGATAATTTAGTAATTATTTTTGGGGTTTTTTTTGTAAGTGTTTGATATTTTCTATAGTATTTGCTGTGTTTTCTTCAGAAAGTGAACATTTCGTTTTCATTATTTGCTGCAGAAACATACTATCATCTTAGTTGTACACTCCAATTTATGTCTAGGAAACTGTAGGATATTAAAGCCAAGATTATGCAAAGTATTTACTATCTTTGTGTCCAGATGTCAGTTAAAGAAAAGTGTTGAATAGTAAATAATTTTATCATTTCTTTTTTTACTGGGATTTTCCAAAACTTGATATGGAAGCTTTAACCTTCAGTGTCGCCTACATATTGATAAAGCTTCTTGTTCAAATTTAGTTGCTTTTTAGAATATACTTTTTTCTTAAATTGTGATGAGTGGCTGAAGAAGTTCTGTGTATCATAAAGCACTTGTATCAACATGAAGAAGATTTGCATTTGTTTCAGCAAAATCATTATGAGCAATATTGACTTTACTGAGAAGTGTAAAAATTGCTTTTGTTCCCTCTTCCAACAATTTGTTTTCATTGCTGTCTAAAAAAGTTTTAAAAGAAAATAGCTACATGATTTTGTTGCACTGTAGGTTATATGTCTTCTCACAGACAAAATGTCTGGTATGTATTATATATATTAAATTCCAAGCCATTCATATATATAACTGCCTTGCAAATATTATTTAATGTATAAAATACTTCTAAACCAAAATTCAATAAATGGAGAATTCTCCATGGAGTGTCAGTTGAAAAACTCATAAATTCAGATTACACGGTTATGTCAGTGAATTCAGATTAATGAAATGGCATCCCACACAAGTACTACAGTAATTTACATATTAATTTCCGGTAATGTTATTTTATGGCTGTAGCAGACTTGTACTAGTCATATTCGATAAAATACAACAGATTGTGAAACAACAAACAGCAAGCAGTTCGGTATGATTTATCTGTTGTTCCATTGGATCTTCATTTTCTCAGGAAAATGCTCTGTCTACATTATTAACGTCTGACAGTTTTCTTGTATTCATGCCCTAAAGCACAATATGTCTGTTAATTTTGTGTAACTGCTGCTTTCCTAACAAATGGTATTTATTTTTCATACTATGACAATAGCAATAAAGTAAAGCTAGCCTTGTGGAGTTGGACACTAATGTCAAACACACGTTCCTGTGTGTACGCGATGTATTTATTTTAGATTACAGAGACATAAATATAATCTTCATTGGATTTGGTGTGCTTTCATTCTATACCACAGCCCCTACTTTGATACTGAAGTTTTTATTTATTTATTTATTTTTTCTTCCCAATGAGTCCTACAAATGTGGATAAAGACCATGCCGTTGGAGAATGTGCTTCCTTTACTGACTTTATGAGGTTGTTGCGACCTTGTTCAGGTCTCTTATCAAAAGACTTTACCTATATTAGTTGTCTTAGCTTTCCCTCTGATCGAGTGACAGTGTAGAACACAGTGTAGGTGGAGTCCTGTAGTACAAAATTAGCTAAGTGGGAGGTAAAGTCACATACAAGGTAAAGTCACATACGAGGTCTCCAGAAAATCTCAGAAGCTTTGAAATCAGTATTTCTTTATTTCCTTAGCCAAATATTAGCATTACCAGACTAGCTAAGCACTTACTGATGTGTAGTCCCAGATATGTCCTGCTCATATACAGTTGTAAATGAGTTAGAGGCCCACCAAATCTAAAGATACTGTCTGTATTTCAATGTATTTTTGCCTTTAAAAGTATCTTCTGAATGATTTGCTACTAAGAACAGTGTCAACGAGAACAGAAGGTGAAATCTGACAAATCTACAAATGCTTTTCCTTGAGCATACCCTTTTTCAGGGGATGCTAGATTTGCAATGTGGTGAGGGTTGTAGCATCCTAATGCAGCTATATTCTGCTAATAGTATTTGAATTATTGCAGCCTTTGTCAAAATTTGTAGCTTATTTAAGAAATATTATGTGCAGAAGTATTTGAAATGATCTTGGAAATAGCTATAATGATTAGTGAAAGGAAGATAAAATTCAGACTTCATAATTCTATCTTCCCTTTGTACTGAACATAGCTTGCATTTAAAATTTATTTTTCTTTCCAAGTATGCTTTTTTACTTTATCATTACTATATTTTTTCATGCACGTATGGAACTGACCTTTTTGTAAAGTGACATTACCTGAGTACAGGAAAGACTGCTGGCTCAGACCAGGTCTGCTTAGCTCAGCATCCCCTTCCCAGAAGTATAATTTAGTCTTTGTGTTAAGCTCTTTCCATTATTGCAGACAGAGCAATATTTAATAATAATCTTTATTCTTGTATGTAAATTACATTATATACTTCAATGGTGAAACACAAACTGTGACAAAATTTGTATTTGCAACTGTAAAATGATCCACTTATTTGTTGATTCTATCTCAATGTATCTATTCCTATATCACTTGAAAACTTCCCCTTCTTTTCCCTGATGATGTCAGTATACATGACACGGTGCAAACAAATAACATGAGCAAGATTACCTGTCAACCAAAGGCTGTCTGAATTCATCTAAGTTGAAAAAGATCATGCATACAGAAGTTTTAAGTGTTTGGGGGGAAAGTTAAGGGCAAATTTAAGTAAAACAGACTAGAAGAAAATGTCAGTCACAATTTTTTTTGCTCATAAACAGAGCAAGTTTTGAAGGATATTATTTTTCTGACTGCATTAAAAGTAGAGTCTGAGGAAAATATTTCAGTAATGAAATGGTACATTTGTAAGGCTGTTCTCACCTTAGTCATGTAATTGTGCATTTCTCCGTGCATAATGGAAATTTAATACATGCAATATGTATCTCACAGCTCTTACAATATCTAACATTACTCTTGCAGGAAAGAGAAAATGCCTTGGGTGTTGCAGATTATACAGGTTAGCAATATCATGCATAGTAAATTAATACTAATTTAAAACATTTACAGCGTTATTACCGGTCTTGGTTGAGAGCATTGCTAAGTGACCTATTGTTTCTAAAACCTTAGGAATATAATTTTTATTACTGCGAAACAGTCAAAGATATTTGCTTAACTTGTAAATAGTTAAATGATAACTTATTCAGTGATAGATTTTCTTAAAAATCAGGGTTTCAGTTTGTACATGGAATAAAACAAGAACCTTATTTTGACTTTGTGAGAGACAACAGGACGTTAAATGAAAGCACTTCTTTGAAGTTATCTCATTTTTAGGATAATTTTAAAAATGAATTATTTTGAAATAATTGTTTTAGTTGCCTCAATAATTTTCATAACCTGTCCATTTCCATGTTCATTCAACCCACATTGAAGTGGGCAAGAAATAGGACCTTAGTAGCTTTGTAATGTTGGTCTTCCCTTTCATCCTGTTGCCCAGAATTAGATTGGTTTATGGGATGTTTAAAAGTCTTTCAACCCAAATACTAGTTAAGTGTGTGGCTAGTTGTTTTGATTATCTATATTATCCTGACGATCTTCACATGACATATAAAAATATTCTTTTCTTTAACTATTCCCAGAAAAAAATAAAAACATTTTAACCTTCATAGGTGTTCCTGCTGCTGTGCAACAATTCACAGTATATGTTTGTAAAAAAATATATTAGGTGTACAGAATTATGAATAAACAGACCGCTTTATTTTTATATAAATGTGTTGGGTTTAAATCTTTTCTACATTTCTGAAGTGAGTGGTTTCTAGTGTAAATTGTTAGCTATTGAATATTTGCTATTTGTTACTCCTAAGTTTGATGTTATGATTTCATCCTTGGATGAATAAACTAAGCTTTTCAAAGTTGAGATGCACCTAAAAAATGCAGCTAGTGCTTATATCCTTCTGACAACTTACTTCCATTGTTCATTTTTCCCAAGAAAAATGGACAGAGGGAGTTAGGGACTTGGGGAAGAAAAGAGAGGTGAAAGGAGGAGAGGGAAGGACAGGGAGAAACCAGAAATAAAGCAGGCTTAGAATTTTTTTGAAACTCTTAAGACTTTACCAATTTGTTTTTTGAAGTGTTCGGGTTTTTATCTGATTGGTTAGTTGTTTTAAAAATCCACACTGCGTTTTATTGTGCAGCACACACAGTACCCATTATCAGTGTGTATTATGATTTTATGAATTTTATTCATTCAGATAAGACGTAGAATAAAATCTTTCTTTTCTTTCAGTCCAACTGAGATGACTGAGATCTATATCCCTTTAGCTTGCAGACCATTTTAATACAAGATCCTTCAGTGGCATCATATTTGTTTTTTGCTGCATAGTAGACTAAAATCTTTCTCTTCACTTTATTGCCTTTATGAATCTTCAAATTTTGTCTATGTGAAAGGTAGAGGAGAGAGGCTAGAGTAATATCTTCTCTTCTCTTTGGATAAAACCTGCAGGTGGGAGAGACAAAAATTTCTGAGAAAGTAAAAGCTAAATAAAAAAACCATACTGTTTCTTCAAGATTTTATTAATCTATGATACGTATTCTGGAGTGTGTTAGATATTGGATGAATGATAGAAATGGAAAACGGTAAAATTCTTTATAATCAAAAAATGTAGACAGGGACAAATAGACCCTGACACGGTACACTTAAGACCTTCCAGTAATGCTCATGTTCACAGAATGTTCAAAGTGTGGGTAGGAAGATCTGATATGAGGCAGTACATTACTTCACGTTGCTTTGTATGGATCAGGGAGGATGGAGAATTATTGCTATGTAAGTCAGCTCCTGCAAAGGCTATTCTGCAGCCCGAGGCAAAATTCTGTTTGAAGCTTTCAAGTTGTATGTATTTTGTATAGAGGATTTTCTTTTTTAATATTTTATTTTTTTGCTCTACATTGCTCTGTTCTGTCTTTTTCATTTCTTTGTACTTCAGTGATTACTACTCAACATGACAAGACTCTCAGAAGTGAAAGGAACTTAATGAGAATGTACTTTTATTGGAGTAACAGTGACCCTCACATAGTAAGCAGAACTACAATGTGCAAAAAAGCTTTTTGAGAAAAGAGGTTTTTAGTAAATTTGAATAATAATAATTTAGGGGTTTTTTTTATGGCAAGATAAACCACATATGACACTCTGGAACACTTATAGTTTGTTTTGTTTGTAGGTAAGTGTGCTTAAGATACTGATAATTTTTTCTCAGAGGCTGTTGAAGGTTCAGACTTCAGGACTTTTTATTTTGTAAAAGCTAGTAATTCCCATTTCAGCAAAAATGCAGCATCAGAAAAGTATATAGTCTTGTTTTTGAAGAGTTGGAACAATTTTGAGCAGTTTCAAGTCTGTCAATATTCAATTTATAGACTGTTTTTCCAATGCTAAGAATTGGTCATCTTCTTGTTAACTACTGTGTAATACAGGCACTGATGTGCAATTATGATAGCAAAAAATACCTTCCTTCTAGATTTGGAATGAAGCTTGATGTGTTCCAATGATGTGTCTGGTGTTCTGTAGTGAGGCAAGTAGGGGAAAAAGGCTCTCCAGTGAAACTTTATTGCTTTGAATATAAAATATTTTAATTCAAGCATTAAGTACAGATTCCAACATACCATGAGAGGTTGGTAGCAGGTGACTTTTATAGTTAACCAGGGTAACATATAAAAAAAATTTGAACATTGGCACAAGAGCCTGTCTATGATCATAGGTTTAATTCTTATTTGGTAGTGAGCTGTTGTTCCAGATAGCAACATGAATTTTGGAAGCATTATAGGATGTACTGCTCTGAAACTACAGTGTTATCTGTAAAAGCTTTAAAATAGTAGCTCCCTCTAGTGTGTATTCACTTATACTGGTTAAAGTCCTTTATACAGAAGTGTAGGTGTTTAAAGGAACAATAAATCTCTGTATCACAAAAGATTTTATACTAGCATAAATATATTGAAAGTAGAGGTTGTACTGTTGAAATGCATCTCAATTGAAAGGGAGATACAAACATCTAGTGTGTCGTCATGTCTTAACTGTATATAATTATTTGCAAAGTTGATCTGTGTCTCTGGCCTGGTATAGATAACAAATACATAGGTCAGGAAAAAAAAAAAAGGATTTATTTAAAGAATTTGGAAGTTAAACAATTGCATCAAGATGTAATGCAAAATGACACCATACTATGATACAATTGAAAGGCTTTTTACTTTGTTTACAGTGATTGTTTCTCATAAAAACTGATTTATTTTTCCAAAGGTTAAGGAAGGATGATGAATTGGTTTGCACTTTACTGTGTCATTAAACTGCACTTTTTAACCAAAGAACATGTGGACATTTATGAAAACTGATGTAGATCTGAAAGTAGTGGTGACAATTAGTGATTCAATAAATGCTCATCCAGCTGAATCCAGGAGGAAGGACCATTCATTAAAAAGTAGTTAGTGGTAGTCAAAGCTTATTTAAAAGCTTTTTCCGAAAGAAAAACTTTTATTCTTGAAAAGTTTTAGATTATTGAAATATATTGTTGTCCTATATGTGTGAGATGAGGCTCAAAGCTTTTTTGGCTTCTTCCCAGAAGGTAAAGGAATTGATCAAATTAGTTATGCATGTCTCATGAACTGTCACGTTTATTTTCAAATTCTATAATCCAAGTCTTCACTTTGAATATAGTAACAGTAAATAGCAAACATACTCCTGACATCGAAACCTCTTATTTCACTGATTATCTTTACCAGGGTCTCTGCTTTGTGTTCCAACTTTACATCAAAGAAACCTAGGTCTGAATGGGATGTCATCTTTTCAACTTGTTCCTTGCCCTCATAAGGAATCATGTTATATATTTTCTTATGAGCTTCTGTGATGTCAACAGGCTCTGAATTCAATCCCATGCTGAAGCCTCAAATGTCCACAATAGTTCTAGGAATAATTACATGGTACGAATCTGTTCCTTTCTACCTGATGTAACTTTCACTGTGGTAACTTTGTTAAATACTCCATTGTAATTTTTAAAAGTATTTTGTTGTATGCTCTTTTCAAAATATTAACTGTTCTTCTGTTGACTATACTTTCCTTAGAAGTTGAATGTTTATGTTTTTTTAAGGAGATGTTAATTCTCTAATGTTGTTATGTACTGGGTTATGAGAAGTATGTATTAGATGTGCATATATATACACAGTGAATATTATAAGTAGGAAATAATTTATGATATTTTCCTGTCAAAATTCACTGCTAAATTTAAGACAATGTCACAAAGAAATTTTGAGTTACCATCAAAGATAAGTTTCTGACAGAACTCCTAAAATCAAATGTTAACAGTCAGTAACTCAAGCATAATGATCCCAGTTGTTGAATGCTGACTTGCTTTTCAAATTGCATATATAGATAAGAATGGGGGATTTTTATGTTGGATACTGGGGAGGAAGAAAACACATGAGACAACCATTTTTGATAGCAAACTAAAAGCAGTGGTTTATAACACCTAAGGAAGTTGGTAATCGTGTGACTGGTGGTGCATAAGACGAGACGAGAGAGCATGTCAAGATACAGGTAAAGATGCACCTATTTAGAACTTAGGATGAATTTGAAAACCTCTTCAAGTCACTTATCCTCTCTGATTCTGTGTAAGAATTGGGCTTTCTCTGGAATGATGTTCCATTGTCCCTATAAAACAATTTGCAAAAATGAAGACTATATGTCTTAAGAATACTTTGTATTATTACTGAAGAACTTATATTAGTTTTGTATAGTTCTTTTATGAAGTTACATTATAATATGATGTACTGTGTTTATGATATTCTTTTCTCATGAATACTAAGTAATTTTCTCTTTTTGTGGAATTATATTATAAGAAGATTAGTTAGGTGACATCAGAAGTAGTTCATTCTTTCACTCGTTCTCCATGCTGGTGGTGATTCATAATACTGTTTTGCTTTTTACTGTGGGAGTGATATCAAGAAAGAGAATATCTCACGTTCTTTTCATATGTTCTTTAAGGAATCCTTTCTATTTCTTTGCAGTTAAACATAAAGTTTTCTGTTTCCTGCCTCTAGTGATTAATTTTCTATAATACTTGATTTCTGAGTGTTGGAATTGGATTTGGAGAAGAGGGGTTTATAACTAAAGCTTTATTCTTGGAGAATTTATGTGTATGACTAATGAAATACTAAAACTTTTGAATATTTTTATTTTTTTCTTTTAAAGGATTCTCCTTATTGTATGAAAAAAAAAATATATCAAAACAACTGACTGCAGAAACTTCACATTACTTCCAATGAAAAGTCTACATGTCTGAAATTGTACTTTTGAGCCCTATTACAGCATTTCACTTTTGGTCAAATGGGACAAAGTAAACTAAAAGAATATTCATTATGAAATAAATCAGGAGATATTTTTTACTTTTGCTTTTTTACTTTCTTGCCTTTTCTACTAGAATATTTTTCTGCTAAACAGAGATTCTGCCAGGAGTTCTGATGCTAAGAATCTGCAGAACTCCAGAATGCTCTGGGCAGTGTTCCTGCTAAGAACATAATTAGATTCAAGAAAAATACATCTTCAAATAGAAAGAGTGTGTAAATACAGAAAAGTTGATCATTGAACACTGAAAGGAATTAAATATGGGTTTACAGAAATTTTGACCTTTAATTCATTTGCTTTCCTTTTTGTCTAAATTTGAAAAAAATTTCCTACCCTTAAGATTCTGAACGTAAAAGAGCAGTCAAGAATTTAGAATATAAGTGTAAGTCATTTTTCTGGCTCTGAATAGTAGAAAACCTAATACTAAATGGTTCTTGTATGTGTAAATTGTTCTTGCCTTGAGAAGCAAATTTTTTATGTGATTGTGTTTAGACTGTGAACTTAGAAAACCAGTCAAGTGTGCCTGCTGCCCTACACCAATTTACTGATTAAGTTGCTCTGTTAATTTAAAAAATATTTGTGTAGTCAGTAGCCAGAATAAGTGTTGTCTGGGTATAGGATCTGGAAATGGATTTTTACTGTTATTTAGTGTTTTTAATTATGATTTTTAAAAATTTTATGTCAAACTGCAAATACAATAGAAACCATTCAGACTTTTATACTATATTTCCTTGTTTAAAGCTGGAGGAAATTTAGCTTAGTTCAAACATTTTGAAACATTTTTGTGTCTTCTAAGTTTGGTGTCGATTATTATACATATATACATAGATTGTGTTTGTATTAAGTTTATATTTATTTGTTCTGCTGTTACTCCTGTTTTTCAGCTGAAATCAATTCTTCTTTTCTAGTACCTTTTTATTCTTTCATTTTCTTGAATACTGTAAAAGCTTTAAATCTTAGCAGTATAAAACATCAGTCCGGTTTCTTGGGTTTAATCTCATACGTAGCTGAAGTCTATTAAAACTAAATGTAAAGCATGCCTTTATCTGCTCACAAAGAAGAGGCTGACTTTGTTTACATTCTTCTATAAAACAGTGGTAAGCAAATTAACAGTATGCATCTATATAATCACCAGAAATCACTACTTTTTCACTCCTTAAGAGAAATCGATTTGATGGAAAACTCTGAAGAGTTACTTTCCACTTCTCGTTTTGAGCTCAGTCATATCTATGTTTCTATCTGACAGCTAAATCTGCACTTATCTAGCTGCTTTGTCACATGGACTGTGAGGTGTTTAGTCTGAAGAAAGTACGGGCAGTTTCTGTGTTCATTTAGTCCCACTGCATTCAATAGTTTGTTAAGCTTTTCTAAAAAACATTATTTAGATTTAGTCTACATTTCTAAAATAATGATAGCAAAATATACCGTTACCTGAAGCATGTTCAAAAGTAATTCAGACTGAAATATCAGAGATTTTTATATTTAAATATTCCAAAAGACTTTTTATATGCAGCATGTGTTTTGTAGAGGTATTGAAACACAGAAATGGTCATGTTAATCACTCAGATATCAAAGTAAGAAATGCCCTTGTAAAAGAAGAAAAACCTTAAACTGCCTTTGTGGTGGTTTGAATAAGGATATAATTTACACTAACTGCTGCCTATATTCATTGATATTGGTAGAAAAAAGCAATGTAGGTATGCAAATGCCTCCAAGGTGGTGGGCAGCCTTTTCCTTTGCTCCTATTTTATTGTCTGAAATACAGCTTTCTCATTTAAACAATTATAACAGTGTCAAAGAGCGCCAAACTGGAATAGCCTCCATATGTTTACATCCTTCATCTCCATGAAAATAGATAACAATGTGACACTTTTTCTTGTCGCTTTCAAAACATCAAACCCTTTATGCAGGTTTAGTTTCAATGTTTTCTGTTAGGTCAATATTTGAAGATTGTCCAAAACCAGGACTAGATGATTCCTCTTTTATTACCTCTATTAATGATTTTGTAATGGGTGCCCTATGATGCTACTAACTCTTAAAACAGGAAAGTGTTATCTTCCTTATGAGGAAAGGCTGCGGGAACTGAGGCTGTTTAGTCTGGAGAAGAGGAGATTGAGGGGGAATCTCATTAATATTTACAAATATCTAAATGGTGGATGTCAGGAGGTTGGGGCATCCCTTTTTTTCTATGGTATCTAGCAACAGGACAAGGGGTAATGGGATGAAGCTGGAACACAAAAATTTCCATTTAAACATAAGGAAAAACTATTTTTTCTGTGAGGGTGATGGAGCCCTAGCACAGATTGGCTAGGGAGGTTGTGGAGACTCCTTCTGTGGAGGTTTTCAAGAGCTGCCTGGACACATTCCTGGGTGACCGAGTGGACCTGCTTCTGCATGGAAGTTGGACTAGATGATCCCTAAAGGTCCCTTCCAACCCCTACCATTCTATGATTCTATTTTGTGACAGAGAAGTATATTGTACTTTCATTCCGATCTTTCTTTTTAATATAAAACATAATTCAGTGAAATAGCTGTGATACTTCGTAGTGGATTTCTGTGTTCTACAACCTAAAAACATAAAAGCTATATTCTGCAATTATTTTCAATTGCGAAACAGTGCTGTTTCTTAAAGTTAGGAGCTAACAGGGAATTTTCTAGAGTGAGTTCAAGTTTTGCAACTTATTTCTCTCTTTTCTGTGACAATTGACTGAAATAGTGGAATTTTACTTGAAGTATGATATTTTGTGAACAACTTACATCATTAAGATCTCTTCCAATCCTAGCTATTCTATGATCACAAGCAATTACACATCATATTTGATACACGGCTAAGAAATAAACTTCTTTAACTGTAACTAAAACTGGAAAAATCACTTAATTGCTCTACGGTGAGAACAACTCTTTATTCAACAAATGCTGCTTAAGAAATACTTTCTTTTGCTTGTATAATAATTTCTTTATCTTAGCAAAGAATATATGCTAAATGGGCACTGATATAACAGCTGATGTCACTGTTTTCACTCTGCAAAGGTCTTTGTTAACTGGTGAAATTTAACTAGAATTAAAAATATTAGCAATACAACTGTGACAATGGTAATGTACACTGGACCTCTTCACTGGGAAAGAGTGTTAAAAATGGAGGCAAAGAATTACAGGAAACAACCTCTAATTGCTCTTGCAAAGCCACAGTATTCTGGCCAGGAAAATATAGGAAAGAGAAAGAAGAAAACATTCTGCATTTCCCAACTTCAGATAAAGCGTAAGGTTCATATTTTTCCAATATGAGGGCAAGGTATTAGGAAAATGTCTGCTGACCCAGGTCCAAGAGTAACTCTTTTGAACCAGGGAAGTTTGTGCTCTCATTAGAGCTGTGAGGAAGGCAAACCACCATGCAGGTATCTTTTGCTTTTTTGATGGAAAGATATTTCATAAGTTATTTCTTGGCTCTGAAAACAATTCATGCTCTGCATATTAGGGGTTGGGAAGAGATCTATGAGACTGTAAACAGGCACAGAGTACTAGAGTGCTTACTTACATCATATAAAATGAGGAAAAATGAAATGCTATGGGTGTTGTTTTTCAATAATTTTTAGGTAGCTAGCCATCATAACTTTCTGGCAGCTTAATTTGCAGGAGTATACTGTTGGTAGCTCATCCACTCAAAACACACAGGTAGGAGGGAAACAAATTGCTCAACAGAGAAAAATATTCCCTCTAACTCAATCAATCATGCCCCAACTATGTGAGTGTTTTTTCACTTCTAAAAGGTAACAATAAATATGTTCCATCTTAATCAAATTACTTTCATCAACTTTTCTCATGCACAGTCTTAAATGAGTGCAGTCATTTGTCTGGTCTGAATCAGAAGGTATTTTTAGAAATGCCTGATCATCACACATTGTGACATTTACTAGCGAATAGATTCTGGTTTTACTTTTTGAGATGTTTCCACTGCATGTTCATCTCACTGTGCATACTTTGCTTTTATTGAAAATGTCGCACTGTGTTATATAACTGAGACGTTACTTAGCATGTGAGTGCTATACTCACACTATATTCATAGACTGGGCATGAGAACATTTCCCAGAAAACTTACCAGAAGTGATAGGAAAGATTATAAGACAAGTTGCCAGAAAGCATATTTCTGAATTCTTAGGGATTTTCTTTGTTTTGATTCTATATTAAAAGAAAGATAACATCTTTTAACACCTTTGCATCTTGTCATTTTAGGGCACATGACTAAAAATTTGAATTTCCTGATTAATTGTATTCTTAAATGCAACATTTAATATGGTTCACCACAGCTGCATTTTAGTCATTTATGAAAACAGGAGAAGAGACAAAGAAGTTAAAAACCACATATGTATGGAAATGAATGTGTAACTATCAAATAAAGTTACACAAAAAAAGCATTGTATTCAAACAGTATTTTCAAGAATAATGTTCTTCTCAGCAGTATAAATGTTTAGTATTTTAGGATCACAGTAATTTTAAAAATACAAGAATTATAGTTATGAAAATCTGTTTTGGCTTTTTACAGCAATATGAAGTAAACTATGTCCACAATAAGACACAGACAGTAATAGGAAAGTTGTCAGGTAGCAATTACCTTGTTGGTAATTTTTTACAAGAACAGGGAAACCTGCAACATTGTGGCTTGCTCAATTCAGGACTGAATTTTGAAACATGCAGAGTGCATGTTTCCATATATGATAGAAGGTCTGATTAAAAAAGGAAATTACCTTTTAATCTTACAATTTCATTCACTCTTATCCATAATATAGATCATGCTAAGTACTTTTTAATTTAATTATTCCATTTCTGCAGTGTTTCTTGGCAGTAAAAGACAGTCAAATACTTCACCAAGCCAGAAGGAGTCTATTGATCTCAGAGGAGTTCTTGTATGGTATAATTAATAGCAGCGTAATCAAAGCAAGAGTTCCTTTTCCATGTCAGTAGAACCCGTTCCTACTCTACATGCTATGAAGGGACGTGACTGCTTACAGACGCTAGAAACCAGATTCGTAAAACGTTTTTTTTCAGGTTTTACTCATCCACTTGCTTGGCACTAGAGTTAAGCACTCATAATAATGTTTTTTATAGTTAACTACACTCTTTTCTGTAATAAACAAGAAACCCCACAGGGATTCAAAGTATTTGAAATTACAGAATAATTACTTAAAAAATCTAATTTTTGTAACAGTAAATTATACCAAGTAGTAAAGTTCTATGAGTATAGTTTCTGAAAAACATGTTGCCTCAGGCATTTTTTAACTGTTTCTCTTCTTTTTTTCCTTCTATATGCACAGAAATATTTTATACCAGTTTCTTTATTTCAGTTACATCATCTTCATTTTGTTTCATAGTCTGTTTTTAAGCAAAGGCAGGCATCTCTCAGTACTAGCTCTCTGTGTACCATCATTTTCTAGGCATTCATTCTCAGGGTTAGCATTTATTAGTCCTAACGTTCTATATCTTCTCTCCTAGTCCTTTGTATGCCACTTTTCCACTCTATCTGCAAAACATTTTTGTTCCACACTCTCAGATCTCTACTGTAAATTTTCTGATGCACATACATAATTTACTAAATTGTCACCTGTGGGTGTAAATTTAAGTCCATTTGCATGTCTGAGTTAACATATCTTTGTATTCTCCTTTCTTACAATCTGAACAGTCTGCTACCAGACTGTCAGTTTCTTGAGGTCTTTTTCAACCTGTAAAACATTTAGTATACCAATAAGATTTTAAAAGATGATTAATTCGTAAGTGTATGTGGTGAAATGGTGAAACATTTTCTACTTCCACCATGATTTCTGTAACCAAAGGACCTCTGTTTCCTGATTTTCAATAATCATTTAAAGGAGAGTACTATTTTATTCCAACTGAGCCATGGCCAGGAAACATATTCATCTGTGTACTACTGGTTTGTTGAGATTTCCAAAACTAATTTCTTCTTCAGAATGGTGCTCCAAAGTGTGCTGTCAGTTAGAAAACAAATGGGTACAGAAACTCACATCTTAAATGCAAACAGATCAGATGTATGATTTTATTTAATAAAAGATGGTACTTCTTTTTCCAAACCCTGACTTGTATCCTTAAATCCTCACAGCTATAACCACACCATGATTTTGACCTTACTGGCATTAATTTAGCATACAGAGTAAACTATAAAGGCAGAGGTGCATATTATTATATTAGATTCTGTTTTCAGGTGTGAAGATTTGAAACTTTGCCTAAGCATACAAAATCATAAAGAATATATTAACAATGAATCATATTATTTAAGAAATATCCCTGATAAGACTACAGTTCCCTTGTCCTGGGAAAGAGTTAAATTTGCATTTCAATACTTTTAAGAATATTAAAATTATTCACTCTTTCCTGAAATTCTGGAACTATAGGAAGATTCTGAAACTTCAGGATTTCTCTTGCACCTTTTTTCCCAGTTTTAAACTTGCATGCTATATCTTAACATTGTAGCAACAGTCTAAGCAGTAGATTTTTTTGCTGTAAGCAGATTTGAGTGGTGAGAAAGACTCTGCTGAGGAGAAAGGTTTATCTTAACATCTATTCCAAGAAAAATCAAGCTGTTCTATAATAATTAAGCTGTCAATAGTATTTCTCATATTTAGTGCAATGGTAGGTGGAAAAAATATCATAAAGAAAATAGTTATTCTCTTCCAAAATGAACTGGAAAGGAGATGAGAAAATTTGTACCGAGAATATGTGTTACTTTTCTTTAGCATTTTTTCCAGCTTTTCTGTAGAATCAAAGACGTTAGGGGAGAAGCAAAGTTTCTCAAATGGACAGCCTCTGACAGAAGAAAAGTAGGCAGTAAGAATGTATATTCAAGTTTTATATTAGTAGCTTGATGTACTCAGCTCTTTGCTAAGACTCATGTTATTTAATGTGCTATTATTAACCAGAAAATGGGAGATGAAAATTTCGCAGAAGACACACCACCATTTCAGCTCCTTAAATTTGGAAGGTTGTGAAATACTCTAGCAAGACTGATTTAGTGAGTTGAATGGCAGGATTGCCATAGAAATTAATCTGCATAGCTGTAAGGTAAGACATCCTTAATAACTATTACAAATGCCTGCAAGTCATAAAATTACAATCACTCAAACAAAATATACGAATGACAAGAGTGATCAGACCAGCATCAGGAATGGGAACTGATACATGAAATCAACTAGCTAAATAATTGCACTATAGTGCATAACTGAATTCATCTTGTTGCAGTTGTTTTCTCTTGTGCTTCTGTGAGGCAATCTTGAGCTCTTAAGTAGAAGTTGGATGTCATATTTATTTGTTTGTTCATTTGCTTATTTATTTATTTATTTTCCCATGAAAGAAGCAACAATTTTAGCAGTAATGGTAGGTAACTCTAAAGGTCATTATTAAAATTAGTTTAAGGAAGGCAGGGACTTCAGAAAGATTAGCATGAAATTACAGAATGCTTAGAAAGAATTTGAAAAATTGAGCATCTTCATGTGGAGATCACTGTAACTGATGATACAAATGTACTCTGCAAAGATCCGGAAATCCATCATACAATATAGCTAATACCTGCTTCAGTACATTGTAGTTCGGTAGCACAATTGCTCAGGAAGTGAACTCTCTTTTATTCTAGTCTAAATGTCTTTGTGTACTTCACCCCAGCACTATAGCCACTACTCTGGGGAGAAGAATCCTGTGAAACAAGGCCATTGAATACTACGCAATATAAGATGCCTGCCTACAGAAGGAAGAACAAGCAGTTTTCAGGTTTGTGTTCAGTAGTATAAGCAGGGTAAGCAAAACTCCCTGTTCTTCAAGTGTTTCTAGACTTCACACATTACCCCCCTTCCCCCACTATTATTTATATTATAGAGAGGCATACCTGTGGGTGCAGATATTTGACTTCCTATCTACAAAGAGACTATCTCACCCTCGTGTCTCTCAGATATTTGTTGAAGTAGACCTTGTCAAGAATGGTTTAACCTGTCCTCAAAAAACATCCAGCAATAAAGACCCTGTAAGCTCTAAAACCAATCTGTTCCATTTTTTCTTGTTGTTGATTGTAATGTGATATGGGACTAGTAAAAGAAGGTGCATTTCAATAAATTCTTAATGAAACAGTAAAAACACTGAAATGCTCTGATTTGTTCCCATCATCTCAGTATTACCCAGCATAAATTAATTTTCATCTTCAGTTTCTGGAACACTGCCAAATGAAGTGCCTCTCATATGATCAGAGGTTGTTCCTAATCTGAGTTTGTGTTTACTGTTTTCCTTGTAAAAGGAAACAGCCTCCCATCAATCAAACCTTCAAGCAAGAAAGTGTGATCTTTTAAAAAGATAACAAAATCCTTTACAGATGGTGTGTGTACTTACTATTACAACTCTGGATTAATCTTGACATGCCATCATCATCTGTAATTCCATCCTGAAAATATAGGTTTGAAAAATAGCCTAGAAATGAATGTTAAGGGAAATGATTAAAGATGTGGGAAGACGCCCTCAAAGCAGAATGAAACTACTAGGGCAGTCTATTTTTTGATAAACAGGAACCTCTGAAGTGCTGGAAATATATAAGGTATTTTAGAAAGACATAAGCTTCAGATTGGTCTGAGAAAGAAAGATGAAGTCTGTTCCAGAAACCGACATTTCAACAAAATCAAGTGGTATCAAAGACCTGAAGAAACTGGAAATGCTTAAGATACAGAATGACAAGGCTTCAATTATTTAAGACATATTAAAAATACATTAATTTAAAATAATTATTTTAATATTATAGTTATGTAAACAAATGGGCTAATCAGTTTAATCTACATTAGCCTTTGAAATAAATGGGACATACAGTGATGTCTTTATTTTGATTTATTTTACAGACGACAGTTAAATTAGGACAGCAAAATGAAACCAGTTGACTTTCTTCACCAAAAAAAAAAAGTTATTGTGTATGAAAGAATTATGGAAGTACATACAAATAAAAGTCTGTGTCTTAGTTACTCTCTTACTGTGTTGAAGGAGTATCAAACTATTTGGTAATAGCAAGCAAGCCTTCAGCTTTATATAAGCAACATCACAGAGGGACGAGACATAAACTTCGCTATCGACTTTCACTCGGAATTGGTGACATAAGACTACTTTTTGTACTCAGCAAGCATGAGTTCTGTTCTGAAAAGGAGTATATAGAGCGGTGAAGACAATTTTGTGTGTGTCTGTCTCATCCTGGTTTTTTTTCTGTTGTCTTCCCTCCTTTGCTCTAGATTATTGTCTAGTCTGCTTCTGTTTTCAGCTCCCAGCAAGACCAGTTAGTATTATTTTCTCTGACCTCCCTAGATACCTTTGGAAGAGCTACTGAAAGTACAGGAAAGACATTGTGCTCGGTTTTAGTTCTTGTGCTGAACCTCTGCCTCATCTAATACCAAGCAGGGGGAGCATTTGCAGAAAGAAACTTGCATGCTTGATAGCCCTGAAGCAGATCATGATACTAATTGCCTAGCATGACACACAGAGTCTTCAGTGTAGGATTCACAGAAAATGTTGAACCAAGGACTAGAAGTTCAGTTTCTGGCATGATTAGTTTAATTAGGAGAATGAGTCAAGCTGATAAACATACCCAGTTTTCCTTTGGGAGTAGATGAACCGTGCTGGCTCTATGGCAGGAGTGAATATGTTCAGTGTAAACAAAATTGTTGTAGTGTAAAGTATGTGACCTCAACAGAATGCAATCAACAAGCGGTCTTCAAAGATTTGTTACTTTGCAGGATTTAAATGGGTATTTGTGGGCTCAGAAGAAACTATAACTTCACAGAAATTTAATATCCGGACAGTTTTGAAGATGCTGGTTCAAAAGAAAGGGTCATTAAAATCTCTCAGTGCAATCATTGTTAAGAACTTCATAGTATTGCCAGAGTAATATATTCTATCTCTACCTGGTTTCAAATAGTAGCTGAGCAATTTTAATTGGAAACTTTAAAAAAAAAACATTCCACTTTTAATAGATATCCAGCATGGAAAAATCTAGTCTGAATAGCTCAGCTTATAAAAGCTGGATCTTACAATTAGGCAATAGAAGTCACTGTACATGCTGTCTGTAATGATCCTAAGGAGAAAGTAATTTTGGTATCAAAGCAGTGAAGAAATATTTCAGATGACCTGCTTTTTGTTGAGGCTAATCAAACAAATTAAAACAATTTACAAGCTAATTGTAGTCTCTTTACAGCAGCAAATGATACTGTCTTAGCAATTTAGATAACTTCTCTTGTTGGTTTGGAGCAAATCTAGATGGATAACTTCAATTAATCACTTGTATGCTGCTTGCTGGGCTTGAAGAGTAAAAAGCTATGAACTACATATACATGTGGACATAGTTTGGGACACAGTTCAAACAAATATTTGAATCATAGTCTGTTTTATAGACTGCCTAATGAGTGAAAAACCTTCACTGACGGGTGAATTGAATCAATTTCATTTTAGCATTTATGGAAACTACTAAAGGATATTTAAAGCATCTTCAGCTGAGAGATCATTTTAGCAGTCTAAATCCTTTTTTTCCCCTCTTTTTTCTTTTTCCTCTTCTTCTTTAAATTTCTTTCACAAAGAATACTAGCATTTGCATTGTAAGCGCTCTGGGCAAAGACAGACCTGCCATTGTAGAGGGCTTTGCATAGTGACCCTTCTGGGGCCTGGTCCTGCTCATTATAATTATCCTTCTATTCATACAATTTGACATACTGAGAGAAGCTAGCAAAAATGAATTAAGTCTATTTCAGTCCCTTCTCTTAAAATATAACATTATAAATTGCATGCAATAATAATTGGCACTTGACCTTTATTTTGTTATATAGATTGCTTTCTAAAGGGATTTGTAGTGAGCACTATTTCTAACAGAAATGTTTTGAGTCGTCATCCCTCTGAATTACATTTGAGTTTGCTGGCCAAATAGATAAAGATAGACGATGTGGAAGTAGTTTTAATGTGGCCATGTCTGTTGAGGCCCCTAAAATAGGTATAGGCATAGTTTAGAAATAAGTTATGCAGCATTCATTTCATCAGCATGGGTTAGAGAGCTCCGTTCAGGACAGTGTGGTGCCTTAAAAGCCTACTGCAAATTCATCATCCTTTTTGGCATAGCTATATAGCTGTACTAGGAAATCTAAGACTTTCTTTTTTTTTAAAAAAAGTAACCTTTTTAAGCCTGCTGATTAAGTATAGATTAATACTGTTAATTGAGAAAGAAAAATAGATGAATATGAAATCAATGGTTATTTTTGCTTATATTTCCACCTAGACTGATGTAATTTAAACTATATCTGTAAAGTCCAGGTGCAGTACCTCAAGATAATCAGCACTTTTTACCTTTTCACGACTGATAACCATTAGGGTCACTTTTGTCTTAAGGTTCTCTCTGTTCATAATGGCAAATGTGCAGTTTGCTATAAAAATATGTTGAGATGTTGGATAAGAAATTCTTTCCGATTTACTAGATTTAACTCACTTTTTTCTTTTCCAAGAACAAGATGAAATGTGAAGGTGACAGCCACTTCTTGTTTTTTCCCAAGTAACAATAAGAGTTCAACACTTGTCTCTTTACACTCAAGAAAAGCAATATCACATACTAAGTACACAGTTCTTTTGATAACACATAATTTGCTTAACTTACTGTGGTTTTATCTTCATAAGTTGTGATTTACACACGCCACATATCTTGTCATTATCCAACAGCAAATTATTGAAGAGGCTTCTTTATTCTATTGTAGTGTCTCTTGTTAGCGTCCTGGTTAGTAGTGTTATAAATAGGTGGTGGGGAGCAATTGCAGTGAGCATCACTTATCTTTCTTGAGTTTTATTCTCTTTTATTTTGTTGTAAGTTTTTATTATGATAATAACAGTTTTTAATTTTGATTATTAAACAGCCCATGAGTTTAACTTTTTTTCCCCTGATTCTCCTCCCTATCTCACCAGGGGTGGGGAGGACTGAGTAAGACGCAGCACGATGCCTAGCTGCTGTCTGGGGTTAAACCATGACCGTGTAATAGAAAAAAAGAATGTCTGATTGGTGATTTTAATGTATTTCAATGATTTTGATTTTTTATTGGCAAGTGCTTATCATTTAATAAGGTCAAAACCCAAAACTGAATTTTGAAAGACAGTTGTCAAAAGTACCTGAAAAATATAGGCAGAAAATATCATCATAGCAACAGAATTAAACCCATGTGATTTAGTAATGAATATAGGCCACCATAGGTGAAGTGTTTGAATGCATAGTTTTGGAAAAAAAAAATGATGTTATGTGTTTTATATTCCATTCTTAAAAATTATTCTGCCTTTTTTATCTCCATCAAATGAATTTTAATATGAAATACTAATATCTGATCCCACAATTGAAATAGTTGATTTCCATTTAAGGAAAGCTCCTCATTCTGGTAATATTATCTTCATCTTCTCGATACGTTAATTTAGAATAACCATCTACACGGTTTCTTGATGATTTAATCCATTTTAGTAGCTGTATTTTCTAAATGCTAGCTACTGATTTTGAATGATTTAAAACTGTGCCTAGTAGAACGAGTGAGTCCTTATTACATCTTATTGGTTTTTTATTGCATGTATTTGCTGTATTGTGTGGAACTAGCTATAGGGTTGGGGAGCTCTACTTGCTTTCTACTTAAGATGCTTTTTCATAACTTTGGGTTTCAAGAGCTGGTTGCTTTTCTCTAATGAGTACCCAGAAAATGAGTACGTCTTCCAAAATATCTTTGTAAAATCCCACAGAATGCCAAGTAAAAGAGCTAAGATTTTCTTTTCTTTTTTTGGAGCGGGGAGACACACATACCATCTATTTAGATTTTGAAACAGAACAGTTGAATTATCTGAGTATTTCAAAACATACAGGCTAGACATACTGTTTGCAGACCCTTAAATTGCTGTTCTAAAGAGTAAGATAATCTGCACACATTACAATTTAAGCATTTATTTCTAATCATGATTTTTTATGTAGGTATAGCCTCTTTATTTAAGCACATCCTATTTTATAAGGTAATTTTCCTGTCCCATATGCTTATCATTCTATTATTTTGCAATTAGAAAATTGTGGCAGTACAAAGTTTTTAGAATCCATCAGAAGGAATACCAAATATCAGAAATTTTAGTAAACACCAAGAGTTACTCTTTCATCTAAAGACAGAGAATTTCCTTCAAGCCTTTTTGTGCCTATGTTATCTCTAAATGTGACTTTAGTATTATATTGTCCTGCTTTCTAATCTGCACCTGCTTGTATTCTTCCATCTGGCTAAGTGTGAGGTGCTGAAATCTATGCTTCTGCCAAATATAACCAGGGTTTAACACATGCTTATGCCCATATATAGGTCTCTGCTTAGTCATATTTTTCTACCATATGTCTTGCTCTTCAATTAAAAATTACTGCTGGGTTTTTTTAACAGATAATAGACTAATAACTTTGATAACTGTTACATGAAGAATGAGCTGTCTCTTACTGAATTTTTTGGTTCCTGCTTATCTTTTGACTTCTTTATATTCAACAAATTATCTATTTCTCTCAAGTTTTTAATCTTTAGCCACAATTTTTATAACCTCAGAATTCATATAATTAGAAGTGAGTCAAGACATTTGAGACAGATAAGGTTCTGTTTTGCAATGATTACGAAGTGCATTCTGGACAAGAAAGAAAAAGCCAGGAAGGATAATTTAAGGATGTTCAGGAGACAAGAGAAATCGTTCTTCTCAAGCGCTGGGAGGACAGGAGCCCTTTTTTTCTTGCTTCCTCTCTTCCCTGATGCTCTAATCCCTTTGTCTTTCTCTATCATTTTGCTGATGCAAATCCACAATACTCGTGTTTATTTCAACTGTCTCCATTAAATAATAGTGTTTTAATATTCACACCAAAGATGCAGCTTTTTCTACTAGCCTTCGTCTGCGAGTGATGGGAAGAAGGAGGAAAGAGAGAGGCCAAGACTGACTCTGCCTCTCTTTTGGAACTTGGTCAGAGTAGGCACTAGAGCTAATGAAGTAGCATGATTATCTTGTCCACTTTGTTGAGTGAGTGTTTTCTCTCAGTTATGGTAGTACAAGCTTAAAGGTGACTGGCTCTACATGTATACAGAACCGCACTGATTCTGGTGATCAAGTGCTTCTCTCTGCCCCTAATTACAAATATTTTTTTACTATAAACTTGACTTTATTTGGCATGCTTTTGAGCAGCTTTGTTTGTGAGATTAATGTGAACAGATGGTAAGGTAAGCATCACAGCAGTGCCTAAAATATGGACCATGGCTTGAAGGTCTGTTTTGTTCCGGTAAAGGACAATACTGGTGCTGTATAATTGTGATACAAAATGCAATGGTATGCTGATTTCTTTAGGAAAGGAAAAAATCCTCGTTTGTGCAGCTGTTTGAAGTCGAATGGCTGCAGTGGAAATTAGTTCAATTTACATAATGATCTCATAGGCTAAAATATTAGCAGTCCTATAAATGACTGAAATGTCTGTTTGTTAATGCATAGAATCTATGCAGTTGTTACGAATGTCTGACATAATCTTTATGCAGAAATGCAGATTGAGGAAATTGAGTGTGAAAATAAAACTCTTTGGATATATCTATGCTGTTTGTGCTATTCTAAGGAAAACATCCAGTCTCCACCATCATTTTGTGTAATTGATGACTGCAAAACAAAAACTCTTTGTATTACCATATGAATGCGTTTGAAGTTGGGATTAGAATGCACTGAACTAATTTTTCTGATGGCCTTCAGTAAGGATTATTCTTTCTCAAAACTACTTTAGAATTTAGAGGCCTGGAATTAGCAAATGTGATTGCAACTTTTTAAAAAAAATGAGGTTTCAGAGGTGACCAGAACTACAGACGTGTCCAAGTTAGTGAAAACTGAATGGATAATAGAATTAATGAATAATATAATATAAGATAAATATTATATGCTTTTGAAGAGTAAGCATGGCTACTGTGAGAGGAAATCTTGCCTTTTGGATATGCTGTGCTGCTTTGAGAGAATCAGTTCTTACGTGGATCCTGTTAATTAATACATTTGGCTGGGATTTCGAAAAGGTGTTCACTCCGGTCCTTTACTAAAGACTATAAAGGAAAATAGTCATTTGCTAAGTGGAAAGGTATTGTAAGAATAAATACTTGATTAAAATGCATGATGCGTTTTATTGAACCTTTATTGAACATAGGCCTTTCCAAATATTCATAAATAATATGAAGGAAAAAAAAAGCAGTTATATGAGTCAATTTGCTGTTGACTTTATAACTTATTCGTGTGTTAAGGTAGCACCAACAGTGAAAATTTGCTGTAGGACTTTATTGAATTGGGTGTCTGGCAAATAAAATGGAAATGAAATTCATTATAGGTAAATGTTAGGTGGTGCACATGGGGCAAAAAGAGAATCTTATCTCCATATATGATATCATGAATTCTGAGTTCACTATTATCACATGACAATAAAAAACTGGGATTATGAAAACTAGACACTTAACAGCAGCCAAATAAAGCAAGGTCTATGATTTCTCGGTAACAGAACAGGGAACAAAATAGAGGACACGATTATAAGATTTATAAATCCATAGTCCCCTACATCTCAATGACAGCCTGCAGGTTTAGATGCTGTATTTCAAAAGAATGTAGTAAAATGTGTAAAAATGCTCATGTTAGGTTAGACTAGTAGCCAAAAGCATATGAGCATGAATTATGTTTCCCTGTTCTTGTAATTTTCCATAAACGTCTAGGGAAACTAGATGCTGGAGGTACTTTTTTGTGCTAGTCAAGCTGTGTGAAGGGAATGGCTTTTGCCAGGAAATCTTCAGGCTTAGACTGTTAGCAAATTGTACCAATTAGGTGATCTTAAGGGAGTGAAAGGTTACTGTAAATGCCTGACACAGGTTTTTAGGAGAAAGCTGTTGGAAGTTCAGGAAAAGTTTTGGGAGTAGGACAGTCTTTTTTGCCTCCAAAAACTAGAAAGACTATGCATTTTGCAAAGATTGTCACCTCTCTTGTGCCTAATACAGTTGTGGAAAAGACTCAAATGTACATGGTACACTAAAATTACATGAGATTTGATAGTACTGGGAACACTATTGATCATATAGTAATATGATTTACATCTCATGGCAATAGCTTCTTGACCACCTTTTATTGTAAACTTAGCTTCCATCACAAATATAAATTATTAAGAAATGTACAGTCTTAAGCTGTAAATCATATTGCTTCAAAACAAAGTTTTTAATGGACAAATAGTTTATTCATTAAGTTTATTCACTTTTTAAGAAAATGATGTTATTTGTGAATCTTTATATCAAAACAGTAAGAAGTTCTGAAAGAACTAATCATTTTTGAAATGAAACATTGAGATTTTTGTGTCAAAGCAATTTAACTAGATTTACTATAAATTAGTGTAAGAACAAGTCCAAATTAAACCCATCAACCAGTCTCCACTTTCTTTCACTCCCTAAATTACTCAGCCCTGCTGTGTATGCCAGACATAAACATTCATGCTAATTTCTTCATTATGCTATTTACTATCCAAAGAAAAGAAATAATGAGTACAGATCTTATTTCTAGTTGTGAATAGTCATAACTTGTCAGTGCTGTAGATTTTTATCTGTTAAACTATATATGAGACAATAAAAAGATTAATTCAAAATTTTTTCATCTTGCCAGACAATTTCAAATTAGAGCAGAATCTCTTGGTCTCTGGCGGCTGTGTTCCGGGAATATTCAGTATGTCAAATATACGTAGTTAGCAACACAAACCCAAAATATTTTGCTATGTCATACTAAATTCTGTGAGATAGGGGATGCATTCTGTCAATATGACTAATGACTAATTAGGCAGTCCTATAAGTGAGCAGAGTACAGTTATAGTTTCACACTGACAGGGACTTTTAGTACTACATATGTTGGTTTTTGAGAAACCAAAATTTAAGTTTCTCATTAGACGCATTGCGCTGTAGCCTAGAAATATTCATGACATCTTGTTGAATTTTCCACAGTAGATAAATCAACTAAATTATGAAGGGGTGTAAAGGAATTGAACCAGAGAATAGAACATCATATATTAACTTATAGAATCTGAATTAAGAAGATGAGCTTAAGAGCAAATGGTAATCAGCTGTCACAACAGGTCATGAGCTATTGTTAAGATCAAGAAGCATCGGTTAATGTATCATATGAAATTCTATTCAAGGCCTTTTTGATATTAAATTAGAAGAGAGATTTTTCTTTAGCAACAGCATTTTATATATTTTGCTCACTGGACGGTTGCATTGCTTACATAAAAGCGAGCTTTTGCTGCTCTCCAAACATGCTGCCATCTCAGGAGCACTGACACCATAAGTTTCCTTTTTAGAAAATACTTAGCAAGACTTTATGGTGATGGGCAAGTTTCTAATCCTTAGAAAATAAAGAAAAAGTGTCATATTTCTTGACTACTTTTTGCATATACTGCGAGTTTCTGAAACCCCTGTCTTTCTCTGGGAGTTTTGGAAGCAAAATCACAGGTAACTCCCATTAGCTTTTCAAAACAGGATGACAGCACTGGGATTACTGGATATACACATTTTTACATGACTGCCAGTGGATAAATGGGGAGTTACAGCTTCTGATGACAGCTTTTTTTTTGTGACTGTTAATTTACCAAGGGTTTAGCTAATAGACACAGTTGAGCCCATATGTTCTTTCTCTGTCTCTTCATTTCCATAGTAAGCACGGTTGATTTTAGATGTACCTATTTCACGTTGCTTTCCATCTAAATACACACATAGACAACATCATTACAGTAAAATGAGTTTAAATTCACTAACATTTGTGGATGCTTTCCAAACAACGTTTTCAGACGATGAAGCACTGTCTGTTTTTGTGCAAATGGTACTGAATCACAAAAAAAAAAAAACAAGGCTTTTCATCAGTTACAAGGGAGACAAGTTTGAGATAGCTCCCAAACTTCATCTGAAACTCCACTTCACCTGGCACCCTCACTCATAGCTTTCAATTCTTTTGTTAAAGAATTGTGTATGGCAGAGGAATTATCAATGTATAAGATCTTCTGTCTAACCTCTGGTTGGAGGAAAACCCAACAGTTTAACGTGTAAAGGGACTAGAGGTGAGTAATAATGAGAGTTAAAACTGCTGAAATGATACTGCCATGAATAAACGATCATAGTCATCCTAATAGACTCATTTCTGCATGCAAGGATTATGCACATTCTGGATCTGTAGTGTTCAGTATGTCTACAGCTACGCTGAGCTTGCTTTCTGAGGAATCTAAGGGTTCTCGCCAGGAAACTTCATGATAGAAACTTACTCAGGAAGAACTTCCATGTCACTTTTTGTGACTTTATACTCAGAAAGGTGTAATGCTAGAATTGATGTAGATAAATTAGGTTCAAATAACAGCGGTATAAGTGTAGAAAAAAACTATAGATCATTTGCTCCATTCAACTGGGCTGAAATCAATGTAAATAGTTTACTATATATGTCTTACTGTGTGGATAATATAATTTTAAATACCAAATGTCTGAATTTTTCAAAAGGGATTTCTCAAAGTAGGTAAGTGAAAAATACCAAGGAATTTGTTCATGATCTTCCTTACAAAATTTTCCTATGCAGTCAACAATGGTTTTTGAATTTGCAGAGTGAATTTTGTTGTTAACAATTAATTTGGAGGGATATTTTTTGTTCTTCTGAGAACTGGTAGGATGCTAAAAACCAACCACATTTTCCTCTAGTATGATCAGATCAAAATAAACTGGAAGAATGCCAGGTTTATTTTTGGTGCACCTCAAATTTAGACTATCAGCAAAAATGAAGAACATTTTTGTCCCTTGGTTTTGTGTTTTTGATGTATGAAGCTAGATGTCGAACAGACAAAGCTGCAAATGACAGTGCTATTGCTTTACATATTGATGAGTACAGGTTGGTGTCTTTTATGTATGTGAAGTATTAATACTTTAAACAATAATAGCTCTAGTGTTTGTATTGGGAATCAAGCAAGAAAAGCTATTCTATTTTTGTTCGTAGCCTTTGGAATAAATATTTGTTTGCTTTAAAACTGGTTTTTGAGTCCAGTGTTGTCCAAGAGTTGTCAAGAAAACAAGAGCTCTGGTGTATTTGAACATCCTCGTCTCTGATTCCTAGGATTTAGCTGTATCAGTTATTCATTTCTGCTTGTTAATTGCAAAATAACAACAATTTTAATTTGAAACGCTTATTACTAGCAGTCTGGTAGTCCTTTGAGGGACAGCAGATAACCTTCTATGTCCTGCAAAAGGATTAGCAAATGCTTCTCTGGGAATTAAATAATTATTTTGGCCTAAATGAGTCCAAGACTAGCCTGTCCAAAACCAAAAATAGATTAGAAATTTGAAAAGAAATATAAAGCTATTGCATTTGTCTATTAGCTCTGCTCATCAACGCAATGTTTAAATAAAAAGCTTGTATATAAAAGTTTTTAACATTTTGTGAAGGAAGCATTATGTGAAGGACTGTTCCAAATAAAGGGCACCTATGTATGAGAGAGTGACCTCATATAAACTGTAAGCAAATCAAGCTATTAACACTTAAAACAAGAACACTGTGAGAAAGTTTTTAAATTGAGGGGCTGTAAGAAAGCTACTCTGTGCAGAAGAGAATGTAGTTCAGGGTGACGTTCTTACAGTTGAAGATACTAAATTTATCCTAAGCGAAGTATAGCTCAGAGAGTGCAACTAATTAAAAGGGAAATACAACCAAATGAGTTTCCCTTTAAAAATGGTGTAGCAAGTCAGTAATGGATCAACTTCCATACAAATTCTGTAAAGTGAAAAAATAAGCAAAGGGAAGAACTTAGCCCTAGGTCTGTCCAAATGTTGGTGAAAGTTAAGCTATACAATGCTGTGTGGCTTCTGCTGCTTTCAAAAGTGAAAACATACCCACAAGATAAACTATGCTTTTGTTGGAATAATAACATATTTTATAGGATTTAGAAGCAAATTGCCACAGTGACCAGCCCAGGGAGTAGCACAGTGGAACTCTGTCAGGAAACTGGGTTCTATTATACAGGATTAAAAAAAAATAATAGCCTATTGGCCATGTGAATTAGAGATTAAATCTGGAAGGACTGTAAGCCTGAGACTCATGTGGTTAAATGGAAGTGTCTAAATTTAGCCTTATTGTTTAGACTTAGTGGAGACAAGTGAGCACTCCCAGGTGAGTAAACCATCTTGTTTTGAAATGGACATGTAAAATAAGTTACATAAACTAGGTGTTGAAAGTGACCATTTTCGCTCTATTCACTATAGAGCATAAGGGGACTAGCCAAGACACAGACGTCTCCAAAGGACATGACATGAATCCTGCCTGAAATGACAGTGAAAGTAGGCCATGCAGATTTCAAAGTTTTTGCAAATAGCAGAGGAAACAACAAAGAAAATAAGTCATACAAATTGACAGGAAACACAATTGTATTTGTTTTACTTTGCGTGTCTTACTTTGGTTTAGATTTTTGTTTGTTTGTTTGTGGTGGGAGGGGTTTTTTTTTATTTTTTTCAGTTTATAAAGAGCCCTTTGAACAACTGAAGAATTTTTAAGTAACTGAAGTTTTGGAAATCTAATGTTATTTTTTAAGCAACTGACGTTTTGGAAATCTAAAGTTATTTTTTACCAATAAAAATCTATGTAGTCCTGCCTACAAAGTGAAAGGGAAAACATCTGAATAGTAGTTTCTCTTACAGATTTCTAAAGGGCGCTATCTGTTAAGTTTGTTTGGATTTGATGCATTTTACAGCTGAAGCAATTCATTTACCCTCATTCTTTTAAAAAGTGTTAGAAAAATGGAGAGAAAGTGTGTCTTCATTAGGAGGAAGATCATCTTAAAAAAAGTCAGGGTACGTACATGTTTTTTTTTTTGCTGTACTCATTCAGTGTTTTACGGAAATAGATAAACTAGTATAAAAAAAGACACAATGAGGCTTTAACTTAGGAGGAATCAATGGGGTTAAAAACAGAGAGAAAATTTGCTTCATAGAATAACTTCATAGTTGATTCAGTAAAATCCCAACTTTTGTTGTAGAAAACAATAAACAGTAAGAAACTGTTCCAGTAAAGGCACTGGATTATTTGCACATTCATTATCATATGTAGTGAGATACTGTTAAAAGTCACAGTGTGTAATTTGTACATGAGGTATATCATTCTGTTTTGCAGACTGATTTCTTTTAATGGACTTCTCAGTGGGTATTAGTTTGATTTGTTATATCACAGTCATGTAATCATGACAAGAGTTTTTAGAACTTTATTTGATATTTGGAAAATTTTATAGTAACTTCACAATGAATAGGCTTATGTTTCCAACTTCTGCATATATTACCTTTTAAAAAATGTAACCACTAAAAGCAGAGAAGTTTGCACTAATGAAAAAGATGGTGGAAACATAGGTAGAAATGTGAGTATATGTGTGGAGTTAGTTAATAGAGTATTCAGTTCAAATGGATGACAGCATGTTATTCTATGGGCTTGCCAACTTGAGAGAATTACTTTTGAATTATAAACAAAGTGTTTAGCCAATAATCATCTTATCCAAAAGACTGTCATGATCATTCTAGTATCTTTTTTGTAAATGTGAAGCCCGTTATTGATGTGGTCCAACTTTTTCTTTTGATTCTTATCTCTCCCAATTCAGTGATATGTTTGATACTTTCAGCCATATCCTTGATGCATGGTGCACTTTCCTAGCATACTCTGTCACTTTTTCCTCTTTATTTAGTTCCTATTTTATTACACACTTAAATTTTGTGCCTGGCAGTTTACATTTTCTTAGGCCTATAGATCTCCATTAGATTTGGTCATAGGTTTCAGTACTTTACCTGCTCTGTCTTATGTTCTCATCCTTGGTACCCTTCAACAATCTGCAACCTCTGTATCCCATTTATGGTGCTGGTCTTTCATTATTTTGATAGATGCTGGGTAGAAGAAAGCATATTGAATTGAAACATTTATCCTTCTATTTGGACTCAGAGTTTTATAAAGAAATGATAGGAATTCTTAAAGAAAGAAAATATATTTTATGTTTACATGCAGTCATTACTGAATGAATAAGAAATTAAATGTAGTCCAGATTTTTCTAAATGAAGCCAGATATTTACTGTAAGTTTAAAGTGTAAGGTTTTATCATTTAAACACTTTTTTTTTTTCTCTTTGAAGATTTGAACATTGAAATTCCTGGAGGAATAATTCCTAACCTTATAATATTTTATCCTGCCTAAATGGCTCTTGATCAATGTGTTAGGCAATTTCTGTTTCTAATAATTTAAGTCTTTGATTTTTATTTTGAGAGTTCATAGGCTATATTACAAACAAGTTCCAAGAAATTGCAAAGTACTATATAGAATCATAGAATCATTGGGTGGTAGTGGTTGGAAGGGTCCTCTAATGATCGTGTAGTCCAACTCCCCACCTCACGCAGGTCCACCTAGATCAGGTTACTCAGGAGCGTGTCCAGGCAGGTTTTTCAAACCTCCAGAGAAGGAGACTCCACACCCTCCCTGGGCAGCCTGTGTCAGGGCTCCCTCACCCTCACAGTAAAGATGTTTTTCCTTAAGTGGAGCATTTTGTGTTCCAGCATCTTTCCCTTACCCCTTGTCCTGTCACTGGACACCAAAGAAAAAAGTGCTGCCCCATCCTCTTGACATACACCTTTTAAATACTTGTAAGTATTAATGAGGTCCCCCCTCATTCTCCTCCAGATCCTGCAACCTTTCCTCATAAGAAAGATGTTCCAAATATATATATGTACCAATAACTCATATTTTTTAAGTATTTGACATAAACTTTGTCTTACTGTTTTCTAGGCATTCAGTTTTTAATTTTCAGTAGTTGGCGTGGTTGGAGCCCATCTGGCAAAGAAGTACCTTGCAGCCGCCTGCTCACCCCTCCTACACACACATGGATGGCTGCCATCTCAACATGGGATGCAGGGGAGTCTCTGCTCCAGCACACCTCCTCCTCTCTTCCCTCACTGACCTTGGGGTCTGCATGGTCATTTCTCTCTCATCTCACTCCTTCCACCACCTCCAACCTTTCTTCTTCTGGCTTCTCCACCTCAAAGTGTGATGGCTGGCGTTGCCCAGTTGGCTAAGTCCAGAGGTGAGTCTGATGCAGAGCCAAGAACAGTTTTGAGCAATTTCTTACAGAAGCCACCATTGCAACCCTTTTCCCATTACCAATAGTGGCTGCACACAAAAGTAAGTATGCTCACATACTTAACTTTACCCTTTGGAATAAGCTTTGTATGTTTGACTACTAATAGGCTATCCTAGTGCCTTGTGAAAAAAAAAGGAAAGTGTCTCTTACAGCTTTGCTGGATGGATGAAGCTTAGTGTAGCTTTTGCTTATTTAATTACTATTTAAGTACCAAATGTTGATGATTCAGAGGACATAGAGGAAAGTTAAATCAAGAAGATTATGCATTTTTTCCCCTCAAAGCTATAAAAGCAGTGACTAACTTCTGCTTTTAGGTGGTAGCACAACTCGTTGAGCTGTGCTTGCCAGATATACTTCCTACGGTTGTCCAACAGCTGTTAAACATACTCTTAATCAGAGACTCGCTTAATGCAGGATAGGCTGTGTCTGCTCTGTCTGCTTTTAATTCTGGAGAACTTTTGTTAAGTGGGTTAAGCAGACCAGGTTAATATATTCTGGTCATCAGAACAGCAGCAGTATTATGTGTTGTCCTTGCCCAGCAGTGCTGGAAGGAATACATTTGAGGTCATTCCTGAGTTTGACAGAAGAGACATGATCAGAGCCACACAGATATTTTAGTACTCAGATCACTCAGAGCTCTCTTCACTCAGTGATGCCTTCTAACTCCTCTCCATATGGAGCATTTTATAACAACCTTGAGCTATACTTTTGGCCATAATGAAGCCATTTTGTTACACTATAACTGCTTTTGTCACAAATATGGAAAGGGCAGGTGTCAGGAGGATGGAGCCAGGCTCTTTTCAGTGATATGCAATGATAGGACAAGGGGCAATGGGTACAAGCTGGAATATAAGAGGATCCAAAGGAAAAACTTCACTGTGAGGGCAATGGAGCACTGGAACAAGCTGCCAAGGTGGATTGTGGAGTCTCCTTCTCTGGCGACATTTGAAACCCACCTGGACGAGTTCCTGCATGACCTACTCTAGGTGATCCTGCTCTAGCAGGGATGTTGGACTAGATGATCTTTTGAGGACCCTTCCAACCCTTAAGATTCTGTGATTTGAGGGAAGAACTGCATAGGGAAGAGGCAGTCTTAGGAAAGGCATATGTATTGAGTAATTTTAAACTTTCATAGGCTTGCAGATAATTGGAGCATATTTCTTTTACAAAATTGTTGAAAAACTGCCACTTAGATTATTTTTACTTTTCCTTGAATGGAAGATGTGTCTTCTTATTTGAAGAATCCAAAACCAATTTAGAAAACACCAGATGAGATGAGAACTCTTCATTGATACAGAACTAGCCAATTTCTAGATGAGCACAGTAAGTGATTTGCGTGGTTTCTACAAAACATCAATATGTTAGACTCATCAGTTATCTAATCAGTAAGTCATTGTGTATTCTGACAGTCCTCCATGAAGACAGATTTGTTTTACTTTGCATACAATAAGTTGTTTCTGTAAGTGTTGCTTCAAAGAATTTTGTCATCTGTGAAATAGCTTTTTCATGTAGTTTTTGCTGTATATTTCCTTACTCAAACTCCATAGAAGAGATGATTAGTAAGAGTGGCTGAAACTGGGTATATATCAAGAATAAAAACAAGTGATTAAAAATCTTTTAAGTTGTGGTTTTGAAAAAGATTATTTTACATCTTGTAGTTTAATGTTTTCAGCTCTTCAAATTCTGTAACCTGAAAAGATATTAAAAGCAGTCTGTCACAAAGTTCAGGAAAATACTTGTTCAACAATATCTTGCTTAATGCTGTTCTGCAGTATATTTCATCTGTACAGGAGTTGATTCTTCAGCTATGAATACAAATAGGAACTCAAGAGAAAAGATTTATCATTAAGCATTAAAAAATGCCTCTATTTGTTAAATATTATTTCAGGTGGAAAATTTTTGTTATTGGTTTGAAATAAAATCCTACAATAAAAGAATTATTTGTATTTAAAGATAATGAGAGAGAAGTGGGAGATACAAATCTGGCAAACAAAGATATTTGTTCAGTCATATCTCTGTAAATTTTTTCAGACCTGCTTTGAATGTGAACAAATATGAAACAAAGTTCTTTCTGGTGGCTAACTGTATTTTTTTCTGTTTAATGCTATGGTCTTCCATGTGTTTTGTTTTGTTGGTTTTTTTTTTTTTTAAAGTTAGGACATCTGAAAAGTTTTGTATATTGTAGATTTTTATTTCACAGAAATGTTATCTGTGATATTCTTTGCATTCTTCTGTCATATTATATCAGATGTTTGAGTACTATCAGCTTTAAAAAAAGAATCTTGGGATTAGCAGTCTGGAGACTGCTCAGTTTATAGCTTGAAATTAAGTCTCCTGGGAAATACCTCAGAACTGACATTTGAAACACCAAGAAAAAAAGTGTAGAAAGGGTAATGAATTAGGTGTGTCATAAATGCAGCCAAAGAGCAAGGAATCCTGTTGAAGTGTAAGTGACAAGTGAAATGAAAGGCTGTTCTGAGTTAGATAAACATAGATCAAAAGCAGAATAGTGACTATAGAGGAAGGAAATAATTGGAGGAAATGTACACTCCTGGGGAGGATACATTCAGAGCTCTGACAAAAGGGCATTTGGGAAGCCCTTTTACTCCTCTGATAGAGACCTTAAGCAAAAGAATGAGTTACTATCAGAGGTCAGAAGCAACAATGCATGTGTTTAACAGATCAGTCAGCTGAATTTCCTTAGCAGCAAATGATGTACTTTAGTTTGTTTATAAATCCAGAAAAGATGAGGCATGAATAAGAAATTACCTTAATTTAGCCAATAAAATTAAAACTGAAATAACTGTCATCAGACCTACTAAACTGCAAAGTGTTGTCCATGTCAGTTGAACTCGACACTCTAAACCGGATGAGCCCTTTTCTGATATAAATGTAGAATGTATAGACGCTATACCAACCATTAAAGTGAGTACTTACTGATTATTTTGCTTACTATCCTGTTTAGGCATATTCTTTCCCAGTTTGTCTCTCAAATGGTCAAGGTTCCTGAACTGTTTCCATACTTTTGAAGGTTTTATTACTGGGAAAATTTATACTGCCTTATGAAATATATGGGTGAGTTGATGGTGAAACATATTATATTTTGCAAAGCAAGTCAGTCTCATAAGCAATTTAGCCTATTTGCTTAGTTAGCCTAGTTGCTTAATTTAGAGGCAACGTAAGATGAAAAAATATCTTGGAAGGAGAAGGAAGAAAAAAAAAAGAATATAAAAAGACATGTAAAAAGTCTGTAGTGGAACTCAAATAGTTGGCATTTCTGACTCTCTTAAGCATCTACATTTTAAGTATTCACTAGGAGAGACTTAAGCTCTGATCCCTTTGAAATACATGCAGTAGTGTTATATAATGTGTCTTCTGATGAAAATAAAAGTGTATTTGATTAGAGTATAGATGAGGAGACAGTAGAACAAAAATATACAAAATTAGATAAAGCAATTACCTTGCATCATTAAAAGTAAAATACTTCTCATTATTAAAGCAATATTTCTGGATTGTTGCTAGTACCAGTTCTTTTCTTGGTGAAGAGTCTTACATGCTTCTAAAATAATATATTGCTGCTTGGTGAAGATCAAGATCATGCGACTTTTTGAGTCAGATAGTTACAGATGTAATAGAATGATAACTAATAACACTCAGAATGGCTCTTCATTTTCTGCTAGTGAGTTAGATGTCATCTATGCAGTGAATATAAAGTCTCTAAAAGCTTTTATTTACCTTTTCTGAAGCCAAAGAAGATAACCTCCAAAATCTCCATTTTCCTTGATTTTTCTCAACAAGTGTGAATTATTTTTAAGGTTTTTTTTAAGATCTTTAAGTAAAGTCTTTAAGTAATGTTCAGAAATAATCATTAAGAGATTCTCTTTATGTGCTGAGATATCTATAGCAATCTGTGATAACATCAAATCCTGAAAATATCCTCCTCGTCAATGAGCTTTTCAAACCTAACTTCAAATTGGAAGTTACTCAGAAGAGCACTGTCAGCTTAAAATGAAATCAGTAGTTTCTGAATTTGTGCTAACAGATTGTGAGCTTCACAGAGATTTCTACAGATATATGTAAGTAAAATATACAGAATCATCCAACCTCATTATCAGGATGACATCCAGCATTCAGACTTAGACCTTTCCTTAGTATTTATGGCATATCCAAAGTATTCCAAATTTATCACCTGTTGTTAATGGTCTTTCCTTAATGTCTTGGTAACTACATTATGTTGTGGCTATGCTTAGCATTAATTGCCATTGTTTTTATTTTATCACTAGTTTTTGACTTGGTAATATTTCATTTCTTCTGTGTTATGTAATATATATATTGTAATTTGATTGTATGACAGCTTTAAGTTTCAATCTTTCACCAAAATCCTCCAGAGAGTCTCACATTATTAAGCAGACATAAATATTTAAACCAAAGGCAATTGTACACACCTTTGGCAAATAGATTCCTCATTTTAAACTGTCCTGTCACATCTATTGATATTTTCCCTACAGCTAACATATATTGCTTATCAGTCTATGGTGTATCTAGGAAATCCCATTTCACACATCACTTCTCACAATATTTCATAATCACACAGCCAACAGATTTTGCGTAACTGGCAAAACAAGGAAGTATTAAGTCAGACCATCTTTCATAGTGTTACTTAAATTGGTGGTCAGGTTCTTTGCTCCTTTACCTTTTGTATTGGGTTTGCCTGACAAGCGTTTGGGAGCAGGCTACAGGGGTGGCTTCTGTGAGAAGATTGCAGAAGCTTTCCTTAGGTCTTATAAAGCCAATGCCAGCCAGCTGTGAGCGCAGTAGCACTTCTGGGATAGCAAATTTAAGACGGGTTGAAAACCTGCACAACAGAAATTTCAGCCAGATTAAGGAGTGAGACCATGTGAAAGAAACACCTCTGCAAACACCAAGATTGGTGAAGAAGGAGGGGCAGGAGGTGCTGCAAGCACCAAGCAGAGATTCCTCCACAGCCTGTGGTGAGGCCATGGGGGAGCAGAGATTCACCTGCAGCCCAGGGAGGATACCACGCTGGAGTGGGTGGATGCCCAAAAGAGACTGTGAGGCCATGGGAAGCCCACCCTAGAGCAGGCTCCTGGCAGGGCCTTTGGACTTGTGAACAGAGAAGTCCACACTGGACATGGCTTGTGGCAGGACTTGTAACTCCATGGGAGACCCAGACTGGAACAATTCTATGAATTTCTTGTGGGAAGGACTCAACATTGGAGAAGCTTTTGGAGGACTGTCTCCTGTGGGAAGAACCCCACGATGGAGCAGGGGAAGTGTGAGGAGTCCTCATTCTGAGGAAGAGGGAGTGGCACAGGCAATGTCTGATGAACTGACTACAACCTCCATTCCCCTTCCCCCTGTGCCACTGGGAGAGGAGGAGGTCAAGAAAAATCAGTAATGAAGTTGAGCCTGGGAAAAACGGGGAGTTGGGAAGAGGTGTTTTAAGACTTAGTTTTTATTTCTCATTGTCCTTTTCTGTTTTCACTGGTAAGAAATTAAACAGATTTCCCCAAGTTGTCTCTTTTGCCCATGACGTTAATTGGTGGGTGATCTCTCTCTGTCCTTACCTTGACCGATGAGCCTTTCATTCTATTTTCTCTCTCCTGTCCAGTTAAATAAGCTTTGCAAGGCACCTGGTGTTCAGGCAGGGTCAGCCTACCAGGACCTTTCTGACATGAGCTGCTACATTGTTACTTTGTTTTACACTGTCTTAAATTTTATGGCGTTAATAATATCGATTTTATTTGCATTGCATATAAAGCAAATAATTTGATAAGCATCACAGTATTAAAAAAAAAAGAGATTGAGGTGATTGATAGGTGCAAACATAGATGTACATTTCTCATATTCATGTCCATCTTGGTAGTCCCATTTCTACTTTAGTTTCACTTAAAATTTTGACTGTCATTGTTTTATCATTTCACAGAAAATTCCTTTCTCTTTTGCCAAAGTATCTTTATGTCTTTTAAAGTTTGGAGGTTCTCAATAAAAAAATACCATACACCTGTTCTCTTAAAAAACACATTTGAGAAGTTGAGCTGAGCCTCTCCCTCTATTTTATTTTTGCTTTCATTCAGCAGGAGAGTAAAAAAAAATTAATGCTTGATAGAGGTTCTTCTCTTAATGTTCAACTTTTGGAGCAGCAGACCCTGATTGCTGGGATTTCTTAGTATATTTTTTTGTAAACCATTCTGCACTACTCTTCAGTCGGTGCTAATTTATCTCATTTGAAATGTAGATTCTCTAACTTGTCTCATTCTTCGGTTTTGAACTTTTGCCTTTCTTCTATTTGAGTGTTTTCCATAACTGTTTCCTCTTCTACTTGGAAGTAAATATTGAATTGTATTTTCAGTACAGTTTTTAATTCGAGAAGTATTTTTTTCAGTACTTCTTTTGAAAAGCAGATCTCATGTGCAGTGCTGCTTTGCTGTTTTAGTGGATTTTAAGACCCGAGATTCAAGAATTCATTTTAGGTGCGTGTAAAATTATAGCTATACTTTTCATTAGTGACCATTGAGTATTTTCTCCACCTCTCTTCTGTGGACCTGTGGTTTTTGTTCTGGACCTACTAATTACCATTTCTGAACAATTTCATGGTTTTCCTACTTTGATTTCAAGACTGCAGAAGTGGTCCTCTGGTAATGTTGCCCAGCTTGACCCTGAATATTTTTTGTTTACTATTCGATATATGATAATTTTCAGTGGTGGGGGAAATGCTCATATGAGCTTTGGCATGGAGAAATGAAAAGTCTTGCTGTGGATGATAAAGATGAGAAAAAGAGCAGAAATTGATCCGAAATTGTCATTGGTGGCCAAAATTCCTTTTCAGTTTTTAAGTGAATACACAATGTGGAATGAGATCAATTGATAAAGTATTGATTGATATGTTGGCCAATGTTGTGTGATTTCATTGTTTTCACAGCAAATCCCATGCATGTAAATAAAGAGCATATAAATAAATAAATAAATTTATGTTAAAATAAATTTAAATGTGATTGATGAGAAAAGCACCTCTCCACAGAGGTGCCTGATGCCTGAGGCTGCCCACAGCTGCCCTGCTCCCTTACTGAAGGCAGTGGGAAGAGCCCTCACTGCTCCCGGTGTACATGCCCATGGGGAGCTGCCAGCTTTTTTGGTTTGACAAAGCTTGCAATTTAGCTGTTTAAAGTAAATTCAGAAGCAGTAAAATAATGAAACAAGGTATTAACTTTAAGTTAATACTTTAATAAATGTGAAATAAGATGTGCTCATTCTACAGAGGAAAAGTTTTAGATGTGATACAGAAGCCTTCTGATTCAGATAGTTCTCTGCTTCCAAAAAAACTGTTTTATCAATCATTTCTGTAAGTGAGCCTGTAAATTGGTGTGTAAATGAAGTGTTTTATCTGTTCTCTCCCTTGTTTTCTTTTATACCCTGAACCAATCCTCTTCAAGGCAGATTCATTTGTTGTTTAGTTGAAATGGAATGACTGCAATTCCACAAACAAATTGGGCCTCTGTTAGGTGCACTTTGTCATAAATAATCTCTAAGGAGATTGGATTTCTCTCCTTGCTGATGTACTTCAGCTGTACGTTAAACTCATAGCTTCTTACAGGCACTGAGTTATTGCACAGCTGAACGAGCTCTGAGCAGCATGCACCTGTCCTTGTTCTCCCGTGTTGCAGACACCTCTATTTCCCTAAAGCACATTCAGCAAAGTTTATGGTAAAAGAAGCTACTACTCCATTTTCTAGGACTTTTTTTTCATTCTTTGTCCCAATTTTTTTATATGCAGCTCCATGACACACAGCTCTTATAGAGCACATATTTCTTCATGATGTGGAGAGAAAAGCCATTTCATAGATTGGTTAAGGGCATTTTCCATGGTCTGGTCATCTAATACTCATATTTCACATTCAGCAGTAGACCACTTTGAAATTTAACTGCATGTCTTTATCAGCTGCAGGAAATGTCCTTTACATTTTCATTTATAAATTTTACAGTTATTTCTTTTGCTTTGTTACAGAAGTTTTCTCTCAATTTCAGTGTACCCTTTTCTCTTTCTTTCTCGAAAGAAAACAGAAGTTTCTTTATCTCTGTGTCTGAGATGGCTGGGGTGCTGGCAGTGTGATAGTGTAATCTCTACCTGTTCCCAGGCTACCTTCTGCAGGTTGTGTAATGAGTTCAGCAATGTCTGCAAAAGTCTGATAGTTGAGATCTAGCCATTTCTGCACATGGCCAGTCATGCTTAGCAATCTGAATTATATTTCATTTAGATGGGATTACATAACTATCCCGATGATAAAAATTGAGTTGAATGATTCTCACAATGTAGCAAGCCTGAAATCTTTAGATATAAATAGGGGATTGTGCATGTTTGATAGATGGCATATTCATATTTTGAGCATCTTTGCATTTGATTTATTTCTTATCTTAAAAAAAAAACACAAACCAATATGTATAAGAATAGTGAAGAATAGCATACTGTCTGTTTTTTATGTAAAATACTAAAATGCCAGAATAGCAGAATGATTTATTGATGAATGAGTTAATGTTTGATGCATACAAGGTATATGGCGCTCATTTAGAAAACTAATGAGACACAGTTTCTCTCTGTCTCAAATCTGCTCAAGCGTGTGATGTGTTCAAGAGATGCAAGTGTGGGCTTTTAATTGACAATAGCAAGCCTCTTCAATGCAGAAGAGCATTTAGGAAAAAAATATCCAAGAAAGCCATTAACATAAATCCAATTGATAGGCTAAGAATGAGTACCAGATGTAACAGGCAGAGTAGCAGCTAGTCAGACGAAATGATGCTTTTCCCACATTACCCAGTGATCACCTGTATTACATATCAGCTGCATCTGTTTTATATTTCAGTAGTTCAGAAGTTGTGAAATTCTGTCATGCATCACATATGAACATGTGAACGTGAGTGAAAAAATACTTTCATCACTGCACACAGTATGAATGTACTGTAAATGAGCTAAACCCCCCCAGTATATGTAATAATTTTTCTTTCTTCTTCCATGCTGGACTTTGTACAGCTAAAGTTGCATTTCTGATACAAACTGTCTTCTCAGGTTGCACATGAATGTGAGTAAATAGCGTTGGATACAAGTGTGTAGTGTGTATACTTGTCAGAACGAATCAGCTGACTGCTTTGTATGTAAGCCAAAGGCAGATATTAACAAAAGAACAATTTGAAGGCAAAGAAGATGGCTTTATTGGAGGAGCTTAACAAAAGGGTTTTGAAGGATATGTGGCCAGTCTGTCATAGGGAGAGGAATTGGGCATGGCAAAGTAGGCTAAGTGTGATATTTTCAAAAAATTTAGGATACTGTTATAAATTTAAATTTTGAAATTGTGACAGAGAAGGACTCAACAGACAGAGTCGAGGATGTGTGGTTTGACAACAATGTGGTTGCACATAAGTTGTCACTGAAACAGAAGGGATTGGAGAGAGAATAACTCAGGGACAGAACAAGACCCTATTAATAGCAGAGAACTGATAAGTTGCTGAATAACAGTGCTTGCTGAAGTGTGTATGGAAATAAAATGATAGATACTAGAGAGAGATTTTAGATAACTGATGAGGGGATAGAGAGGAAGGAGCAAGGTAAAAACATATAGCCCATAGTCTTGAAAGATTAAGAGAATAATAGTTGTAATAGTGATGGAAAAAGAGGGAAAGAGTTTGAAAGTAAACATGGGAGAATCATCTGTTTAAAGTGACAGTGGCATGCCTAAGAGATATTAACCAGGCATAGAAGATAGGCCGGTGCAACACGTAGGTTTTCAAATAATCAACAGATAGCTTTATAAGCTATGTGAGTGCAGGAAAGTGTTCACAGTCACTGCAAAGTGAGAACAGGGATGGAGGACCAAGCTTTGCTTTATCATCGTCATCACTCTATCAGAATAAAACAATATTTTTTGTAGCAGAGTACCAATAACTTTCCTGTATTTATGGCTCCCTCACTAGAGCTTTTGTTTTCTAGTTTGAAGCATGAGAGGAAATGAGAGGGAATTTATTTTTTATCTAACTGAAGTTTGCACACAGTTCTATTTCTTCAGTGGTAGTGTAAGAAATGTTGTAAATAAAATTTCTTCCTAATTGAAGAAAGAATGCCTTTTAAAACTGTTCTTATTACAGGTTTGAATTGATCCAGAGTTCTGTAAAATAGAAAATGATTGAATTGTTCCTCCCTGAAAAAGAGGCTTAAAGTAATGATGGGTTCCAGTCAGGGTGCTTTAGCGTAATTGGCAAGCAGCCATTCTTTTGCTCACAACATGATGTTAAATTTAAATAGAAAATATAGAATCCAAGGTAAAGGATTTCAGTAGAATTGTGTAGTGGATTTTTCATAGGCTCACAAATTGTTCCTCAGTATATATTATTAATTAGGTAAATATATAGAGAAAAATATTTCTATTATTGCTAAAAAAGAAGCAGAGTAATTTTTTAAAATCTACTGTGGACTTCTGAAAGGGATTGCTGTGTTGTTCATGATGCACAAATTTTTTTTCCTATTTCAATTATAAATTGCAGACATTATTTTATTTTTATTTGCATTACTACCTTGCATAATTGTTATATGTGGTTATGACTAATCATCCTATATATTAAAAAGAAACCAGAAACTTGTTCTGAACATTACATACTCCTATTTTCTTCACAAAGCCTATGATTCTTATGATGCCTACTAATGGTAACAGCAATTGCTTTGTGCTGAATATCATAGATACTAAATATCCATTATATTTAGTTATCAGACTTCTTAGGTGCATAATTTTAAAATGTAAATTAATATAAAGTAAAGATCTTTGACTGTTTTTTATGGTAAGATGAGATAGGCAGAGTGCTCTGGAAGAGTAGGGCTTCAGGTCAGCAAGTTCTGAGTGTTGATTCTCCTTCCTTAATGTTGTAATGAAGCTCCTTGGACAACCAATATTTTGTGTCGGTTTCTTCAATTCTTTCTGTACAATACAGATAGTCACAAATGACTAAGAGCAGGTTAATTTTAATAAGTCTTTGAGTCAATTGATGTGAAACATTTACTGTCTTTTCTCAGACAGGTTCATGATATTATATTTTATACAGATTTCATGAATTTAAGAAAAGGACAGTGGCTTACTCATTTCTTCTACTGTGATATGGGGTTCTGATGTGATTATTGCTTTTTGTCAACATATGTCTCTGTTGGAAAGTATCTTGAAACAGATAAATACCTTATTTTCAGGAAAAAAAAAAGAACTGGAATAACTTTTTTCAGTTTCATCTATTTAATGAATGAGAACATAAGATTGTACTTTAGAAAATGTCTGTGTAGATCGTATATTCAGTAGTATTTTAATCCTCTCCTCTATAAATAGTTGTATCAATTTCACTTTTTGTTGTAAACTCTGCAAACACAAAAGTCTTTAAAAGATTAATGACCAGCTACCCCAAGGGGAGAAACATGTTACAAGGAGATTTATTTCTGGTTGAGTTTTCTTCTGTTGTTTTCTAGCCATGTAATGTTGTATTGATGGAAGTTTAAGTTTATGGGAACATTCTACAAATGTAAACTTCTAACTGTACATGTAAGATGTAAAGTTCAAATATCAAGCAAAATGGATAAATGCAAAATTTAACTATGAAGATTTTTAGAGTTATTTTTTAGATATATATTTTCATTTACCGTGGACTATAACTTGAATGTTGACTGGCCACCCTAACTTTATGTTATATAGTTCTCTAGCCATTTTATGTTAGGTAAGTTCAGATATCTTTTTAAAATCCTCTATGGTTTTCCCATCATTTTTGTTTTTCTATTTTACCCTTGATAGACTAACTTGATAGATGAAAGCTTCATATAGTGTATATTGTTTTTAATGCAGATTCACAATTCTAAACATTTTGAAGGAATGTGAAGAGTAGAGATCTGTGATACTTTAAGTAATAATGTTATTTTATTAGTAGGTTTTTTCATCTCAATGCATCTGAGTTAGGAAATATGGAAAGAGCAGCAACAATTTTGTTGATATCTCACACTGAATGTGTGTTAGTGAATAGGCTGATGTTGACATTAATGGCATTGTCATGTTTATTTATTGGCATAAATACATTCTTGAACTGTAACATAGTGTATTATGTTATATTTTGTGCATGTTTATGTTGTATGAACAATGTTCTTTACATAATGGTCTGCATTTTTCGCTTTAGTACACATTTAAACTCTGATTTTTAAATTCTTTAATATTTAGTGGGACCACAATTACTGAAAGTTCATCATCCATCCAATTTCCTAAACCCAATAACAAAACCAGTTAGTCCTGGACAGTTTCTGTTGAGAAATCACCATTATGAAGGTTTCTCACTGCCCTGCTAACCAAACCTCTTGATATGCTGACTATTGTCCGTCATCTGAACTCTACATCACTGTTCAAAGTGCTTCAGCTGTTTGGCCTTTTGGAGTCTGCCATGGTGTATGATGCAGACCTGTCACCACAGTCGTGTATAGGGATTTAGCTGTGGGTATGTCTTTGCATTAAAGCTTTTGCTTTCAAGTGGTCATTTAAAGCCTTTTATGCCTACTTCTGAATTAGATATCTAACCTGGTTACATTATTCAAATGTGCTCAATGTTAAGAGCCTTTCGCTTAATTCCTGTAGTTACTGTTAAACTTTATTGAAGGTCAAAATCATTAGACTTCTACAAGCACAATAGAAATTCATCTATGAGGCCTTTTAAGAGCATGTTGGCTATTTCTTATCTCTGCTGAATCCCATGATATTGTCTATTTATCAGACATAATCTCCTGGATTCCATATTGAGCTTAAAGACTGCACCAATAATGTGGTGATGTTAGGAACCTCTTTATTCAGATTTCTTGCTGAGACTCCAAGTATAGCTTCTCATCTTGGGTAAATTCAGTTAGTTCTGATTTCTACCATCCATGGGAAACCGATTTGGCTTAATTTTTATTCATCTAGAGCTCTTACAGTTGATCACATGTGATTTCTGTTTCTAGCAAAACAGTATATCATGTGAATGTCATGCATGCACAGTTAGTTGAAGTTATATATTTTGGTGACATTTTTAAAGTCATTATTAAACAGAAAACAACAGAAGAAAATATATTTTATGTTTGCGCTGTAGTCAGATGGATTTCTGAAATTATTTTCATTTTATTTTTCTAAACTTTAGGATATAAACTGAAATAAGAAAATGATGTTGCATACTGGAATAGCTATTGCAGAAATAATAGATACTCAGATGCAAAGATAACACAATGTCTACATCTCAAAGATTTTTTTTTTCCTTTACAAATTATTATTTTGGCGGCACATAACTTTTATATAGAAGTCTCTTTAACAGTTCCAATTCCAGATTTTACTCTGGAGTTTTCATAGCCATTTTTCCTTTTTAATAAATTAGTTTCCTTTAGTGCATACATTTCAAAATAGAAAAAAGGCAAGAAACTTCTTTGTTGTCTGTGTTATTATTACTTTTAGTTTTGAATAATAGAAATTAACTCCTTTCTAGGCTTTACAGGTAGGTTGAATCTTCTCTGTTGAATGGGTGTTAGTAGTATTTTTAACAGTCTTTGCAGTTACTAGAGAAGATGTTTTAATGCTACAGAACAGTGATTGTTCATTAGACTCCTACAGTTACTATGAAACCACCTGTATAATGGCCCGTATTACTTTAAAAAATTACAAGTGCATAGACAAGCTTTAACATTTCCTTGCCTACAGTCTGTTTTCGTTAGATTAACAGTCTCATTTTTAATATCTAAATTGTGCCAATGAAACATGTGATAGTAATGTAATACCAAGCAACATCTCATTGGGAACATTCTCTAGCGTTTCAGTTTCTAAAAATTAATTTTTGCTGAGTACTCCTTTGTGAAGTGTATATATCCTGTGTCGTCTTGCTACTTGTCACTGTGTGAGGAGATTGCTGCTGCAGGTTTTCCATCTTCTGCTATAACTTTGCTGTCTCCAAGGCAATACCATGTGGCCATTGTGTTCACTTTTAAAGGTCTTCTTGTTCTCCCTCAACACCCATGTAAAAGCCAAATACATTTGGTTTGATAGTAAATGTGATTGTACTGCTTAATGATAGAAGCAATTGCGCTTCAATGGCTATATAGGAAGCCTGGGATATATATGCAAGTGAAGCATATAAAGTAATTGATATGAATAATCCCCAAGTAACTTGAAATTCTTGGTTTCCAAAGGTCAGACCTTTAATATTTTACCATCTGCAACTGAAGTAGTTTGGGTACATACTGATAGGTTGAAATAGCTGGTAATGCGGCACATTATTGTCTTCAAAGATAAAATATAGCACTTCATAATTCTTTAAGTATGGAGTGAATCCACCAGTGCTTCATGGGTGTTTTTCAGGGCACACCAGGAAAAATGTAGTTTGTGTAGCTGAAAAGACAAGTGAGATATATGTCTCAGATTTTCAAGATTCTGCTGAAAATCAATTGCTGCTGATTTTTATCTGTCAGCTTGCCCTTGGCTCTCTCAACGAGGTCCCAAATGATCCATTAGGACAATCCATCAGGGGAGCGTTAGTGGTAGTTGTGATTGTTAACCTGCGCTCCTGACACAAATAGCCCACAGCTTGTAGATAATCTCAGTGAGACAGATAAGGACAACCTCCACTTCATGAGATGTAAACCTTCCAAAAGCACATACAACCCGGAAAAAAAAAGCTGTCAATTAGTTGGGACTCCTTTGACTAATAGTAGACAGTGGGGTAATTGAGTGATTCATATGGATTAGTGGACAAATCTCTGAAGTACAATTGCAGGTTTGTATGAAAATCTTAGCACTGAAAATGATTAAATAAGGAAAAATGATAAAAGTATTTTAACCCCCCCAAATTAACATTTTTTCAGTTTAATGATTTATAGCTTATACTGCGACCTCAAACTTTGCTTGAACATAGTCATAGAGTGCATATCCAATGTGATTCTTAACATGTAGATAAGGGTAAGCATGTGAGGAATTCCATTAAAAGCGAATACTATTGTGTTGATTGAAGAGCAGAGGAGACCACTTCAGCACTCCAAAGAGAGCCCCAGGGTGCTGGATGAATGAGTAGCTATGGAGCATGAGACTGAGCTGCATGCAAGCTCCTAACAGGAGTGGATGGCAGTGAACCCTACAAGCTACAGGACCCAAAGTGACACAATTGCACTCCATCAGAAGTGACCATGTCCATGGACATGTTTCTGGGGAGCCAAACTCAAATGAGGGGGAACAGCAGAATCTGTCAGTCCATGTGACACCCTGGTGCTTCTTTTTGCAATTTGACAAAAATACTGGTTTTAATTAGTAGGCAAATAATTCTGATGTAACCAGTCCTTACACAGTTGAATACACGTTTGTGACCATAGCCTAAGAAAATCATCCAGGTTTCCTTTGTGAAGAGGAAGGACTCAGCTAATGGTCAATTTGTTCCATCCTGGAATAGATCTCTAAGGCAGGTGGTTTTAAACCCCGCCCATCATACTGTCTTTCCCAATTCAATTAATCAAGAAGAAAGCCACACTTAGCTGTAGAAAGAGCTAGTTTTCAGTCACAAGAGGCTCTTCAGTCCAGGCAAACCCATGATAAATTATGACATTTTGGTTCTCTCCGTCTGTTTCAGTTACCTGTATGTGACCTTTGGCAACAAAATAATCTAAAGTAGGTATCTTATGGACATTATACATTTAGTTTAAAAATAATAATTCAGGTAATTATTTTTCTGTATTCTTATATATTTTAAATATTTATTTAAAAGGAAGAATTAAAATAGGTATTTCTCAGTCTTCAATATACATTATGTCTCTCTTATATACCTAGAAAATTAATTGAAAATAGATTGATCTGATCTTGAATGCATATCTCATACAGCCAAAGAGGGAGTTTTATTTCCTGTTACATGCACCTTGGCCAACCAAGCCTGACAGATTTCAGACATTTGTGTGAAGCAGATTTTAACTCCCAAATTAAATTCTTTAATTAGATATTTGTCATCATTCATGGGATGAGATGTGTATCAGAAGTCTAGCTGAGTAGAGATAACAGTGTTTTGTAAAATCGTGGTAAGATGTTGAAAAAAACCATTGCTATTTTGTTTTCAAATGGAAGCTACTTTGCAAGTTCTGATATCTATACATATGTTGATGGAAGAATGACCCCTCTATTGTTTATCAGAATTTAGGAAATAGAGTAAAGCATATAAGCCTTACAGACACAACCTCAACAGATTTGCCTTTCTCTCATTAGGAATATATTTATTTTCATAAAATACGTAGACAGGTACATGGATTGACTGGAAATGGACATGCATATAAGTTTTTCTCTCTCTAATGGGTGATTAAAACATAAGACAGAATATTGGATTTTTAAAAATACTATTTTAAAATAGGGAAGTGACAGAACATTGACAGATGTTTGCTTTAGGACATTTAATTCATTAAGAGATGAAACTATGGAGACAAAAACTTTAAAAATACTTGGTTTGCTTACATATCTGAAGTAAATATCACCTGAATACAGCTAAATTAAAATAAAATCATCTGCTGATGCTGGCATATGATTTTGATAGTTATTTTTGTTTTACGAATCTTTTAGATAAAAAATTATTTGGATACAAATGATTTTTCTCCTATTTTTTCCTTCCTAGCAATATTTCCTATAACCTGGCTCATGAACAGTTTATTATTGATTTTCTTTCGTTATTCTTTTTGGAAACCCAGAAAGAGAAAATATCAAGAACATGTTCCTGTTACATTCAAACTACTTTTTAAAAGATATTGTCAAATTGAATAAAGAGAAGACTTGTACATTCATGGAATAGATCCAGATCAATTTTTCTGGTGTTATGGTAAATTGGTAAGGAAATGGTTTCATTGATCCAGTACTTTGAAATTCTGTGCACGTTTTTCCATCTTATTGCTCTAGCTCAATGCAGAAATTGCATAATTATCATGGAATATTCACATTTAATAGATATCTTCTGTAATTTTTACTTACTTCACTTGCTACTGAAATGCAATTTCTACACACTTCTTTATCAATATTATAAGGACTTGTTATAAAAAATAATGGCAGAAGATTGTCCTCTATTATGAAAAAAAAAAAGTTTTTCTCGATAAAAATAACAAACCAGAAAACTGCATTACTTGATGGACTCCCTGTGTACTTTCAAAATTCTTATATAAGTGGTTGGGTATCAGATGTTTAAATTAAGTATTCTGAGGCTGAATGATCTCTCTGTTGAGTAACTTTTTTTCTGATACACTTTTTAAAATATGAGATGTTCTTTGACTGCAGTGAAGTGTTCACCTTCCTCTATATAGAATATCTGTAAGGAACAAAATTGTCTTAGGCAGAAAAGGCACTTAAAGGCATGTTTTAATGGATTTTTTATATCAGCTGTATTATAAACTATCTTTAACAAATCACAATTCTGTCTTTTTTATTTCTGGAGCTGTTTTATGTCAGCTAATAAAACTAGGATTATTTTCTGTCCTCGGAGTTTCATTTCAGGAGGACAGCAGATAAGGCATTAATAGAAATTAGTTTTTGCTTATGGCCTTCCAAACCTGATAGTGCTGAGATTTTCAGAATGTATCTTTTGACTTTTCCTGGGGAGGGCTTTTGGGTAGGTAGAACAGTAAGAAAAAGTACTTATCTAGTTTTGATTAACAGCTTGTTGGAGTTGTGAGGTTTATCTAGTTCATTATTTAGTTCTTATAAGACAAGAGAGTTGTAGTTACAGAAAATGCAGATGAGATCAGAAAATGCAGTTTAGTTGCAAAATAATGTGGATTTCAGAAGTATGGTGAATGCTGTTAAAATTCTAGGAGGAGGAAGGAATAGTCATTATCAGGATCTTAGTGAAAAGTAAAGAAATAAAAATAATAAATAAAAATAATAAAAATAATAAAAATAATAAATAAATTTTAAAAAATAAACACTTTTTGAGCAAAGTTCAACTCTGATATAATGAGGATGATCCGAGAACAAGAAAATATACATTCTAATATGCATGTTTTTTAGAAATATTTGTCTTATTTAGATGGCCATTTAGGCAGAAAATATCTTTAAACCAAAGTTAATTTTCATATTAGATGATATTTTAATCAGAATAGTGATAGTGAAGCTACTGATTAATCATAAAACAGAATATTTGGACGATTCTAACATCTACTGGTATCTCACTTCCAGAGGTTTTAAAAATGTGTGAAAGAAGTACAAAGACATAGAGCATGATATTTTATACAGAAAAGTGATCGTATAAAGATATTGTTAGATGTATTCTTTAAGTACACCAACTGAATACTTGGGTTAAATTGTTTGTGTTAGTAATCTGAAACAGGTACCAGTTGCATTTTAATCCATGGTTATCCATGTTACGTACCTAAGACATAAAGCCTTCGTCAAGTAAAACAAGACTGTAAAACTTGCCCTCTTAGGGCATGTATATAGCAGCATGAAGATCTTACTGCTGCACCAATGAATAGATTCTTTTCAGCTTTCCCTGAATCTGCTGAAAGCAGCACTATTAACAAAAACATGCAGGCACATGCTTTCTATTGGCCACTATCCTCAGTGTGTATGGAGTCCACAGCAGGCTTCCTGCTAGTGTGAGCTTCTGCATTTTGACTGTTGATACCCCCTCTACTATACTGTGCTTTCCCGTGATGCAGTCCAATATTCTTTTTTGCTGAGGAGACACAACAACAATTCTTGAATATTACTAACTCTTTTTCATAAGTGTTTTGCTGAAAGACAGGTTTATTAAATATACCACAGATGTATATATAACTCTTAAAGGCTACTCATTAGCAGTGATATAGCTCAATCATTTGAGAAGTGGCATTTTTCCAGGCTTATGGTAAAGAAGCAGATTTAGACAGTGTAAAAGATACAAATCAAACAGAAAACTAAAGCCATTTTTAAAAAAAAAATCTAGTTTAAATGGACAAATCCATTTATTTATTTAAGCCTTAAAAAATCTTGAAAGAAAAACAGGGACTTAAAATTGCAGTATTCAGCATTCTGATATTTTCTGTTCATGCATGTTCTTCAGTGCATAACACTAATTTTATTTTCTTGTAGAATGTATAAACTGAGGCTTAGCCCCTGGTAGTAAGGCATTTATGCATAAAGTTGCCTCAAATTAGATTATTATAATGGTACTTGCTTTGAGATAGCTAATTAAAAACCCCCTGTTGCTCCCAAGTTTAATTATTTGAGTAATAATAACATACTAGCAACCTCCAAATTTCAGTTACAGACAGCTACAGTTTTTTTTTAAAAGTATGAAATTTGAGATTTAAAAAGTATGAAGTTCAACAGGATGAAGCTTTACTAGATTTTAATATTGTTTTTTCTTAATGAAATCAAACAAGTGCTTTGTAAATGGCCTTCTGCTTTCATGTCATACATGAATGGCAGAGTATTCTGATGTGTTGTATGGAATTTGGACATGCAGCTGCTCACTATTATTTCAGAGGTGGTAGACATCGATGCATCGGCTTCCTTTGCCAACTCCTGTTGCAGCCTGTGTAGTTGCGAATGCCTCTATTTTAACTAGCCAGTTTGTTGGCACATCAGTGTTACGAAAATAGTGGGATTCATGCAGTTGTTGCAAATTGCTGTTTCTTTGTGTCATGTCCCCTTTATTTATAGCAAAATGATAAAATGAAAATTTTGTTTTGTTTTTTTAAGGCTAAAGCTTAATCTTTGTGTAAACATTTATTCAGTGTATTATAAAAACTTTACTGTCATCATGTCACTCAGATATACAGAAAAGAGCACAGGGAAAAATAAGTGTTCATGGTTTTTATACTAGAAGACTATGCCTGACAGCTTTGCCTTCTATAAATTCATCAGTAGAATTTCAGGTTGCCAATGTACTTCAATCAGCTGTTTACTAGGACATGTCTGGTGATGCCAGTATTTCACTATTTATTAAAGATTTATAAAACATTGTACAAATACATTGTTCTTTTGCCGTTTCCTCTGTAAGAGTCAAATCATCAAAAACAAAGCAAGCTTTTGTGACATCAGAAGAAAATTAGATAGCATTTCACAAGCAGTATTTTTAGATTTCTGATGCTTAGCTATTTAAACCACAGTGAAAGAAAAAAAAACCCAGAAATTCATTTTTTTCCTCCCCTTGATATCAGTATCATTCTATAGAAAAATGTTGATGTCCTATCTTACCATTTTATAATCTATGATATTGATATGTGGAAAACATATTAGTTTTTTCCAAGGAAATTTAATGAGCAAGAGAAGCACTGAAATCTATAAATATATTACCTAATTCAGTGTGATCACTGATAACCATTTTGTAAAGCTCATATTCTTAAAAATTATGTTAGCTGTGTCAGCCTAGAAAAGTGATTAAATCTTTTCTCCTTTTCCTATGATTTTGAAAATCTTATATTGTATATATCAGTTAAAAGAACTTAAGACATTTATTAAAACCTCAGTGTCTGCGTTTATATTTATGTTAGAAACATAACATTAAAATCTGCAAGTTGTGAAGGATAAAAAGTCATGTTTAAATAGAGAAGCTAAATTATTCCCTCCAAGAACCAATAAAAGTGAAAAGCATTCATTATAAAACTAATAAAAACTTATGAGTTCCGTTTTATTAAAACTACTATCCAGCTTCCTGATGGAGCTGGATTACTTAGAGGATAAACCAGTGACATTTTATGTATTGCAATGGGATTTATGTCTAAGGTGAGGTCTCCTGAAATTAGATTGATGTTTTTAATGTGAATCCTGATAGACAGGGTTTTTATGTCGTAAGACCATGACTTCCAGTTTAACATGAGTGTATTCTTTCTGTAACATCATTCTGCCTCTATTTGTGTTGGCATGAAATTGTGTCTCTTGATTAATGAATGAAAAAACACTGGCTTTTTGGAAGTGCTACTATATTAGCACTATGTTTACTAAGTCTCTGGATCACATTTAATATAGTTCATATTTGATATTCATATTGCTTTGTAATTCATTAGATATTTTCTTCTTTGCTATATCAATCTTTCAAAAATTGCCAGCAAGGCTAGTTCATGTTTAAGGTAAGGAATGTTATTATAAATAAAAAATGTAGTTTTGAAATATATTTTTACCAAAACTATTTTTATATCTATAGAACAGATAAATGTCAGGATAAATTAAAGAAGGTGAAACTGGTTTCAAGTGTGAAAACATTTTGTATATTTTATATCCTGTATTTTTTTTGTCCATGTTTAATTGGTAAGTACAGCGGTGGTTTCTAGTCATTAATATGCCTCTAGTCATTAATATGGCTAGCTGAACTAATCCATTGAATATTTTTAGCTCTTTGAGTATCCACATGCCTTGACTGAGCTATAATAAAGTTATAATGACAAGGGAAAAAAAGAAAACAGAGCATAAGGATGGGAAGGAAGAAGATGCTTTAGATGGAACAGATAATGAAATAGTCAATTACTGTGTACAAACTGCCCTATATTGATATGAAAGGAAGAAGAAAGAAGTCCAGAGGACAAAATCTTGAATGAATGAGAGAAAAGAACAGAAAATTAAGAACAAATGTATCATCCAACAATAATAAAAGTGCTTTTCCATGTCAGTGATTGGACATCTGCCACTGTATTATGTTTTCAGGACAAGATTTGGTAGCAAGGCATTACAGGGGTGGCTTCTTTGTGAAGCTGTTAGAGTCTTCCCCTATGTCTGATAAAGTCAATTCTAGCTATCTCCAAGACAGACCCACTGCTGTCCAACACTGAACCACTTAGTGATGGTGGTAGTGCCTCTGGGATAGCAAATTTAAGAAGGCAAAAAACCACTGTGCAGTAGCAGCTTCAACCAGACAGGGGAGTGAGAACATGTGAAACACCTCTGCTAACACTCAGGTCAGTGAAGAAGCAGAAGCAGGGGGTGCTGCAGTTGCCAGAGCAAATATTCCCCTGCAGCCCGTGGTGCAGCCCACGGTGAGGCCCTGCCCCTGCAGCCGTGGGGGCCATGGAGGACACCTGCAGCCCAGGAAGGACACCATGCCAGAGCAGGGGGATGTCTGAAGGAGCCTGAGACCCCATGTGAAGCCCACACTGGAGCAGGCTCCTGGCAGGACCTGTGGGCCCCATGCAGAGAAGGGCCCAGGCTGGAGCAGGTTTGCTGTCAGGGCTTATGATCCTATGGGGGACACACACTGGATCAGTGTGTGCCTGAAGGAGCGGCCCATGGAGGGGACCCATGCTGGAGCAGTTCATGAAGAACTGCTACCTGTAGGATGGACTCATGTTGGAGAAGTTCACAGAGGACTCTCTCTCATGGGAGAGACTTCATGCTGGAGGAGGTTAAGAGTGTGAGGAGTCCTCTCCCTGAGGAGGAAAGAACAGCAATATGTGCTGAACTGACCACAACACCTGTTGCCTATCCCCCTGCACTGCTGGAGACAAGGAGGCAGAGAAAAATCTCAGGATGAAGAAAAGGTGTTAGAAAGGTGTTAGTAGTTAGAGAAGGTGAAAAGCTCAGGAAAAAGGGAGATGTGAGAGGAAGGTGATTTCAATATTTGCTTTTATTTCTTATTATCGTATTCTGATAATTTCCCCAAGTTGAGTCTGTTTTGCCTGTGACAGCAATTGGCGAGTGATTTCTTTATCTTGGTCCACGAGCCTTTCTTTTCCTTTTCTCTCCCCTGTGCAATTGAGATCAGGGGAGGATAGAGCAGCTTTGGTGTGTATCTGACATTTTGTTAGGGTCAGTCCACCACAATCACTGAAATAGTTAGAGGTCTTCCCTTTAAGGCATTCAAATAATGCCATTGAAAGCCACACATTATAAAATATTTTAGTATATATAGAATGAACAAAGAGAAAAGATAGTTAATAAAAACTGTATTTTTTTTTTTATCTACCTATTTACCATATAACCTGAACAGCAGAAAGGGTCTGTTTTTCCTTTGAGTAGAACTATATCACCAGTTGTAGTGCACTGGGACCTTATTCTTTGGTTTTGCTATTTATGACTGTAAAGCGTAAAACAAGCACATTCTTTTAGAGTCTTATTATCTATAAAGAGCAAAATAGGAACACAAATACAAAGTAAACTGTGTGTTGCAGATGTGCAACACTTACCCAGAAACTGGAAGCTTGGACTATTAATTAGCCTATATTAAATTTCTTTGCTACTCATTATGAAATTTAGCAAATATGTTCTAGATGCTATTTTTTAATAAAATTGCTTTTCTTTCAATTCAGCAGGACACGCAGGCATAGAACACAGATCTGTCATTCAAAAAATATTAAATGGGTTGAATAATGTAAAGATGCATTTTTATGTGACCAAAGGTGAAGAAAATGTGATAAAAAATGTGAATTGTTGAGTCTGTTATCATTCATTAGTATAGTACTTGTTTTCTGCTGTCAGAAGATCGTAGAAACTGTTATGTCTTTTAACATATATAGAAATTTGGTGTTGTGAAATTAGTCTTTAGAATGAGTACGCCAGTAGAAGATGAGCAGTAACAGCCTTCAGATGAAATACAGAGTTCCAAAATGCATCAAATAATCCATAGGTAATAATGGTCGTTCACTTCCACCTGTCTGTATCTCTTAAAATCACAGTAAATCAGCTGAAACAGATGGTTGTAACAAAACCACCTTTGATATTTACATCATAGTAAGTGTAAAGAGTAAAACTTTGAATTATTTACCCAAGTAAGTTTAAAAATATTCTGACATATTACAAACATTAAATACTTCTTTATTTTTAACAAGTACTTGCTAGGAAAACAACCTATTTCAGAGAAAATTTATCTTTAGATGGTTTCAGTACACAAATACTTATGGTTCATTAAAGAGAAAAGGAAGGTATCAGTTGAACCTCAGAAAATTTGCGACTAAAATGTTCTCTCAGGTTTCATTTCCTTATGGAAATCATTAGCTGCTTCAACATGAAAAGAAGTCATTATATTTAGTGTTATTATTTGAAATTCTCTGCTATTTTCTCTAGTTGATATTCCAAATTTGAGTAATTTCTTAGTGGAATACACAGCTTTGTGACTACAGCTAACTTCCTTTAGTGAGTATGACACTGTGAATATGTTAGAATAGAACCTATTAGAAGTTAAAAACAAAGGTATCACTTTTAGTTTATGCATTATTATATTTTTAATTGTTACTGTCATATAAACCAGCACAGAAACTCAAAAGAATGAAAAATTTTCTCCATACATTAGAAAAAGCTTGGAAATAAGTATTATTTGTGAAGTGAGAAATCTCTGACATTTTAAACAGATGAATGATTATGTAGATGCTTCACTATAAAAGTAGCCTTTTCTGAAAATCAAGTATCTTTAAGGTGAGTTATATTACAATTTAAAAATACTATCTGCCTTGGCTTTTGGATATATACTGTTAAAGGCGGCAAACCAGCATAATTTAAAGCAATTACGTGTTAAAAAGAACAGTGCAGTGGCTTGTGGCTTAATATTTGATTTGTTCTCTCAAGGAGCTAATGGTCAGAACACATTGTCATGGCATGAAATAGGAGGCTGAAAACAGTGGATAAAGTTTAAAAATCATATTGAACAGTCTCAGCTGCAAGGTCTGGAATCAATTGTTGGCTAACGAACTACAATAAAAGGAGTGACAAGGCTATGTGTAGTATGTACAGCTATGAAAAATAGCAGGAAAAGGAGTAATTCAGGCATTAGTGGAGTTAAAAAAGCTAAGAAATATTGCATGATGTCAGGAATCCTGTCCACATCTAAGGGAAAAGGCTTATGATAATGGCAGCAAAGTTTGATTCTCAATGTCTTGATAGGCTGCATATTCTTTCCTCTGAGCTGCTTTTTTTCTAGTAATTTGTTGTCCATTTCTTATCCTGTTTTTCTGAATGCTCTAGAAAAACCACACTCTTTGTGTGTCAAGCCAGATATTCTATGTTTTCTCTTATTTCAGCAGCAAAGTTTTCATGCCTTTGTAAGGCAAAACTCATCAAGGTGTTTTACCCCAATTCTACCTTTTACAGTGTACTTCATTTCTTGCTTCCACTTCAACCTTGTGTTTTCCAGGTTCTCTGTAGTACTGAAAGCTGGCAATAAATGTGTTCCAGCATGGTCTGGCAATATGTAGGTGCCACACAGAGCTTTCAGGAGCAGGCAGGGGAGCCAGTTAGGCAACAAGATCTTGGGCTGCCAAGATCTTGTCTTGGCAGCCCAAGACTCTTTCTCTGCCCAAACACTTTGTTTACCTGTGATAAACAGGGAGTGCTTCAGGGGAAGACTGACATATTTGTAAGTATCTGCAGTATGGAGGCTTGATGAATGCAGTATGTGTGTAAAAGAATGCACAAATTTTTGTACTGTTCTCTTTAATGAAAAGCGTTATCACCTCTGTGCAAAGCAAAAAAATGTTTATTCATAAAGAAAAGTCTTGGCATAGAGTATCTAGAAGCTCACAGAACTCCCCATGTAGCCCTCATGGCATACAGATCTAAGGTTATTTTCTAAAGTCTGAATGTATAAAAAATGAAAAATGTATTTTAAATCAAAAGATAGCAATTTCAAATTGGAACAAAAAAATGGCGATCCTATGTCATTCTGGGCTAATTTTGTTTCTTTATTAGAATAGTTGAAATTTTTATATTTCTAACAAATACGTTTGGAATTTCTTTTCTGTAGGAATTGATGTCTGTTTGAATGAAAACAAATTATGAAACATCTTTTCATTAATAATTCTTTTCTTCTAAAAAATTCTGATAGCAATTTGCAAGTTCATCCTGAGAGATATTTTAGCTTTTATATGCATCAGTACTATGGATCTATAGTTATGTTTTATGCTGGTGAAGTAATTTTTACAGACAGCTGTGGAACAACAAAATGGGAGGAAGGATTGTTAATTTAGCTGGTATTTTAGGATTTTCTTCTTGTTGTTCTAAAGATTGTCACAATGCAGTGCTAAAACCTTGCAACAGATAGAAAATCATAGCAAACAAATTAGATCTTCTCTCCTCTCAAATTTGTAGGATTTTTGTACAAATAGTAGGGAGATATACCTATAGAACTGTCTTGATGGTACACACTACTTGCCTTCTACATTATGTGACTACTTGTCATGGTTTGAAATGGAGCCATTTCTGCTAAATGAGGAAGAGGCTGTAAAGATGGCTCCTGTAAGAAGTTGCTCAAAACTCTTCCAAGCTCTGAGTCAGATCCACCTTTGGGGCTGAGCCAATTAGATACCTCCACAATCACTTTTAAGAAGAAGAAGAAGCTGGAAGAGGAGGGTTCTTCCCATTCCTTCCTGTTCTGTCTTCCTTATTTTCCAGCTGGTGGTGGTGTGAAGGGTTTGGAGAGAGAAAGAAGTGACCCTAAGGTCAGTGAGGGAAGAGAGGAGGAGGTGTGCTGGAGCAGAGACTCCCCTGCATGCTGTGGAGAGGACTGGTGAATCAGAGATTTGTTTGTACTTTGTTTGCATTGCACCAAGGGCAGTGACTGTGCCCAGAGGAAGCCATGTACTGTGTGAGGGTCCCCATATTCACAGATGCTCTAGCTGTTGGGAGGAACCCGAGCCAAAGAAGTTCATTAAGAATATGCCCAGAGGAGGCTGTCCCCCATGGGAGGGACCCTGTATTCGCAGAAGCTGTAACTGTTGAAAAGAACCCACACCAGAGAAGTTCATTAAGGACTGTGTCCTGTGGGAGGGACCCCATATCGGGAGCAGTGAGCTGGGCCCAGGAAGAAAGGAGGGATGGGGGAGGGAGATCTTAAAGTAGTGGTTGTATTTTTCTCATCATCCTGCCCTGTTTTTGCTTTTTTTTCTGTTCTGTTTCTTGTAGATAGTGGAATAAACTTTCCTTACTTTCCTCACTAAGTTAAATAGTAGAGTCTGTTTTGCCCGGAACTGTAATTGGCAGCAAGCCCTCCCTGCCCTTGTCTTGATCCACAATGTCCTTGGTTATCTTTTTTTCCTCCCATCTCACTGGGGCCTCACTGTCCTAAGGAGGGTGGGGGTGGATGGGGGGCAGTGGGCAAGAGACTGTCATGGTGCTTCATTGCTGGCTGGGCAAAACCACGACACTACTACATTTTATTTTGCATTCCTTCCCTTTTTGTTTCAACATTGTTATCGTCTACTTTTTCCACTGTAGACTGAATGGAAGACCTTTGTCTCTGTTGCACTCATGTCACACAGAGCTAGAAGCCCGCTTTCTTTCCAAGTTGCGATATATTCCTCTAGACATCATTTTCCGATTTTCCCACACTATCCTCCCCACTACAGTATGCTCAGTTCTTTCCTCTGCTGTCTCCCACAGCAAAAACTCCATGTCTTCCCCAGGTTGCCACTGCTTTGTCACCCCATAGTACTCCTGGTTTCAATCTAACACACTGTATAATACTCTCCACTGTAGTATACAATACCTAGCCTTGTGGAAGGGAAGGGAGTATGGGAAGGAATTATGTCACAGGGCCTCTGGCCACAGCACAAACCATGTGGAACAGAGGATTGTGGCCACTCTACAGTCTTTTCCCATGAGGATCATTAATTTAAGTGTATACTTTCCCTCATTACTGATTTTCCTTACATTTGCAAAAACACTGTGAAGCTTAATGCATTGCCACTTCATGCTCTGCTAAATTAGGTGAAAATTGTTCAACAAATTAAAGAGTTCAAAGAGGTCGATCTGGGGATGAAGAGACAATGCAATCATATAAAACTTTATTCTTTTTTACTTCTTGAGGAAAATCGAAAACATAAATATATCATTTTTTACTCAGGATTCTGACTGAAAATTGCTCATAGCTAGAAAAATTTTCTAGGGTAGATTGAATACATAGCTTCCCTGTTATTATGCTTTTCCCTAGACATCCTTTGTTGTTTTTTTTTTCCCTCCAGACAGGATATTGGTTTAGCTGGACTATCTTTACTTTCGTAAACTAAACTACAGCGAGACTGTAAGAGATTATTATTTTTTTTTATAGAAATTGGAGTGGAGGCTGGTGGACAGATAGAAAAAATGATGTAATTGTATGTTAACTTACGCAGAGCTGGGTCCCAAATCAGCAGAATTAAATAGGGAAATAAATAGAAAAGGAGTAGAAACAGAACAGGATGAGTAGATTATACATAAACTGGTACCAAAACCTACAAATAAACACAAATGGACTCTGAGTCAAACCACAAAACTAGGATTTCTGGTCATCTAACTTGAGAACCTTTAGAACCATTTTGGTATTTCTAATGGACACTTCTGTCCATTAGAAGTGTTTTAATAAAGATATGAGTATCTTAGCAGCTGGTTTTGACTTTAGGGCACTTTGTGAACAATAAGCACAGGCCACAAAACTCCAGTATGGTACGTAGATTATTCATTTTTTTGTGTGTTATTAATGGAAATTATGGGGAAAAAAAGAGATAGATTATTTGTCTTTCTAACTTGCAGTGTACTTTTTTCTGTAACGAGAGTATTTGTTTTTAAGCCTTTTTTTATCATTGTAGTTCTCATTCATTGCACATGCTGGCAAAAACATTTATTCTACCTGTGTGTTCAGTCTGGTTTTTTTTTTTGACATTGCTCTCTGTTGGGATTCACAGGTACGCATATTCTTAGATTTCTTTTGTGCCTAAAAATAGTAATACTGCCTGTTCTTAACCTATTTTTCCATATATGCCCTTGTAGATTCAGACTCACTTTGAAGATTCCTTGAGTATCTAAACTCTTCCTCTAGAGTTAAAAAGTTGACCCACACTCCTACTTTGTTCTAGTTTTTCAATGAACACCAGATTTAGATCACTCTATATACAGTTAGAGGCTGTTTGCTATGTATTTTTAGTGGTATGTGTAGACTATTGTTGTCGCTCTGTTTTGCTTTCAGGTGGCATTCTTGTTACTTCTCTGAGTGATATCTTGTCTAGATAATAATAATCTTAACCGTAAACATAACTAATAATATTTATAATAGAAATTTGGATTATACTTCATTTTCTTTTCTTGCCATTCAGCATAGATCCATTAAACCAGGTATAGATATAATCCATGCTGGACAAAATCTGCACAAAGAGAAAATTCAATGTAAATTAAATTCATTCTCCCTGATAAGTGTAAATGGCAAAGTGTTAGATATAAAATAAACAAAAAGGTTCTTTTCTCATTTATCTTAAGATTTATCTATAAATTTTATAGTTCTGTAAAATTATCTGTATACATTTTCTAAATCTCTATATAAAACACATCTCCATAAATCATGTAAATCTATAAATTGTAAATCTACAAAATGTACAAAAATATAATGAAATGTTAAAGAAATTAGATTTGATAGCAGAATTCTAGCCAGCTCTCATGGTTCCCTGAGAAGGCCAGGGCTTTTAAGAGATTCTATACTGACATTTTCTTTATAGAGAGCTCCAGAAAAAAACCCAAAAGCTTTTTAAACCCATTAAAACCAGTTTATACTAAATATTTTTTTATAAGAGAAAAAAAGACAAAACCCATACCTGGATAGATTAGGCAAAACAGAATAAACAAGGATTCAGTGTTGCTCTTTCCACGTGCACAGAGTCCTTGCAAGTAGGTCCTTTATTCTTTCTATGCTTGGTTTTGGCTACAACATATCTTTCTGGAACGGAAAATTCTGAATCTCCTCCTCTAATCCTTAATAATTTTCTTTTTCCTCTGGTGCCTTCTTGCCTTCTCCCCTGCTCCTTTTGGCACTCCCTTCTCTGCCATCCCTTGCTCCCTTTGGGACCTTCTGTCTCTTGGTCCTCAGTTGGCCCCTATGAAAGCACAATCTTCTCCTGGCTACAGGTGATTTAACCTGACTTAAAGAGACAAAATGGGCAATTAAGAATACACAGTAAAGTATGTCATGACCATCACAGAAGCTATAATTTATGTGAAAAGTAATCACTGATCTATATTATATGCCTCTGAATGAAGGAACATTAAACATGTATTACTATTGATGGTCTTTTTAAGACTGAAGTTCTGAGAAACTCATCCCAATATGGTTTCTTGGAACACAAGAAATATAGTTCCATGGGCAGCATTCGTAGGTGTTAAATGGATTTAGAATTTAGCATGAGGTCACTCATTCTAGTGTCATTTTTATTTTGACAAATTAGCAGGCAATGAGTTCAAATAAATTCAGTGGATAATTACAGGGGAAAAAATTATCAGCACAGACTGCACTGAAAGCTGATATTTAGAAATGCCCACTAAATAAAACCTAATGATTCATGTATATAACTTGACATGTTGAGGTTAATCTACCATAGCAGTTTATATCTGTGCAGAATTTACATTAAGGCAAACAGCCTTTGATATAATTCTTTGAAACAATGTTAGAACAGATGAAGAGCACCAGCACTTTTTGTGTCACAATATGTGGACCATTATTTACTGAATCTGTGGCAAGAGAAAAAAAAGTCTGCTCCCGGCAGAGTGCCCCATTTATTTGTGCCAGATCACTAACAGTGAAAAACCAACATAGCAAAAAAAAACCAAAAACAAAGAAACAAAAAGCATCAGAAATGTTACAGTTTATGACATTCTGAGGTTACTTTTGTTAGCCGCTGTTACTTTTATTTTTTCCCTGCAGTAAGTAGGTTTTAAGAAAAAAGGAAGTTTCTTGACAGAATGAAGACATAAGCAGTGTTTAAAAACAAAACAAATTCCTGTCAATCGGTCCCAAGCCTAACATATGGAAGAGGAATTATGTTTTTCTTCCCCTGATGAATCTTACTTCCAACAAATAGGATTTCAGGGACTGTCTAGGCCACAGGTTGCATTTGTATTGTTTTGTTTAGTACCTTTGATCTAATTTAATATCCACCTTCCATTAATTCTGGTGGCCTCTTTTGTATCTCTTTAGACTATTGGTCTGTAAAACATCCGGTGGAAATGAGCTTCTCATGATAATAACAGCTGTAACATTGATGTTGACAGTAATTCAAAGTTGCTTTGAAATGGGAGTTTGTGGCAGAATTGTCTAAATTTAAATATGTTGAGCATTTCCCCTTAACTTTACTGTGCTTTGTATCAGACTGTTTTGAACTTAGCTTATTTTTTGGTTCAGTCAATGTCTACACAGCAGAGTAGAAAAAGCAATAAGAAAACCTCAGAAAAAAGCTATATTCTTTTTAGTGAATGTTAGTGCAATTTTACGTGTCCTTAATGTTGAGCTAATTTCCTGTCTGGCAAGCCCTAACAGTATTTCACTATTTCATTAAAAATAGAGAGAGAAGAAGAGAGAGAGGGGGAAAAAAAAAGAAAAAAAAGAAAGTGAGGGAGATGTAGAAGATGATATAGATTACAATAGTAATTGACACTGGTTTAATATGCCACTGGGATAGCATATAAAACCTTCTGCCTTTGAAAACTGCAGTTCAGCTACTGCTATTTGGGAACATGAACAGTGATGAAATTTACTTTTTTCTAAGTTATTTGATTGAATCCAGATGAGAGGAAATGATACTTCAGTTCCATGAACCACTCACTGAAACTACCAAATACCAGTATGTGACTTCTTGCTAGTCTAAAACTGGAAGGAAAAGAAATGATAGTCTGAGGTGAAAACAGTTGCTGTCATGGTACCCACCATTCTAGCAAGTCACATTTATAGGTCATTAATTTCAAATAAATTATCATTCTGAAGTTTGTGCATCACCATGTTTTGTTTTTATGAAGAGCTATTATTGAGATGCTTTTTCTATTTTCAGCTATGCATTTGCATAATGAATATTTCTGAAGTAAATATTTTCTTGAAGTTTAAGGATGAAAATCTCATGTACAGCCAGAGTCCATTTCTTCTATGAAATTACTTCTATTACTTCTATGAAAGTAAAATGGACTCAGGAAGTGCATTTCATTGTGTAAATGAATGTAGTAATAGCCATGTCCCTTTAATTGCTGGCTGCCATCTTCCTTCAACTGATTCACTTACTGCTCTTTCAAATACTTCCGTTCACATCAGATGCTGCCTGAGCTCTTGCAGCACACTAAGGCATCAGGAAGCTAATCCTACCACCACAATAGGTATGCCTTTGATATCTTAGCATGCTGAAATTACTTAGTGATGGGCCTGATGAGCATCCAAGCCAGTCAAAGGATAGGGAAGGGCCAGAACTAAGCTCTAGGAAAGCTGGGTCTGAAAGGTTTTTTACATGTGTATTTGCTAAGTTCAGCTCAGAACTGCACCCTACATGATGCTTAGGCTCATCCAGCAGGTACTACTATTCAAAAAGTATTTTTACCTGGCAACAGACAGCACTTGTACCGAAAAGGACTTCATTGAAACAGTATATCCTACCTGAATTAGTTACTGATAATGAAAACTGTGAGAAATCCAAGGGTTAATTTACATCATCAGAAGCAAAAATGCAACTGAGAAAGGGTGAAATAAAACAAGCTTTTACTACAAGTCAGCGATCATTTTGTGGAAGATGTAAGTCTTAAAAAAAACCCAACATCTCATTTCTGGATTTCTGTTCAAATTATATAGCAACTTGCCTGTAACTGGAACAGAGAAGTCACTTTGAGCCCAGACTAGAATGCAAGACAGCCATCAGGCATATTATTTTTTCCCATTTCTGTCACTAAATATAGCAAATAATATCCTAAGCAGTGCATTTTTGGCAGAATGAACTAATATTCTTTCACAGACAGACCCTCCATATGTCTTTGCCCAGGGTTGGCAGTTCAGAAATGGAATAGAGACAAGGAAGTTTATACTAAAAACCTAAAGTCCTTCACAGGTTAGTGGAGCTGTCTTTGGCTTAAGTCCAGTGCCTGGTTTAGAAACTTGCTCCTGTGAGGTACTGATTATAGCTGATTGCCTCATGTTGGCCACCGTTAGCCAGAATTTTCATGTCATATATCTAAAAAATTTGAATTTCCACCCCCCCCCCCCCCCCCCCCAATTTGTATAGATGTTATAAAAGAAACCACAACTTGGAAATAAACTGTGTGCGTTTTTCATGAGTTTTCTTCATGCCAGATTACTGTCATTATAGTGTTTGGTCAGATACCTGTTCTGTTCAAAGTACCTAAGTATCCCGAATCCATCCATTATTTAACTGATTAGTAATTCCTATAGGTATGTTTTTGTTTTTCAGAAAAGCCATGTATTTAGCGATAGTTTCATGGTCTTCAAAACATACAGTACAAGTTTTCCAAGTGCTTCTGGACTCTATGCTTGATTATTGGAGCATTTATGTATTGCAATAACTTTTCCATTGTCAACTCTTTTTGGATAATGGTTGCATTTCAGTAAATGAAGATGGTATTTGCATGAGACTTCCTGTTTTGCTTCCAGTTACCAAATTCAAGAAGTACAGATTCGAAAAGGTGAGTTATAGGTGGTTGCTTTTATGTATTAATGGTGCCTATGGAGGGTCTCATTAACACTCACAGCATGGAAAATTTCTGCAGCTACCCTACAGAGCACTGGAAAACATGACTGCTGAGCAGGCTTTATTGTTTATGCTTCATTTTTCTAATTTACTTCTCTAAAAGGGCATTTTTGCAGCCTCCATATGACGAATAAGATACCATATGGGAAAAAAGAACTGGACAAAGGCAGAAGGAATACTTCTTTTCATTTATTTATCACAGATTTTTTTATATATTTTGGGAGTGGGTGTTTCATTTTAATTGTATTCTTGTGAATGTTTGATTTTTCAAGCTGGCACATTATTAGAGCAGCAATCAGTGATAAAATGTCTTGTTGCAATATTTACACTTGGAAAACTGAATTATATATGTACAATGAATATGTATTTTATAGCAGAGTTCTTTTTTCAGCTATAGTGTTTATTATATGTGTTCTGATGAAGATATTAATCCAAATCTAATGCTACTACTTCCTGTTGATATCTGAGGATTTTTGTAAATTTAAAGTATCTTAATTTAATTAAAAATAATTTAGAATAAGAAGGAAAAAACATTTTACACTCGAAAAAAGGAGGTTGTTCCTTCTACCAGTAAGAAGTTGGAAGATACCCTACAATTCAGTGACTCAATATATATCTAGTAAAGGGCAAGGAGATCATATTCTTCATTACATACCATAATGCTTTGGATTACTATCTACTATATAGAGTCTGCCCCTTTCTATCTTGCAATTGCTTTTCTTGATGTTTAGCTGGAAGAGCAAAATGGCCTTCTTGTGCTAGAAGTGATACTGCTGTTGCTCTATAAAATGCAATGGTACAGCAATATTTGGACACACATTACCCTGAAGGCATCAGTTGTCTGTGATGGACACCCGATGTATATATTCATGAATGAGGAAATTGTAGCTGGCAGCTGAGCCTGTAGCTGTCATGCCACTACACCAACCAAAACTTCTTACCTAGATTTCTGAAAACCTCTGTGTTATAATATGCACTAATTTCAGACATAATCTTATCTTTTGGAAAATTTTAGTACTAGATTTAGAAATATTTACTTCCAAATTAAAAAAAAATATTTACTAGTAGAATATATTTTGAGTTTTTCTGGGTAGAGAAAAATGTGCAAAGTAAGTCTAAAGAAAAATCTAATCCTCTCCAAAAATGATGATATATTTTCTGAGTGGTTTTTGTTTGTTTGTTTTTATGTTTGTGTTTGGTTGTTTTTTTTTTTTGTGTTAGGGTTTTTTTTTGGTTTTTACCTTCTAGCCGACATCAGAATCCCTAAGGCAATGACTGTAGTTTATCTCTTTATATCCCACAATTTCTGATGTAAAGCTAGCACACTCATAAAACCCAAAGAAACATGCACTAAAATGAAGGTAGGGTGCTGCCACCTAAAATACATTTGTTTAATATATTTTTAATTGATTCTGCCATCATTTTTCCTTTGTTGGTCTGATGCAATTAAATGCCCTGTTCCTTTGATTCTTGTGGAATTATAACTCTGGTAATATAGTCTGCTAAATATATTTCTAATATCTATGATAAATGTGGAGAATAGCATACATCAGAATGCTTTATTTCACTCAGTTCAAAGAAATGTTTACTGGTGTGAATTTAATGGAGATTTTATAGGTTTGTAATTATTCAGTGTACTTTGTATCACTGAATAGGATATTAGCCAAGTGTAGATAATGTATGTTTTAAAAATGCAACAGTTTTCATTAGTTTAGGTGTGCCACATCTTAACACTACTCAGCACTGTTGTAAAAATTGAATCTTTCCCCCTTGAGAGCAAAGATACAATAGTTTATTTTGCCTTCATCTTATGAATAGTAAAATTTTGCTGAAGCAGAACAGCTGCTGTTCCCTGTCCTCTCTCCTATACCTGTTGTCACGATGGCCTCTTTTAAATGAACTCACCATCCCAGCAACAAGCCAGCTATGCTTGCCTGTATCCCAGCCTCTGCAAACGTCAAATGTTTGTACCCCATGCCTTTGAATGATGTATGAACACTGGCTAGAAGAGGACATAAAAGGTGCTTCACTCTGTCCCACTGATCACTGAACTGCAACTCCCTACCTGCTCAGCATCTCTCTCCTTGGCTGATGAAAGCACTAGATGAGCAACTATACAACCATGTTCCCCATAAACTGCCAGCTAGCTTCCTTCCTGTAGCACCATGCTCTCCTTGAGTGGGTGATGCTTCAGATCTGCTCTCCTCCTGCCATATTTTGTGGCCGTTACTAGCCTGACAGCCTGAGTAATGGCCTTCTTTGATGATTACTAAATAGAGCTCTGGTTAGACATGTGACAATACAGCAGTTTAAGTATTCAGTTCAAATATTAAATGGAAGTTTCAGAAATTAATTTCAATAAGTGGAAAAAACCACATCATACAGATAGGTTACTGGTATGCGTTGTAAACAGCTATGTGCCTGTCTGTTGCTGCATGATTGTGATTTTATGCTAGGAATATAAGGAGACAAAACTGTAAATGCTGAGTAAACTACTATGTTGTTCAACTAATGCTGTGTCATCCAGATACTTGGCATGAAACCTTTAAATAAGTTTGCATTTTTTCCATAGTTGGTTTTCTTTTTCCTTCTATTTTCTTAACCTTATCAAGTTTTTTTACTGACTCATATGCTCCTTTTTCCTGAATTTCCATTATGAGAGGTTGCAGATATATTTAAGCCCTAATGGATGGACGAGACCATTACTTTGGAGATAATGACAGGAAAATAATAACCTTTTTTCAACTCTGATTTTCAAAAGGTGGTTCATCCTTTCTATCATGGCTTTTTTAAAAATCATTTCTGAAATAATTTGGCTAGCTGTATGAAAGGAAAAACAAAAATTATTTCATTACATTGGCTGTGTTATTAGCTGTGAAAATGTCTACTTGAATGTTTTGAAACAATTGCAGGGCAGACTCACTATTGTGTAGAGGGAGGGAGAAGTTGCCTCGTGCTCTAGCTCGCATCTATTTTACTTCACAAGGCTCGCATCTATTCTACTTCACAAGGCAAGAAGAGACTTTGTAGCCTTCTCCACTCCCTCTCAGGCAACACCATGACTGCAGATAGATGTTTAAAGTGTACTTTCTCCATCAATCTTTAGGTAGCAAATTTGGTAGCAAAGTTGAAAATCACATACAAAACAGCTGGAACTTCTATGGATGCAGATTTCATTAAAAAAAAAAACCAAAACAACAATAATTTGATGATAAGAAGTCATCAACTGTCCTTCATAAAGAGAATTTTATGGAATTTTCATGGATTTTTGACTGTTTTGTCTTTTAACAGCTCTCTAACATATAGAGATTAAAGATGGACTGATACCAATTGTATGAGGTTCAACAAGGACAAGTGCTGGGTCCTGCACTTGGGCCACAACAATGCCCAGCAGTGCTGCAGACTTAGGGCAGAGTGGCTGGAAAACTGTTTGTCAGAAAAGGACCTGGAGGTGTTGATTGACAGCAAGCTGAACATGAGCCATCAGTGTGCCCAGGTGGCCAAGAAGTCCATTAGCATCCTGGCTTGAAATATAGTGTCAGATACAGAGAAATAGTGTCACCAGCAGCACCAAGGAAGTGATTGTCCCCCTGTACTTGGTGCTGATGAGGCTGCACCTTGAATACTGTGTTCAGTTTTGGGCCCCTCACTACAAGAAAGACATTGAGGTGCTGGAGCTGATTGAATCAACATCCCTGGAGGAATTTGAAAGAAGCATAGATGAGGTGCTGAAGGATATAGTTTAGTGATGGGCTTGGCAGTGTTAGGTTAGTCGTTGGACTTGATGACCTTAAAGGTCTTTTCTAACCAAAATGATTCTATGATTCTATTTTTCTATCTATACAGATAAATATCTATATTTTTTTAAATTTTCTATTTGTTAGAGTCCATAAAGTCAGTAATAACAAGGCATAAATCAAACTTTGTTGTTCCTTTCTGGTGGCTGAGAAAATACTGCATGTGCCAATCATTAAAAAATCACATGGATACTCCTGAAGAACCCCAAAGTGACCATTCTGAAGGATACAGGATACCTTTCCAGTCCTCAATACCTCCATCTCCACTCAAAGTTCTGGGCTTTGTTTTTTCCTTTTTTTTTTTTTTTTAATAAGACGAAATTTTTTTTTTGTTTTTTAATGAAAGCTGAGATTCTTGTTTCATTATTTGGTTTAAATAATTTATTGTCTAAAAATTGGATTATACATAATAAAAATAATATTGAATTATCAATGCTGTAAATAGAAAGAGATATTTACTCTGAATAGACAGTTGCCTGTTTTTTTATTAGCTAATCTGCAAAGCACTGGTGTAGCCTACATTTTCTTTCCCCAGCCCAGTAAAAATCAAGACATATTAGAATTTAGTATTTGTATTGATATTAATTTTGTGCTGATGCCTATTATCTCAGTCTTGAAGCAAAATTATTTTTTACCGAGTTCTAAACAAAAACATTTTCTTTCTAAGGAAGGCTATATGGTATAAAGAATAAAGGAACAGATATGCATGGTAGCCCAAGGGAACTGACACCTTAAGATGTTTATTTTATTCATTTCAATGCATTTCTTTATTTAAACTACATATTTTACAAATATGAGAGACATTGAAAAAATGCCTGCTTTTGGCTGAATAAGCCTTTCTTCAGTAATTCCACTTTAACTTTGTTAAGATTTTTCTTTGATATTTTTCCAGGAAGACTTTTGAAAACCAAAATATTCTTAATGAGGAGGACTTAACTGTATTTAACATGTTTCCTTCATAGTGTTTTGATATTTGGGATCTCTTTCTCCCAAAGGATGGCAATTGCTAGAAAAAAAATCAGAGACAATGATACTCATTGAATATTGCTATCCTTTTTCCCTTGCTAACAAGTCAGTTCCTGCTACTGTTGAAGAAATATGTTTTAAGGTATCACTAGATTACATAATATTAGATGTCATCAGACCTCCAGTTAGTCTAGTCAGGTTAGGAAATAAATTGCAAGTACGATTACCAAGATGTATTTCAAGCACAATATAGAAATTCTAGGTTCCTTATCTTTTGCTATCTGAATTGACTAATTTTACTTGGTGTTAATTATAAAGCTAACAATCTTGATCTATGGCAGGAAATGCTCTTGTCCTTCATCTTCCTATCCATCATGGAAGAACTACTCAAGTTCATCTGAAATTTATTCTTAACATGCAGAGATACTTTGTCTGTTTTTTGCTCTTGGGAATCTGATGGTACACAGTTTCCAAAAACTATCTTGCTTTATTATAAAAGTTGCTTCAAAGATTATCTCAATGGAAGTTGAGATACATTTTAGTATTAATAGCATGATAACTGAGTCAGAACAGAAATCTTGAAAAGATTTGAAACAATTTGGAGAAAGTAGTTTATTCTAGGAATTATTATATTCTCAAAGTTTCTTCAGACTAGAAGGCTTCATTTAAAAGAAAGAGAAGTCTTTATGAAGAGAACAGCTCTTAACTGATGTAGAGGTGGAACAGGCAGCTTTACCAAGTATACTACATACCAGATACTTTTTTTTTTCCAGGTGATGTTTTCAGTTCAAGTATTATTTGTCTTCAATCAAACACAGAAATGCAAATCATATTGTAGCACTGTATAGAAAAGAGTGAAAATAGTTTATATCATTTGCATTCATCATTTATATGTGCTAGTACTAAAAAAACCTCAAATCTGATAATTCTTTCAGTTACAGGCAGGGAATATAGAACAACAGTAGTACAGCAATATCATGGGAAAATTTAACTCCGGTTTTCCTTCAGTTTCCTGTTTAATTTAATATTATAGTGCCCTAGAACACAGTACAAGGAGAGATACACTAATAAAACTAAGCTTAATTTGCTGCCCTTAACTGTTACTCTGGTTGTGGTGTTTGCTACTTCAACTAATGTGACTTAATACAGTAGCTTTAACATATTTTCATAAAATTACTTGCACAGGTCAAGAATCGTTAGAAGATTAGATAACATAGGCTTAGACTGTCTTGCCTGAGTGCAAAATGTTAAGAAGTAATTTCCAACTACATAAAATATTCTCTTTGATTATCCTTTTATAGATAGTACATACCACAATTTTTCTCTTTACTGGTGACCCTTGAAGTCTCATTTCTGTCTGTGGGTGTATTGCGGTACTTGACAGAGAACATAGTATATCACAAGAAATTTGTTAAATATTTTTGCTGTTCTTCAGTTTTGAGAAGAAAATTAACACAAGAGGTAAAATGGTTTTAAAAGCGAAAGATATTTTTTTTTCTTCTTTGTTAATTACTTATTGAGTTTTCGTATTTATATTTCTTTCAGATTGGAAAATGAAAAGCAAATACTGGATTTTTATTTTTTCTTGGCTAATTTCATAGTCCTTTTTGTCTTCTCTTGTAAGGCTTGGATTGCAAATCATAGGAGAAGGTTTGATTTGAAACTCTGATTTCCTGGGAGTTTATTGCAAATATAGCAATCATGAATTGGCAGAGTATCTGGAATCAGTTACAAAAAGCCCCTGTTTAAGTTTGCTAGGAGAATAGTGTTAATGGGTACACAGATAATTTTCTGGTACCTTAAGTCAGTTGATTTCCATATTTACCTTTTCTTAGATTTACGTTAGAATCAATTTTGTAGTCTGATACAGAAATTCTTGCTATGTTTAATATTTTTGGAAAAAAAATTGGAATATGTAATCTAAACTCATATCTGTCTTCAGATATCTGAATGCTTAGGTTCCTAGAAAATCAGTTGGGTTACTGTGTGGCGTAACCATAGGAAAATATCTTAGTGAGTGAACAAGAGAAGACTATATTGTTCAACTGATAGCAATTTTCATTTATATATGCCTAAGTAGCAGAAGCCTTGCTTGAAAATTGATTTCTGGCAAAGCTCTAGTATGTGTATGTCAAGCAGAATAAACTTTCTTACTGTGCTGTCAATACCTACTACTGAAAGGTTAAACAGTCCATTTGTCATATGATCTCAGATTTTGTGTGAAATCGTCTTCTTAAATAGAAATGTGAATCTGTTAGGTGTGGATTATCTGGATTTGGAAGCTGAGGCCTTTTTGGGATGGAAAGAGTGAGGCTGGGGAGTGTGGAGAATTAGACAGATTGTGGAAGAGAGATCCAGTTTTGAATTATTTTGGCAAAGTGAAATGTTTCTTACATTTTTACTGATAGCTCAGCTAGGAGGCATGACTAATGGGGAATGGTAGCCAAGGGGAAATTGATCTGTGATAGAATTTAGGCTATCTAACCGGGAAACTGCTGGGTGAAATGCTCTCCAACAGGAGTATATTTTTCTTCATACGCATTGTGTAGAATGCAAAGATCTGTAGAAGACTGTGACTTAACCTGAGTGTACCTTTGATATTTTACTGTTTCTGTCTAGCTGCTTAGTTTCCATTTGCATGTCTCTGACTTTCTCAACCATGCAAGAATGAAATCTACTGCTTGAATAATATAAGATCATAGAGAGGATCCTGAATAAAATTATGTGCTGTTCTCCTTATCAATGGTGAAAAAAATTTTTTCGGAGGAATTCAGTCCTTAGTCATATGTAACTAACTCAGAATTTAATGTAATGAAACACATACTGATCCATGTAGTGTGTTTCTACCTGGGTGAATCATTACTTAGTGATCTGTTTCCCAGCATTAGATTTGACCAGGTGGAACAAATGAGTGGGAGAAGGATTTGTATCCAGAAATGAAGGCATGTATTTCAAACAATTAATTTAAAAACATTCTTCAGTATTTTTACCAGTGCACAAGTGACTACTTTTGTGAACATATGTTTTCATTATTTACCCAGATAATAGTTTTAAGGGAGTGTATCAGTTCTTGGATTTAGTAATCATTCATTACTCTTACTAAGTTTTGATTCGTTGATTAGGGTTTCTTGAATTTTTTAGCCTCTGGTAAATGAAAGAAGGCAAAGAGCTATGGATGAAATAGTTCTAGCAATTGGTTTTAAATGGACTCATGAAATTAGTTCATTCTTGGAATATTTCTGATTTGCAACCATATCTACTAGTTCTTGGTGATTGTCATGTTACCGATGAACAAAAATAATATGAAAACATAAATATCAAAGGCTCCTGTTTTATTTCACCAGTTCTATAGGTGTTGGCATAAATTAACTAATGAAGAACTCTTAAGTTCAGATAGGAATACTAAATGCCTAAGAAGACCTTGCTGGAGCTCAACAAAAAAATCCAAGCCCTTCAGATAGTCCAAGTCTGTGAAGTATGTATATACTAAAAATGTTTGTGCTACGCTGGCAGGTTAAAAGGGCTTTTAGTGGTATAAAATTTATACTTACATCTTTATATAGTGAAGTCTTTCACTGATGCAGGAACCGAAATGCATTATCATACTATGTTCTGGTCTTGAGCACAGAAAAGGAAAGCCTGTCAGTGTTGAAAGGTTGCATATTCTGTCTGCTACCTTTCTTCCTCCATATGTTTGTTAGAAAAGTCAGGTGCTTTGGGATATTCTTGATTAAGTTAGAAGTTTTGAAGGCTTTTAGCTGCACTGTCTTCTCACTGGTGCTGCCACTCAGTCTAATTTTATGTAGACTAAAATCTACACAGTAAGTTTTCTGTTTCAGAAATACTTAGTTCAAGCCAGCAATGCTGACACTGATGGTGCAGCTCTTGTAAAATATCTTAATGTCTGCAGGATAAAAATATTCATTAGGCAATGTGATATAGTTATTCTACTGTTCCTGACCCCACCCCTTCTGTGCATATTTGTGAAGTATTTATTATCCAACAAAACATGGAAATGGTTACCTTTTTTATTAAAAAAAAAAAGTGAATAGGAAAAGGGCATCCAATAGTCAGATCTCACATCTGTGTCCATTGAATATTATAATATGGTTCATTATGTTATTCAGTGAACTTCTGATCAACAAATTTAGTTTCAATATTCTGACAAGAAAGCTTGAAATCCCACCATTATCTTTTGAGTCCATGGCAGGCATTTTTTACCTGCAGGCTGCTTGCTCATGTGAAAGGAAGCGCATTTTACATTTAAAAGCACTTTAGTTTTTGCTTGGATTAAGTTTTACTTGCAGCTGGCAAAGTCACGATGACCTCAAGGCTTTACAAAGAAATATGTTTTCTATGTTTTCATTTTACTAAATATGGAAATTGTAAACATAAAAAATGTTGTTTAGAAATAAAATGAAACATCAAATATATCCCAAAATGAAAACAATGAGAGATTAAAAATTACTTCTGCTGGGTGTGCCACATTTCTAATTTTATGTAGCAAACAATTTTTTTTTAAATCTCCTTTGTAGTGAGATTTAAAACATCTAAAATATGACTACAAATCTAAAACTTGGGTTTATCTCCTCATATTACCACATGGCCAACATTTCTCAGATGAAATTCTTAATTTGGCATGTTATGAAGAGAAGTAATATAAAATTTAACTGTTTAATCACAGTAAGTAGTGTGTATGTAGTGAAGTTTACTTTTTTAGTGGGCAGATGCAACAAACAAATTGGGTTTTTTTTCTTGATTTAATTGTGATTGATGGAGGAAATATTTAAAAATGCATTAAGAAAGAGAGACACTTTCTTTAGAATATAAACCACAATGTTATTCTTAACTTCCAACAAAAGAATACGTGGTACAGGATTTTTCTATTTAAAATTTCCATTAAATTTCTTGGTAGCATATTTATGTTTTTTGCTTTTTTAAATGATGAGGCAGTGATGTAATAATTTAGTATAAACTTTTGATTTTGGTTAGAACATTTTAAGTGTATTTTTAAGTGTATCTTTAATCTTCCCTCTATTATCTTTTTTTTTTTTTGAATAATAGGCCATGGTTCGATTTCAAATATATATCAGTTCTAAACTTTGATAAAGACCGTTACAGAAATATGAGGTGCATAGTAAACTCATTATTTCTGATACTGACCGCATGAGTGTGAATTTTTGTTGTTAGAAGGCTAGTTTTCCTCTAAATTCTATTCATTTGGTCACCATACTCTCGACACTAGCAGTATACTCCGTTTACTGTTGCAGCATGCAAAGATTCTCATCTATTATGCTTTATTAATGTGTGATTTAGTTACTATCCTTCTTGCTAGAGCAGATATGGTTATTTCTTCACACAAGTCCAAATCGATTCCTTCCTGTCCTGTTATGTTTCAAAATGGGAATGCCTTTTCTAGGCAACTGAGATTCTTTAGGTTCATACAGCTTATCAAAAATAATTTCTAAATATACCACTGTCTTCAAAAATGTGTTACAACTAATGGCCCGAGTCCATTATGCAATGTCTGTGCTAACATGACTTATGCTATCTCAGCATCTGAGATAGCCCATTTAGAGCTACTTTAGGCATCTTTGTGGCACACTGACAGCAGAAAAATCACTTTCACAACATTCATTATGTGGGTTTTGTTTATGCACATTGTCTATGCGTATCTGCAGGAACAAGTTTAATTCTTTAGTTATTGGTGTGGTTTTCAATGAGAACATCACAGATTTTTCAGTCTATTCAATTTCTGAAAAAATGGACAGTCTCATTAGAATTTTACCTTCTGTTTGTGAGTTCATTTTTATACATTTTTATTTGGTTGACACAAGAATATTGGTGAAACAAGGAAGCATCTATGTAAACTTAAAACAAATTACCAGCAAAACTCGGCCAAATAGAGTGTTTAATATTCTTTAGTCAGTTAAAAAACGGTAATTACCAAATGACTGATTGCCAGGTTTAAGAAGCTATTTTGTGCCTAAATGCATGAATATGAAAACAACATCTGGTTTGATTCAAAATGGACACCTGTTTGCATATGAACTTTCTAATGGACACCTGTTTGCATATGAACTTTCTACGTTTCCACTCTGACTAGGGAAGATCTACTCCTTGTCCAGGCTTAAGAGCAAAAGCCTTCACTATTCGTGTAAATTAACACAAACATATTGCTGTATCTGTTGTCAGGCAGCAGCAAGTGCAGGGTAGGTATGTGAGGGGGGGTGAGCCAAAGAAACCCTGTGCCTTCACCAAGCGATACAAGCATGATAACAGAGTCAGAATCTGATATCGGAGTCCATAGTACACACTGCCCACCCACCCGCCTCACCCTCAGCAGATGATGAGACAGGGCCAGGGGCCATCACTGGAGTCTGTCAGGAGCAAAAGCTGATTGAACTAGAGACAGAGCTGGAGATAGGTTGCAGGTGGGATCCAAAGTTCATGTGATGGTGGTGTTTACACCTTAGAGACAAAATGCCATGTTGCTTTTTCATCACAACGTGTAAATCAAGTTTCTTAACAGGATTCCCATAAAACTAGCAAAAGTCAGGTACCAAGCTTTGTCCTTCAGTTTAACAATTTGCTGCTAGTTCTGAGGCTTATATCAACATAGAGTTTACCGGTATCTGATACCTATTTTTTTTGTTTTTGAATGCAAATTATAATGACAAGTTTTCAAGAGCAATTAATGTTAGTATCTGCAGGCTTTTCTAAGTATTCAGAGTTTTGCAAAAGGAGATTCTTTAATGAGCCCTTCTGGCATCTTTGTTTATGTGTATAGATTAGATGAATATGAGAATTTGTTTGAGTATAATCAGCGAGAAGCCATGAGTTACTTCTGCTAATCTTGCTTCAAAGAAAGCCCAAGTACACAAATACGTTTTTGTTTATAAAGCTGGAAGTATAAGTTACCATCTTGCCTGTTCAAGCCCAAACATTTGTGCATCAGAGATTTCAAATAGCTTTATCTGATGATATTTTCCCTCAAGAATTGACAGGGTAAGTAGATAAATTCTATACCTCATTTCAAGACCATAATAATGTTCTAAAAATAAATTTCTTTGCTTGAATATTTTTTATATTCTGGAAAAAATACAGAGAGTGTATGTTAAGACTGAAAAAAATTGTGCAACGACCAACAAATTAGGGGATACAGAATATTATCTAGGAAAAAATCTTGCCACTATTTTTCCTATGTTTGATAGTGAAGAGAAATCACTGGCATTACTGATGTTGCTTAAATCTCTGTACCTTTGACAGTGGTGAACTTTCAGTTTATGCATTTCCAGTTTTTATATCTGAAAACCATTTTCTTGTGTCTGAAAACAAAAAGGAGATTATTGGTACACTTCTACTACCATAAAAGTGAAAAATGTTACTGATAATGAACAAACAATGATAGAGAAACTCAGATAACTAATGGATATAATGAGTACTTTGCTTTCTGAATTACTTCTTTTGTGATGACATAGTTACAAAAATATATATTTTAACAGTTTTTTCCCCTCTAAATGTATAAACTTCACAAAGGAAATATTTTTGTTTTGCTCTGCTTCACATTGTTTCATCCAGTTGGAAGTGTTCCAATATCAAACTAGTAACTGTAGAAAACTTAACATATAGATGTCCAAGCCATACATTTTTACTGTGGATTTGCCTTGATTTTTTTTATTTTTTTTATTTTGCATGCTGCTTTCTTTCACTGCTGCATTTCCAGCCTGTAAGAGCAATAATAGTGAAATCTTCTTGTTTCTTGTGAACTTACTAGTTTGAGCAGCAGTTCTTCTGCATGGTAATGCAATGTGGTCACATCAGCAGGACTCTGCAGTTTGCTATTCTCAGATAGTGGTCTGTGTTTTAATGAATATAAGAATCACTATGAAGAGTTTATGTGCTCAGTTTCAAGATAATGATACATTACAGCAAAGACAATGCTCCAGTCTAAGAAATGGCACATTGGATAATTTAGTAGCTGGCTAGTTTTTTGTGATTAGATCTGCTTTGATTTGTTATCATTAAAGAGAAGAAAGAAAACACAATACATACTGCTTACTTAGTCCTCAACGTTAAATGTGCTATTCAAATTACTATACTATATATCCACGGCATGGTAATTGTACATGTTTAACATGGCTATGACTGTATTATTTCTAAAAACTTGATAGATACTATTAAAGCACTGAATAATTCAAGAGTTATTCTCTTCTAATACATGGGAAAATGCTATACGTATTGATGCCTTTGATTTAGAAATAGGCGTTAATGAAAACCTGGTGTAGTATGAATGACTCACGGTCTTTCCAGAGAAATGAAAGAACACCAATTCTAATAGCTGCGGTTAGCAAGACTAGTTTCTTCTCTAATGATGTGAAGGTTTACAGTGTAGTGACCTATAAAACTGGCTTCCATCCAAACCTCTGGTTTTACAGTTGCTACTGGACTGTTTGCCTAGCAACATACTTAATGGACCCATAGGGAATTTAGTCCTACAGCTAAATGAGTGTAGAATGCTGAAGAGGAAGACCAACAGTTCAAGTAGAGGAAAAATGAAGAGAAGAAAGAATCTTCTCCAATATAATCCTGAAATAGCATGTATTTTTTTCACAGAAACAGCTTCTTCCTACTTTTTTTTCCCCACTTACTTTCTAGATATATAAACAAAAGCTCCATACTATAAGGTTAAGGAGGTAAACCACTGTTGATCTTGTTATCTTAAAGTCTAAACTTTTTTGTCTTTTTATCTCCCTCCTCAAGTTTTTGTTTAATGAAGTCGCCTTGAATGATGAAAACAGTGTTTGAAAGCAACATCAGTAGAAACAAAATAAAAAGAAAGCCTGGCAGAAATAAGCAAGGGAATTTCTGCTGATAATGTATGTCCTTGATTCTGTTTGTCAGTCTTTCAAGAAAACTGCTATCTAATAAATTTTCTATGAGCTTGCCCACTAAATTAAAACAAGGAAAACTAACTTTCAAAATTTTATATAGTGTCTTAGATATGAATCAAACCACAAAGAAATTCTTTCTGTATGCCACAGTAATACATTAAGACAGTTGAAATCTAAATTAAGTTTTGGTTAGTCTTTTTTCTAATTCCTCATCCTGGATACGAATCTCAATTTGTTTTCTTCAAAAAAACAGACTGTGATATATATAAAAATTTATTCAATGAGAGATTTTGCTGAGTTTCAAGTCACAGATAGTGGCAGACATTGTTTGGAGGTTGTTCATGTTACAGTTTTATTCATAACATATGCATCAGTCAGTTAAACTGCAACTGTTTTTTATTGTGCCCTTTTGACTCTACATTATGACATTGAAACAGAAAGTTGTCAATATTTCAATTTTTTAATAAAAAAAATTAAACTGTTTGAACTATATACTGTAATCCAACAGTAAGTTGGGCTCAGGGACTGTAGTGTGATCTGTAGGAGGTTAGACAAGATTATGTCAGTAACTTAATGTCACTTTGAAAATCTATTAGTAATGTTGTAAGATAATCACCTAGCTCATTCCGTGCACAAACAGCTCAGGACTATGGGGCAATGTTATCTTATATGCAGTGCTGCAAAAACATGTCCATATTCAAAATGCTGCTCAGGTCTGAAAATGGGCTGCTTTCATTTGGCATGAAGTCAAAAGGCATGATGTTTCTCTCTCATGTGTCCTACAGTGTCTTTGCTGCAGGTTGTTCTTGCTGCCTTCTTGAATTCCTAGATTCCTTATGAGGAAGCCAGAACAAATAATTTGGGAGCCTAAGCAGATTATTCAGATCACCTGGGTTGGTTGTTTTCCACATGCTGTGACTATGCTTGAGAAGGTCTCAAGAGTTATTCCCAAAGCTTTTGGATCCTGGGCATTATAAATATAGAAGTTATGCCTGATATTTAGCTTGTTTTATTTCCTCACGTGAACATTCTCTTTGTTGCTACTGGCTTGTCTTCACTCATGAAGTGGAAGTGGAATATATAAATATTATGTTGGCTTTGATGTTTTAATTACTACTATATGAGAAAGGCTAAATAATTCAGTAACGAAAGTACTCGTATGGAATTGAGTCTATTTATCTAAAATATCTTGTCTCTGAGATATTGTGAAATTTATTATAAAAGTAGCCACATTGCTATTTAGTTTTCACCACCTGATGACCTAAATAAAGAAATCCACAGCTGTCGTTTCAAAGCCAGACTATGCTCTGTAATGTTTTTATATTCTCAGCATCATAGAGAAGAATTCTTTTTTGCTTTCTATAAAAGAAGGTAACTAACAATAGACTTCAAAAAATTGTAAACTAAATTCTGAATTTTCTGGCACTTTCAAATAGGACAAGGCTTGTTTACTCATGCACACAAAAAATAAGTAAATGTGACGAAAACGTTGATGTATTCACAATCATTTCCTTCATAATAACGTATATTAAAAAGTCCACAAATTGTGCACTGGTAAGATACAGGAAAGTCATATGACTGATGGTCCATGGGAGCCTGAAGAATTTAAAAATGAGCAGAAAAGATTCAAAGAAGAAATTATACAATAAATTAATAATTTTTTCAGAGTTTGTCTGGAAAAGTCCATGAGCAGCCTGATCAAACTATGAAGTTATCAATGATTTGTTCAGGATGATCTCCACAGATCCCTACCAATCAAAATTATTCCAAATTAATTTACAGGAAACCTAAATCAAAAGAGCAAGGGTTTTTTTTTTTTTTTTTTTTTTTTTATTTCCCTCCACTAAAGCAACATCCATTTTATTGATTGAATAAAAGCATTTATATTGGGGTTAATATAACCATATATAAGCCCGTAATAAAATGGATAATTTAAGAAAAGCTTGCAGGAAATTAAGATAGAAAATCAAAATGTGACAGCTGTAAACTTAGGTCACCTTTGGATTCTGTAATTTGTTAGATTGCTCAGTAATAACATACATTATGGAAACAAGTAGATTGTTTTCTCACAAGAATTTCACACATGATATATTTCCTTCATCAGATGCTTCTTCTCACTTAACTCTTCTATATAATGAAAGAGATGCGTACATCATTTGCAGTGCTAAAATTTTTTGCTCTAATCATGACACTGGTGTATGACATACATATTTTGTATTAGAAATTACTGTGCAGAGTACTGCCAGAAGAGAACAATAGTGATGGCTTTAGTTTATGATTAGAGTACTAATTTCATGTTACTTGCTGTGTAGAGTACTTTCTGTCATAATTCTTTCTTTCTTTATAAAAAAAAAAATCTTCTTTTGGTACCCTCTCTTTTATTCCTTACTAAAAAAATAGGTTCTTTGAATAATGTTAGTCGGAGCAGAAAAACAAGACTAGGCCTGTTCCTAGATGCAGCTAGCTAGCCAGCAAAAAAATGTATGAATATACACATTTCATATAGTTAATCATTAAACATTTTGAAGATTATGAGATTAATAACAATGAAGAAAATGCACTAATGCAAATTTTAATTTTCCAGAAGAAACAGAATAGGTCTAAATTTTGACATTATTTGAGAAAAATGACAGACTCATCCCTTTAGAAAGAGTTTCTTAAAAGTGAATGAAACTTTAGGTATTCACAAGTAAATGTGACAGACTCCATTGAAATGGCCTTATTGCTATTGATTTGGTACAAATGGTACTCGGATACTGTGGTAGTAATTCTAAGAAGAGACTGGAAAGATCAGATAAATGAAGGAATAAGGTTGAGAAGTCCTTTTATATTTAATAAATTAATATATTTTTCCAGTGTTTTGGCTGTTTAGGAATGGTGCTACTGAAGAGACAACAAATTTCATATGTAATACTAAATGATTTGAATGAGGTAGTACCATGGAAAACTGAGGAACTCCAAAAAACCAGCTAAGGTGAATAAGCAGTCTAATGGAATGTAAAATTCATTAGTAACAGATGAACAGAAGAAGTAGTAAGCTGAGTTACCCTGAATGTTCCTAAGTGAAATCATTAAATTTGCTATTACTTTATAGTCAGGTGAAACGAGGAAAACGGAGACATTTTCTTGATAAGAGAGTGTTTAAAAACAGCAGCTGTTTCATTTGGTCAGTAGATGTATAAAAATGTTCTCTGGAGAAGTGTTAAAAATAATGATTGGTACAAAGTAAGTAATTGAATCGTGCTGATTGCTGCTTCGGGAAACACAAGAGCAAAGATACCTTTAAGAAATTCAAAAGCCACAAAATTATAACCATAAGGATTATAGTGTTCTGTCTTTTCACAATATGTATACTTAACTTTTGGCACACTGATCACTGGTACCAAAAAGAATTACTCGGATATAAAATACTTTCTTTATTTGCTTATTTTTTCTGTCTCCTTTTCCAGGACAAACTGCACAAGTGCAGATATGCTGGCAACTGTAAAATAAGGATATGTTATGCCTACGTAGATCTCTTGTCAAATTGAAGCTGCATCTATATGTATGTAAACATACTTAGAGAGAATTAATAAAAATACATTTGATATAGCATAAATGCCAATCATCAGAGGAAAGCAAAGGTAAATTAGATCTATACTAGTTGAGAAATATGGGAATGTTTTCTCAGCACATCTGCTGTGTAAAACATGTGCTGTTTATTAATATAGTGTCCTTAGCAAGTGTTCAAATTAATTTCTTTATCAAGTAATTTAAAATTAAACTTTGATTAGCACGAAATTCTCAATTTTTGTTGTTATACAAAAGGTAGAAACCTGGTTTCATGGTGAGCAGTGTCTGTAGAGTGATTCTCCTATAAAGTAGTCATTTTGTGAATATAAATAAATGAAACACATACTAAAGATGCAGAAAGATAGTTGAGACCCATCACCAATAAGAAATATTATCTTTTTGTGTCATCTTGATAATAATATACACTGAGATTTTTGCAGTGCTATTCTTCTAAACCTCTGTTGTGTTATGCAGCCATCACATGTAACAATGTCAGAGTAACACAGAAAAGATTTAGGCAGTTTTATAAAACTCTGGTGGATTTAAACATCACTCTCTTCAAAATAAGATCAGTGAGAAAAAACTTTCGTGAAATTGCTTTTTTTGTGGATTTCGCTTTTTAATGAAATTTTTTAAATTGCCTGTGCTGTTTAGCTTTGCATATTGATAGCTAAACCGATACTACTGAATTAATATCTTTCTGGAGTTAAATTACAGTGAAATAGATTCCAAAGGGTAGTCAAATTTTTGTAGCATTCTTTTAGGTGCTATAGAAAGTAAGGCTTTTTGGAACAATCCATTTTAAACTAGTAATTAAGGCAGTTAATTTTATAATTATTGTTGTTAGCCATGTTGCCAACCTTTTCAGATTCTCTAGTCTAGAAAAAAAAAAAATCTGCATTCTCTAATGTAATTACTGTTGACTAGTTTCTAATGGAATCTTTTTTTTTCCTGCTTTTTGTCCTTTGCCTACACAAAGTTCAATATCACCCAATGATATTGATATCTGGGGTAAAACTAGATGTTTCGTAGTAACTTAGCTCACTGTAAATATAAGAGCTATTATTTCTTCAATGTTAGTGTTGAATCTAGGAATATATGTGGAATAAGTAATTCTGTATTACCCAGAATGCTTTTCTCAGTTGCAGATAGTTCGTGAGAAGCTTTTCTGTAAAGTAATTTGTTTATTTAGTGTATGTGAAATAGAGCATTTCCCTGTTTTTAGGAAGGAGAAATTTATTTAGTAAGGTTTTCTGTTAATAACACTGCATGGGTATTTACGAACTCATATCTTGAATATCTCAAATTGAATATGGTTGCGCTTGACTTCTACTCTTAAGTTGATGGAGCAAATGATGTAACCACCAGACACTCTGGGTCTGAGTTGATAGGCATTTGCATGCCTAAGTATGTGCTTATTTTTCTTCTAGTATCTAGTCTTAAAGCCAATGATTACAAGACAAGAAAATTATTAATATGTCCTTATATGAATTAACAATATAAGGTAACCTACACGCTGGATTTTGTTGATTTTGTTGTTTTTAAGGTGGGAATCAATCCTGTAATTTCTGCCATTTATAGTAGTTGCTCTTTATTATAAGTAGCAATAATGTTTACTGCAAGACATATGCATCTATAAATTTATATATATATTAAGTAGACTAGAGAGTATGAATGACTACTATGAAATTACTGGAAACCCTTTGTTTTTAAATAAAAGGAAGAAAGCAAGGATGTATGAGCTAACTAGTAGCTCATAAAAATTGTTTGGAAGAATGGTTCAATATAACATCTTGAGACAATTAGAAAAATGAGATTTCTAGTACACAAAATTTGAATAAGCAGTAGAAAATATGTATCTTTCTCTTCCTTTTCTAACTAGATACAATATATTGTGTTGCACACAAGGGAAAAATATCCATGTACTTTATAAAGCAGTAATTCATGCTGAGTGGATATGAGCAGTCATTCAGAGAACAATTGATTTTGTAGTATTCTAGGCTGGGGTTAGAAACTTGTGCATTCATTGCACTATATGCTATTAAAATTTATATATAAAGCTCACATTAAAATGGATGTTTTAATAGGAAAATATTTAAAATGTGAAGCTTGACCATCTTAGCTGCAGAAGATTCTTTTACCACTATCTCCATATCAATTAAAGTATGAAATCTCTATAAAGGTGAAGTGTATAGAATAAAATATTAGAAATTACTAAATATTTTGCCATACTGTGTTTAAATAAATTGTTAAGGACTATGAAGAATCTTCCAGAACTTTGATATTTCCCAGAGTAATGTGAAGTGTTTAATCAGTATTTTTTATAGATATTATTTTGTCTGTAATATCAGTCTTAAGTTTTCACAGTATTGAAAAAAAAACCCCAAAAATAGTTTGGGTTGGAAGAGATCTTTGAAGTTGTCTAGTCCAGCCCCTTCCAATGAGCAGGGACATCTTCAACTAGATCATCTTGCTCAGAGACATATCCAACCTGATCTTGAATGCATTCAGGGATAGGGCATCTACCACCTCTCGGGGAAACCTGCTTCAGTGTTTACCATCCTCACTGTAAAAAAATGTTCCTTATATCTAGTCTAAGTTTAAAACCATTAAAACCTCTTTTAGTTTAAAACCATTACCCCTTGTCCTATCATTACAGGCCCTACAAAAAGAGTTTGTCCCTGCCTTTCTATAAGTCCCCTCTAAGTCCTGAAAGGCAACAGGTCTCACTGGAACCTTTTCTCCCAGCTGAGTAAACCCAACTCTCAGCCTATCTTATGGAAGAAGTGTTCCATCTCTCTGATCATTTTTGTGTCCCTTCTTTGGATCCAGTCCAGCAGGTCCATGTCTTTCCTGTACTTGAGGACTCCAGAGCTGAACACTACTTCAGGTGGGATCTCACCAAAGCAGAGAAGAGAAGTTGGATCTTTTCCCTCAGCCTGCTGGCCACACTCCTTTTGATGCAGTCCAGGATACAGTTGTTTTTCTGGGCTGCAAGTGCACATTGCTGGCTTATGTACAGCTTTTCATCCACCAATATGCCCAAGTCTTCTCCTCAGGGCTGCTCTAAGAAGATGAACAAATGAGGGCTTGTTTGCATTTGAGATGATTGTGAAATCTGAGCGAAGGAATGACATCCAGGTATTGATGCAGTTAAATGAATTATTAGTATAAAATGACATTAAATAAGTTGCATTTACTGGTCTGATTAGCAGGGACCAGGAAGAACCTGAAGCTGCAAAGAGAATAAAGATTTCCTTGTCACTTGCCAATCTGATACTTTAGTGTGGAATTAAAAAGTAGATTTTATAGATGAGACTACACAAGTAGAAAATTATGAGCAAACATGGATTTAAATATTAAAAATTCTTCCATCATTAGCAACTTGACAAAAGAAAGGAATTATTGGTGCTGTAGCACGATTGACTTGTTAATTTGCGAACAAGGATTAATGGAGACCTTTATGACTCAAGGCTTTAAAAAATAGATGATCTAAATACAAGTCCCTATATGTGGGGTTTATCATTGCATTTCTGAGGGAAGCAAAGAAAATATCAAGAGTGGGGATAAAAGTAGAGTTCAGACTGTACCTGGGTTAAAATTTAGCAAGTGCTTAGAAGAGAATATCAAGATTGCAGGCATCAACCATAACACAGAAGTTAGAGCTTGTAGTCAAACAATTATTATGAGAGGATACCAAGCTCAAATTGATGTAGTTAATTATTTTTTATGAAAATATTTTAATTTTAGTTTTAAAATGAAAAAACACACTAATGTAAAAAGGTAAAAGGAAAGCAGTTGGGTTTTTTTGAATGTTCTCTCACAAAAGGAAGCATGACTATTTAAGGTGTGGCTCTCCTAAACGTGTTCCTCAGAACACAATAATATTTTGACCCTGGTTGGTGCTGCAATTTGAAAGGTTTGTTAGTAGACTCTCAAAGGTAGAAGCAAAGGTTGTTCGCTTTAGTAACAAGCAATTCTTTTGCCTGTGGCCAAAAAGCAAATTATATCAGCAGCGTAGTGTGTTTGAAGTCTTAGGAAAACTAGTCAAAATGTGTGTCAGCCTACATCAGAACCAATAAGCCTATCCCTGATCAATTCTTACTGCCTGTGGTGATGATGTTGCAGTGAGAGTTTATTTGGTTCTGAAAAAGAGAAAGAAAATGTGAAAATAGTTTGGGAATGTTTTGTAATGAAGTCTTTTTAAACTAGAAGCTATTTTTTAAGTTAGAATAGTACACATATAAATAGTGATTGTAAGATTAAACCAATCATCATCTCAGATATTATTACTTATGAGAAATAATTTTATTGATGGAGTAAACTTAGAAATTATGTTAAAAATACCAGATCCTATGAATTTCAGGATGCAGGGAAGTTTATTTTTTCTTGTGGTTATCTAGATTCAACTTTGGTGTATTGTAAGACCTAAGGAGAGCCTCCTGTCATGGTGTGAAAAGTGTGGGGTTGCTATGGTTCTGTGTCTCAGGCATCCAGCCAGTGGTGAGCCTAAGCACACAACTTATGTAGGCAGATGCACATATCATGCAGAACACACATTTGACTGGCCACACTGATCAATGCAGACTGAAAACAGTTTCTTTACCAGCACCAGCATAAGGACAGAAACATCCCATAAGAAATTTTACATGATCCACCTCTGTGTCTGAGAAGAAACTTTAGCACCTCTTTATGTAATAGTCTCCTTTAGATTGCAGTATTTCTTTCCTTACATCACCTTGATGGGTTATAAACCAGGGACAACAGTCTAATCATTCTGTAATAGTCTCCAAGGTGTTGTTTTAGACCACTTTGTTTTCACTGATGAGTTTATTAGGGTTCCTCTACCTATCACTATTAGGGTGTTGGCTATATTAGAATTTTAAGATAAGTTTTACCAAATACTTTAGAAAGCTGATCACTCTCCATTATCTAAAAAAATAAAAGCCTCTATAATTGTGTCTGAATGAAAAAAGTCATGTCTCCTTGGCATGTTGGTAAAACATCTTTGGAACTCATTGAGACATCAGGAGGATGCTTTAAGTGCTAAACACATAGATTAAAAAATTGCTCTAATCAACTCATGAGATAAGAGTCCATGAAAGACTGTTAAACGTAAGTGAACATGAAAATTCCCCTGGATGAGGAAGTACTTGAGGTCGGGATATTTGAGAAGGTAGTAGGGCGTATTGTAAGAAAGTATCATGAAAAGTCACTCTTCTGTTCACGAGGCATCTTCTGTTGAACGTTGTCAGAGATAGGATACCCAGCTAGGCAAGCTTATGATTTGGATATATCTATCATTGTATTCCTGTGCTGCTTAATAAGAATCAATCCACTCAAAAGCTCTACTTAGCCTTCTTCTGTGACTGAATGTCTTGATTTGTGATGCGTTTTTTTTTGTGTGTTTCCATCAGTATTCCTGAAGTAATAGAGTCAGAGAATCATAGGTTGAATCTGTCCCCACTTTTTTGTTCTGGTTTGTATCCTTTATTTTTTTTTCTTTTTCCACCTATCCTTTTCACTTATCCATTTTACTGTTAATAATTACAGCATTTCCAGTAGACTATCTAAAGACCCGAGCAAGGTATTTTTGGGGCTGAATTTGTCCTCTGGACCATCTGGAAATAATTTGATATTGTAAAGGAATCCGTGCTTTTCCTAGATCTTACGTTTCATGGCATTGTCGTCATAGCAGTGAAACTGCCTGTTTAGGTGTAGTCTGGGACCTTACTTTACTGATAAGAAAATTATCCTGAATCAAACTACAATTTCAAGCTTAAAGACAGGGTGAAATGATAGGAAGGAAGGATTGAGGGAGTATCACAAAACCATGCCTCAAAGAAATGAAATTTGCAGTACAAGAGGAAAGATTTTTCTGGATCATCCATTTCTTTTCTTTTTTTGAAAGGAAGAAGGTAATTTGGGTCATTTTTTCATGTTGATGAATTTATTCTACATTTTTTTGTGTTACAGAAAAAAGCATGCTATTTATAGCTAGTTACTCATGTCTGCATTGGGAAAAAGAAACATTCTTATACTCAGTTTCACAGTCTGTTGCTCTACATTTATGCAAAATCATGCCATTTTGATATGTAGAAGGAGCATCATAATGCAAGTGGTAGAATAGAAAAGGCATGTGAGAAAATCCTAATAATTTAGTCAAAAATAGTAGACTAAATATATTTGAAATAAAGTATGGCTACAATTGAAAAAGTATGGAAATAGCTGTCTGCATTATGAATATAGTTTTAAAATTCAGACATTTAAGAGGTCTAAGAAGCTACCCAAACTATAGCATCTCTGCAAGAAGAACTCTTTGAACCATTTAAAAAGGAATAAGAGGATATTCCTGCTCAAAATCTTGGAGTTGTTTCAGCTAAAATAATTCTGCTTCTCTGAGCACGTTATATTGCATGTATAATCTCCGGGGATATAGTTCCTCTGTAGAATTATTCAGGTTGGAAGATAAATCACCTAGTGCAAACACCTTAAAACAATTCTACAAATCACATTGTGTTTCTTATGATTTTGTCCAGTTGCATCTTGAAAACCTCCAGGAACAGAAATGTCGTAACATTTCTGTGCAATTTGCACCCAAGATTATTTCCCCCATAATTAGCTATTTTTCCTATATCTAGTTAAACCTCCTCTCCCCTAATTTAATTTTATGTCTTTTACGCATTTGTCTACTGTACACCTCAATAACATGCATGGCTCTGCCTTCTTAGTAGCTACCTCTTAGATACTGGAAGACTGATACTTACTCTTCCCAATCCTTCTTTGTTCCAGGCTGAGAAAGCCCAAATGCCTCAGACTTTCTTCTTAGGGCAAGTGCTCTAGCCAGGGACAGCTTGGGAGCCTCCTGCTAGGCTTACTCCATTTGATCAATACATTGTAGGTGATGCAGATGGATATTCAAAATTAGTGTTTCAAAAATGGTCTAACAAGTTCTGAATAAAGGGGAATAATTGTTTTCCTCAATCTGCTGGCTATTCTTGTGTTAGTACAGCCCAGTATACTGTTAACCAGCTGTGCTTAGGACCCCTAGGACTTTTTCAGCAGAGATGCCCCACAGTGAGGCACTCCAAGGTTTGTACTTATTCAGGGGTTAGTAAGTCCTGGGTGCAGGACTTTACATGTCTTCTTGCTGAATTTTATGTTGGTCTAATTCTCCAGCCTTTCTAGATCTCTCTAAATGGTAGCCTTGTCCTCAAATATATTGACTGCATTAATCCAAATTGGTGTTTTCACATTGATAAGGATTTTGCCTTTATCCTCCAGGTCATTGATAATGATGCTAAGCAGGTTAAATCCCAGAATAGACCCATGAAGAACACCACTTGTGACTATGCTCTAAACAGTATAGATCATTAATCACTACTCTTTGAGTATGGAGTAGTGGTGTCCAAACTGTCATAGATACTACTGTGTATTTTAGCACCTTTGTGTACACAATCCAGATACATGAGTTTCAAAGATTATGAGAGGTGGTGGGAGTGACATTAAGCTAATGTAACTTTTTGTCAGACTAATAGTGATCAAATGCATTTGGACTCAAGCTAGTGAAAGCCTTGAAGTGCTTGAACAGCACTTAGTGGGCTTACTAATTCAGATATTTCAAATTGCATCAGAGTGGCATCTTTAATTGTAGATGTATCCTCAGAGACTCAGCAAATCAGCCCTCATTTTAGATAAAGACACCTAATTGGCTTATTCAATCTCTCTTACTTCCAAGTTTTCACCAAATTTTCAGCTAATTTACTAAAAATTTTTAAAATGGGTTTTAAAAAATCCTTTTTTAAAAAAAGTTTGTTATTCTGTCTGCCTCTTTTGCATCCTTAAGTATTTTCACATGTAACTTAAATATATTAGCTTGTATAACTTAGGATTAAACAGAGTTATTCTCATCTTCCATCTTTCCTCCTCTTCATTTTTTTTCACATTGTGTTCTTTGTTCTCCTCTTTACTCCTGCTCTTCCCCTCTTTTTTTTTCTTCAAGCTTTTATTCTGTATGACCATGATAGTGGAATATGCTTGCTTAGGATATGATTTAGAACAAACTTGAGTACATTCCAGTGGCTTTTTTCAATGGATTTTTTTTTTTAATTAATCCTTTGGAATTAATTATTTTTGAGGAGTTTTGAGGCTTCTCAAAAGCAACAATAAAAGATGTTTTGAAAACTAACAAACCTGAATTGGTTACTAATATCATTATAATTGATATTGTGAAGCAGCTTCTGGACCTTGAGCTCCTCTTTAATTAGAGGCAGTAGAGTCTCCTTCCCTCTGAGATTTCTTTGTGCAAGTGTTTTGCTTAATAACACTGTTATCAGCTTTCACATCTCTTCTGGATGAAGCCTCCTAAATGACAATACCTGTTGTATCTGCCTTCCCTGTTTTAGCAAGGATTTCCAAGGGTGTTCTTCTTTGCTTAAGCATTTACTTCTTTTTGTTTTCTAATAAATATTTTTATACTTCTTGTTTTACCGTTTGTATTGTAACTTTTTCATTGGCACTTGGTGAATTATGACTCATAAGGTGTGGAAATTATAATTTGTATCCTAAACATGAGTGCTTCCTGTTGATTTCAGAATGCTCATAAGATCAGGCTTCTTACATATTTTTTTTTTCTGTACTAAATATTTTGGCCAAATCAAAGCACATACTCCTGCTGTCTTGTCTTGCTCCTCCATTTTTATTAAGTCTTGTCTTCACTTGGATCTTCCGGATATGTATATTTCATGGTATCTTCAAGCTCACTTGTTTTCCCTGGCTGTTCTTTCATCTCTTTATAATTATTTTTTTTCTCAGACTCAGTGTCTTGATTTTTTCCTTTTCAATAATCTTTCCTATACCTTTCCTCTACCCTTTTTTTTTTCTCCTTCACCATTATTAAAACTTTTAACTGACATTATTAGCATTATTTAATAATTTAACAGCATTAAAACATTATTATTGCTGCACCTTTTTATTCCCTCAACATATTTTTTTCCTCATAATTATTGATTTGATGCTCTTGCAAACTATCTTTTACCACTTTTGTCCTCTTCAGATGCATTTTTTCAGCTCTCTTATTTTATGGTTTATCCTGAAATATTTCTATCATCCTATGTTACAGTTTGGTTTTTACCATTGATTATCTGCTATTATCTACAGTTTCTGAATTTTCTGCACTTCTACTTGTAACACTTACGTGTTCTGCACTTGATTTGTTAGCAACACATGACAAGGTTTGTAATCTACACTTTTTTTCTTTACTTGGACTTTTTCTCTGTTCTCTATTTTCTGAATATGAGATCATTTCCACACTCTTGTTTAAAGTAAACCCCTTTTCACTGGAAAGTCATCTAATTATACATATATTTTGGCATATTTAATGTTAGAGTTCTAGCAAGAGTGACTCAGAGTATTTTGTATGCATTCAATATGATGGAAGAATAATTTTGGGAAGGGAAAAGTGGTGTTCTGTTCCACAATGATAAAATACAGAGATTTTGATAGTGGGAGAACAATATATGAAGACAGGGAACTTTCAAATGTAAAAAAATTGAAGCAAAAAGAAATTTTTAAATTAAAGAAACAAAAGGAAGAGGAAGACAAGCTGAAGCCTAAGAAATCCTGTAGGAAGACAGTTGATAGAGATGAATAGCAGGAGCAGGCTCTTGCAAACTTTTTAGGTCAGGAAGAGTAAAAATCTAAGGGAAACCTGTATTTTTGGGGGAGATCTGAGAATTAGGTCATTTAAAATATATTGCACGGTGTATTATTGTATGACATCTTTGTTTGTAATTTGACAATACAGGGACATACAGAACATTGCTTTGAGGTACTTGAAATTCTAGACTCTCCAATATTTCTTTGACGGATGCTGAATTATTTAATTCTGGAACAGATGTTCTCCACAAAGTATTCTATTCTAAGCATTTTAAATAAATGATATTGTTCTTTTCCCATTTTGTCTTAATTAAAAATATATGTAATGTTTTCAATTAAATGAATGATGTATATTGCTTTTATAGTATCTTTAGCAGAGCCATGCGTATGCAAATTTTTGAGCACTATTATTCAGGTAGATAGGTTCATGGAGCCAGGCTTTTGACCATCCAGGAGCATGTTTTGTACTGTCCAAAACACCTGAACAGGTCAGAATCTAGCATCTGTTAAATTCAATGAAGTTATGTACTTAAGTGTTTTGTTGTAGGAGGAAGTACTAGTGGGAACTTATCTAGCCTCTTGATGTAGTAGATAAAAAACCCACAACCCTTTGACTATATTTGTTTCTTTTATTCGACACTTTTAGTTACCTCATGTTCAGGGCAAAAGTCTTTTCTCTTTGGTGTGTATAGGTTGTTCTCATGTATTTATTGGTATATGCTTAAATTTGTAATATGCTTATGAAAGTTTGGATGATTAATAAGATTATTCTGTTTCTATTTTCTCTTTCTAGTGTAATCCAGATGTTACACAAACTAGAAACAACTTAAAATTATTCTAGCTGTAGTAGACATTTTCCATTTTAATAAGATTTTCTAAGACCAAGGGAGTGAAAGAGAGCTTTAGATACCATAATATCATTTAAGAATTAACTACTGAAAAAGGTTGGGGAACAGAGTTTTCAAGGTTATGATTTTCCTCTGGCTACACTTGAAATTTGCACGCAAATCCATGGCCAATTCAGCTTTTTTCTATTCTTTTTTTTCTTTTTGTGTAATTGGAAATTATAAAATGCTAACAAATAAAACAGAGGAAAGTACCCAGGAAATACATTTCAAAGGTAACTGGGAAAAAGATGAAGCATTAATGAAGTAGGAAGTAGTTAAAGAGGAAGGCTGCATGCCTATACTGGTGTGATTTTGTGTAAGAGCAAACAGAAATTTAATGGTCAATGAATGGACAAAATGTAAAAAGTTAGAGAGAAATTCAAGTTCCTGGAAGGAAGAAAAGGAAGTAATTTTGAATTGTACTCTAACAACCTGAAAGACAACAGAGTGAATTGAATATGATAAGGTAAATATACATTTGTAAGTGTTGTAACAGTGGACAGCACTTGTCAAACTAAGAGTCTGAAAGTCATAGAGATATGGTTCATCCTAGATTGAGTACTGAAATCCTCTTATATAGTTGTAGAAGAAATGGAATTCAGATCATGATGAACATGTGTTGTATATTTCAGGAATATCTAGACTAGCTTGTGCATGCAGGTATTTTAGGAGAAAGCATTGTTTCGTATTTTGGAATATATTGTGTGGCACATGAATAATCAATACAGCACTTAGTTTGAAAAATATTTGACTAGCAAAATAAAACATTAAAAAAAGACCTGAAATTCTTAAAGAAGAGCTATCTCAAGGAATCTGACGTGTGCTCACATGCTAAATGACAAAACTGTAAAGCCTTTGACCTGTAAAGTGTAGTTTATGCTAAAATTATTTCCTTATAGAACCTAAGTCTGGACTGCAAGAAATGTGTATTAGTAAAGACTATCATTACTGCTTTTTCAAAATTAGTATTAGATATTTCTCCTTAAGGTTTATCTCTGTCTTTGACCAGTGCCAATCCCATATTTCTTCTGCTTTTAAAAGGAGCATGTTCCTTCCTCTGTGTTAAGGTTCTGATGCACAGCTAATTAACTATCAGGAAAGCTTTGAGATTGTTTTTGTGTTTTCTAATTATTCAATTGGCTTGAAAAGCAGCATTCATTTTCTTCTCAGCTTTTGATTGTCCATCCTGTTGCACACCTTATTTTGGATATGCTTTACTCCTTGTTTCGTATTGCTTAGATAATATTCCCATTTATTTATCTGTCCTTCAATGTCTAGTGATCCAGATGATGTAATTGTTAGGCTTAAAAAAATGAAAAAGGTAATTCTTTCACTGTTGTGATGTCATTAGAAACCATGCTTAATGAGTTTAATCCATTACAAAGAACATAAACAGGTTCATTTTTACACCTTCATTTCTTCCTTGTCTTCTGATAGAAGTCTCTTATTGCCTTACTGGCTCTTTTTCTTGCACATAGCTCTCAGGTCATCTAAAGCGCTGGAGAGTGAAATAAGTACATGCTTATGTAGGAGACAAATTGTTATTTGCTTTTTCATCTGCAGCAATAGTCTGAAGGGATTAAATGTGAATATCTCAATATTAACATGGGTCTCTATGCTTACTTCCTTATCTGTGTGAAGCTGAGAACTTTCTATCTGGCTGGCAACAATGTTGTCATATCAAATCCACATTGTGCAACTACTGACAGGCAGTCTTAGGGTGACATGCCAAATGTCACGGAAGGTTCCTGTCCTGGCACTGTAAATCTGCATGATATATGGAGATAAAGAGTAGGGTTGGGTTGCACTGTCAAAAGGAATCAACCTGTGTATTTCATCACGATGGCTTGGAAAGAAGTTTTATTTCATGTATGGACATTTTGAAGCATAAAGCAGTATCTAGGACAGGAGCTCTAGCCTTCCTTAAGTTTAGCACTGAGCTATGGAAGACTGTTTCCTGTATGTATGTCTGTCTTCAGCATTTCTGTTTTCATTTGAGCTCTAGCCAAGACAGACAATGAGAACAGTGCTCTACTCAGATCAATGTTTAGAAATCTGTAGATTTTTGTAGTCTCTTTAATGAGTAATTCTTGGAAGGAAGAAAGAATACGATTATCTTTCATGGCTGTACATTCTTCTGAGAAGATAATTCAGTATGGAAGTGGTTTTCCCATATGCTTTCCTTACTTTCCTTTCTAAATTTTAGTGGAGAATTCGTGCTAAAGGAAATATAGTTCTATAATTGAGATATTACATTACAGTATATTTTGAAAGAGTGGAAAAGAATCAATGTATTAGTTTGTGAGGGAAATCTCAAATTTCCATATTGGGGGGGTATATTTTTTTAGAAATATAAATGTAAATGGTCTTGACTCAAGAAGTTGCAATTATTATGATATTTAATATCTTGTTCTTTTGGCCATTTATTCTAAGTTTCTCTCTACACCTGAATAGATACAGCAAGTAGCCTTGTGATTCCCAAAAGCATTATGGCTATTTGGAGCACAGTATGAAATTGTCATCAACACAAATAACAAACAATAGCTACGTAAGGGTAAGGCAGATGGAGCTCTTTTCCACTCTTCTAAATTGTAATGTTAAAAAGAGCATCAGCTATTTTAGGATCAGGAATAGACCATCTGCCCAAATTGCTTGCCCTTTCAGCTTCATCTTACTTCCATGTTATTGTTATTATTTTAATCTAAATGTCATTACATTTTTATGCTTTGTTTCCTTGAAAGTTACTTCATCTCATTAGCTGATTAGTTTTACACCAGGGTTTTCTTTAAGAATTTCAGGTCGTTTTTAATGTTTTATTTTGCTAGTCAAATATTTTTCCTCCAAATATGATGTTTACTTCATAGTTTTTTCATTAAGTCAGACAACATCTGTCCTTACTGTCAATGCTGGAAATGATATGATGGTCTGACAACAATAGTATCAGGAAATAAGTAAAGGATCCACAGAGATAATGGAAGGGAATGGAACAAACATTTTCCAAATGAACTTTGGGAAAAGAAAGTCTAAAAATGATTAAAGTTGAGAGATAAAAAAAAAAAAAGAGCAAATTAGATTTTTTAAAAAGCATTATTTTAATTGCCAGAGGAATTTAATTTGTTGTTTCCATCTTCATCTGAGGAGGAATGACTTAATAAAAGATTTTCTTGCTTTGAAGAATGTTGATTTATAGTCTTGAATGTCTTTGTGAGTTGAGCATTATACTTGAATGTCTTTGTGGGATAAGCCTTAGAAAGAATTAAATATTTTCCAGTGGAACTTTTTAACATCCAAAATTGTTGGTTCGATGAATATAAAATGTTCTATAAGAATGTCAACATTTCATATCAGCATTTCATTTAAGGTTTTTTATTAATTCATGTTGTGTAAATACTTGTTGCTGTTCTGTCATGGTAATTTGGCAAATGAAAATGGATCCTAAATGTCTAAAGAAATTATATAAAACCATTTTAATGTTCCAAGGACATTGGAACCCTCTCACCCTCCCCCCAGCCCTTTTATTTCTAGATAGGGATGAGCTTCCCTAGCTTTAAGATAATATTTTAGATAAAAATCAGTTACCAACAAATAGCTAATTTTCTTTGGAATATAATGGAATTTCTTTTTGTATGTTATTGTTCTTTCATAATTGTATTCCTAAACACAAGCATCTAGAGTTCTTTTTTGATGTCATGAGACATCAGAGATAGAAATACAGGGTTGACAAAATCTACAAGCAATAGGAGGACATGTAACCTTTGGAGCAACAATGGAAAGTCAGGATAATCGTCACAGTTTACGGGTTATTTAAATGATTAGCCAAATAATAAATAGTATAAGTATCTATAAAGTGTATAGACTTTTTGTAAGGGAATGTACTTTCCTTTTTTTATTAAAAAAAAAAGATTGATACTTGGCATCGGAGTATCAAAAAGAATACTGATTTTGTGGTATTAATTAAATGTAATAATTTTTGTAGTTCTCATTCCTAGAAATAGAAATTACAGTCATAGCTTTGGTGTCATTTATATTTGGTAGTTCTTACAATTGATCGTAATTTCTTGAGCAGAGACAAATGTGATTTGTCCACTATTTGAAAAAGGTAGTCTATATTTATGCTCATTTTCAGCCTTTTTAGGTTTTTTTTTTACCGTTGGCTTCTTTGAAAATTAGTCTAATTCCTTTCTTAAAATTGAATATGAGAAGGCACTTCAGTATAACTGCAGCTATATCTCTCTGGGAATACTGTAGTCAAGTAGGTAGATGCACATTAGTTTTGTTTAAATTTTTTCTTGAGTGCTCAAATTAACAAGTCTTTTAAATGTGTTGTCTAATTGGCTTAATCCTCTATCACTTTTTGTAAACCTTGGCAATAGAAATGAAACGTTGCTTATTATAACCAGGACAACAACATAACCAAAGTCAGTCATATATCATAGGGTCAGTTTTCATTATTCATTACTAGTTCGACTGTACACTTAATGCTATTTACAAATCATGCTTTTACATTTTGTTTCAGAATACTGAAGTGCAGCTAATCACAGACAAAATTTAGTTTGATACATGATATTGTTTTCACACTGCCCTGTGATACAAACATTGAAGAGTAGTGACCTCTTTCAAAATATTTTTGAACCTGAAACTCACTTCTCAGTTTCAAAGCACACTTCTCACTAGATGGGTTATAGTTGTATATATTAACTTTTCAGTCACGCAAATCTTGCCAGTTGTCAGTAATAACTCAAATTGAATGTATCTGTATGAATAAATAATTGTGATTCTCTTGTTTAATATCCAACTTCTAGAGCTGTCATATGGATAAATGAAGTTTAGTTGTTTTGGAGTTTTTTTAATCCTCAAAAACTTTGGCATCTAAGTTAATGTGTTCTCAATGTCTTGATTTTATGTTTACTGGATCTTCAGACAATCTTTTTCTTGTTTTGATAGTCCTTCACTTTTTCTGTTGTAGCTTAGCATTTTCCCTGAGTATCTATTTAGACTTTCCTGAGAAGATTAATTCCAGTTATTTACACTGGTATTAAACTGGAAGCTATTTAGATTACACTTTTGCTACATCAACCAACTGACCTACCAAAACAATTGATTGGAAGGTCAACCAAAATTCCAGAAAGATGCTTTATTTTTTTTTTTCCTACCTGGCAATTTATTCCAGTATCTTTCTTCCGTTGCCTGTAGGACCCAAAGGTGCTCTGAAAAGATCACTTGTATCTATTGCTTTCCAAACAATTTCATTCAAGATATCTTTCTGTAAGCTATGTTGTGATGAACTCTTGATTTTCAGTAAGCATCACTAGTAATTTTTTGCTGTGGATATGTTTCTAATAATCTTGTTTTTTTCTCTGCATTTCTAAGAACATTTTCTCATTTTTAGCATGAAGTGAGTTCTTAGTCTTGGTTTGTCTCTAATGATTTGTGTTCAACGGCTGTCTATTCTGTTTAACTATATCCTTCAATATTTCTTCTGTAACTTTCCATATTTACTGTACACTTTCCACTATGTGAATTTTCTTGTCTTCTCAGTGTCACATTTCTACTCTAGTTTTACTCTATTCAGTTAATTAATAAGAACTAATTTCTTCCTTAAGTCTGATAGAATGATACTTTTTTTTTTCCCCTCTCTAAAACTTCAATTCTTCTGGTGCTGTCTACTATGTAGACTTTTTTTCCCCTAGATTATTATATGGACCTTTTTCTCAAATGTTTCTGTTGGTTGCTGAATATTTTATAAGATTATTATTGATCATTGTGTCTATTCTATTGCTGTCCAGTACAAGACTGAGAGAAGAATCTATATTTCTTTTTAAAGTTATCTTGAGGTCACTTCTTAGGATTACACAAACAGAATGAATTTTATTAGTGAATTTTAGAAATGAAAATTTCATTTTAGGATGTAAATCAGCAGTTATTGTATTACCTGTTATCTAAGTTTTTAGCTACTATGAGGAAGTGTGATCTCACATAATTGTAACCTAAACAGAAACTTAAGTGTACCTATATAAATTAGTATTTGGCTGTGTTAGCTGATGGAATTTTGGAGTTGTTTTTTGTAAATATTTAACCAAGTAGTAAATACTTAATATTTTTATGAAGAGAACTCTAGTTTTCAGTCTAGTAGCTGGTAGGAACAAGTAAGATAACTGAATTAAAAAATGGAACAAAAAGTGTTTTCAGTCTTACATTTTTAATATTGCCTAGCCAGGCATTTCAAATACTCATGTTTGCTTTTTCTCTTTCATTAGTATCATGTTTCAGAATGAGGTTTGCTATCAAATGCCAAGATAAAGTTAGTCTACTTCTGGATTACTAATTTCTGGTTTGAATAATCAGTAAGCACTGCTTCTAATACATTGGAATCCTGAGACAAAAATATTAAATCAGTGGAAATGCAGGTGTGTAACAATGGTTTTCTCTGTTTCTGAGGAAATTAAATGTAATTCATTTTCACTTCTTACCTTCATTAAAGACAGTAAACATCACAATTAATGAGAGAAAAACAATTGCCCTGTGCCTTGTGTGGCAAAAAACCAACCATCTTGGAAAAAAAGGGATTACTAAAAGGTATACTCTACCACTATTAGGAAGTTCTTCCTATACTTTTGAACACATTATACTTTTCTGAAAAGATTTTCTGATGTTTTTGGCATGTCTGTGAAATGATGTAAGTTAAATATATCATTAAGATATTAGAGCTAAAAGATCAATTTATTTCTTCATAAGGACCTTCAGGTTTATAGAGTAGTATATTTGTGGAAGAAGCAGCTATCCATTTTTTACACTCAGCTACACAAGAATCCCACAGCTCACCTGTAGCTTCTGTGGGGATTTTAACATGAAGAATGTCTTTGATCATAGGGAAATAATGAATCTTTTTAGAGATTTGTTAGTCTAATATCATGCAGATGTTTCTGTTTAGCTATTACAGATGTTATATTTATAGGAATAGTCACTGTTTCACAGTACTGCCATTGAAAACATTGCCATGTGTTCTAAATGGTGCTACTTTTATATAGTAATAAAACAATATAGATATAAGGATAAATCAAGGTCTGCAGACAGGCAGTTAAATTTTGGCTCTGAAAAGTTTAGTATGAGAATTCTTCTGTATAAAAATGCACTTAATCTATCAACAAAAGCTTTTAATGAAATATATAAATAAAGTAAATAAAGCCTGCACTCTTTCTGTGAGGAAGGAAACTCTTACCTCGTTAGACTTATATTTGTGTGCTGTTTTACAACATCCTGCAGAGATGTTTTTGCCTGATAAAAAAAAAAAAGGTGATGATTTATAAGCTCTAAGAGTTGTAAGTTCTAAATGTAGCTTGATTTCAAAGGTAAACATACAAGATATACCTTCAAGTTCTTGCTGACAAGTACAGCATTGTGCTTGGCGCTGGGTCTCCTTTGAGACACCGTGTCCCGAGGCCCAGCTCCGCCCCGCGAGCTGTCCGTGGTGCTGACACCCTTCCTGCCAAACCAGAGGTTCTCTGCTCAGATTCCGTGTGGCTTTTTGTGCCACAGCGATTAGTTGGATTTGTAAGCTTCTGTCTTCAGTAAAACATATCGTCTCCATGAACATTGTAAGTTTTGGTAGTTTAGAATTAGTTTCTGCCTTTTAACAACTTCAAAAGTTATGTGATTTAAAAATACTGGAATTTAACTAGAAAAAGGATATTTTAACATGAAATAAAATTGTTAGTTAGTACTAGGTAAAGTGAAAGTATTTTTCCATGTTGTGAGTGCTTATAGACCAATAAAATTTGGACAGTGTGAGCAAACTGTGAATAAGTGGAAAAGTTAATGTCTAAATACATGAAATAACTCTTCTTTTTCTATATACAAAAATCCTGTTAGTGGTTCCACAGATATACTCACTTTAACCAAGTCTAGAGATATAAAATGTCTATTATTATAGAGTTTTAAAAATGTTAAACTGTAGTAAAAACTTAGATGAAACATGACTCTTATTTTTACTTCAAGATACCTGAGAATTTTGTGAGCATTTACTTCTTTGAACACTATATTTAGTGATTTTTTTCTTCATTTTTCCTATTTGTTTTCTTATATATGAACCAAAATAACATACATAGTTTATTTTTCTATTGCTTTCTTTATGAGGAGGTACCACATCTTTTCATCATGTTTCTTAATGCTCAGATAGCTTTGCTGGTCTTAGGAATATTAACTTTTTTGATCTTAAGAGAACTGGGTTTAGTTTGTAACCAACATTGTGATCAGCGGCATCTTGTGCACACTTGATGCTTATGAACCCAGTCCTACTCTCGTGAGAATTTCAACTTCAATAGGAGTAGTCAGTAGTGAATGTTTCATTTAATTTCTACTAATAATGCTTCCACCAGTTATTTAATCCTTGTAACACTGTGAAAGCTGAGGAGGTTTATAAACTAGTGAGCTGTTATTGCTGAACAGAAGTGTGCAGGTTCAGAAAGAAAATATTAATATCATTTAAACTATTCAAGCTATCCTTCTGTGACCAGCCTGAAGTTTAGACATTACTACTAACTGAATTACCCTTTTGACTGAAGACAAAATATTGATTTATGTTATCTGAGTCTAAACGTTGCATTTAGTTTGGCAAAATACCAAAGCAGCTAAAACTTGCTATTATCAGTAGCTAACAATATATTTCCCTATTAGTCTTATGTCTCATTCCCATCCTTCTTCTCTCTTCTTCCTCCAACAATATTCAATGTGTAAAATATGCTTGTTATTATGGGAAAATACAATTTAAAAATATTTATTGTGGTTTTTATTGCAGTTGTACAGGCTAAACCATCAAAAATACCCCATGTGCTCAGACTGGCATTTTGACAGCAGAGAATATGTGAGGAGATATTTTATCAGACGTTAGAATGAGATTGTTTATTGTCAGACAAGAGCTCCTAGAATATTTTTTTTAAGAAACAAACAAGCCAGAAACTATTTTGATTTTAATCAAAAATGTATTTTTCTCATAAAAAAAATTCACATACTCACTGTGTCTACTCTACAGAATTTGTCCATTTCATTACACCATGTGTCAATCCTAGTATATCTGTTCACTGCAAAAACTCGTGGCTAGTGTGTGTAATACAGCACAGGAGGAGGTATTGCTCAGTTCCACTACTTTTATATAATAATTTAAAAAAAAAAACCCAAAAAACAGAAAATGTTCTTGGCTACTTGCACTGTATTCCAGACTTAAGAGTCCCATGAAAGTTCTAGAAAATGAAGTTAATTGTATTTGGTTGGTAGAATATCCATAGAAGCCAGTTAGTTAAAATTCTTCTCTTATGCTGTTGGTACATATTCCCATTTGTCAGCAGGAGCAAAGTCCAGGCACCTAGCTCCTAAAAGAAATACTTTTTCTTGTTGCCATTTTCTTCAGCACAAATGCAATCATGTGCTTTTTATTTCAGAACAGTATACACTGACATATTTATGACATATTGGTTGGTACACCTATTACAGTTGCTTTTACTTCCATTGCTGTGCTTTTTTCTTTGCCCACGTCCCAAAGACTGATTAGAGGAGGATAAAACTCACTGAGTGAAAAGGATTGTTTCTCCAGGTAGCTGTGTCCAACATCATAGTTCATCTCACGTGAGGTGCAGCTGTAAAGATATATCACAGAGATGATTCCCAAAAGAGCACCAAGGCAGGCAAGGAATCCTATTATGTTGTTCTTTTCGTAGTCTTTCACTGCCAAGTCCAGTCCTTTTGTGGTTACATTGATACATTGTTTCTTATTCTGTGAATGGATAGTGGGAATATCTATACAAATTTTGTATTCAGTGGCTGGATTTAGATGTGTGAGATTATATACCTTTATATCAGAAGGTATTCGAGCGCTCTGTGCAGCTTGAGGGTTTTCAGCATTCAGAAAGACTGTCCATCTAACACTGGACTTCAGAATTTTAGAACTTGCTTTCCATGAAACCAAAACAGAACTAGATCTTATGTCTTGTATTTTAATATTCAAAGGTCCATTGCTGTCCTGAGGGAAAGAGCCATCTACTTTAATCATTACTGACTTTAGGTCCGCCCCAACTAAGTTCATGGCTATACATGTGTATAGACCACTTTCTTTTTGTGTTACATCACTTATGTCTAATGTTCCTTCGGAATGAATGTAGTATTTGTTAGAAATAGTATTAGGCAAGAGTTTTTGTCCTGATGGTGTTATCCAGTAGATTTCAGGTTCTGGTTCTGCTGTTGCTCTGCAGTGTAAGGAAATGTGACTGCCAGTTTTTAAATCCAGAGTAGATGGGAAACTTTCAGGAGCTATTAGGGGGAGACAGATTTCCATCATTTCCCGGAAGTGTATCTGCCTCACATTCTGGCCTTGGAATTCAGGAGGATCCACACAAAACAGGGACTCCGGCTCCATGAAGCGAATGTTTGTTTTGTTCATGTTAATCCAGCGGATGACACAGTCACATCTAATGGGATTGCTGTGTATGCTAACTTCTTTGAGGTTAGGCAAGGATTCTATGGTACTGCGGTACAGGGCACTCAGCGCATTGCTGTTCAACATGAGCGATTCCAGTTTGGGAAGTCTGTAGAATGCATTTGGATGAATGTACGATAACCTGGGGTTATTGGTAGCTTCTATTTTTCTTAAATCTGGCAAATTATCAACAGCAAGACTATCTATAGAAATCAGTTCAGGCATGTTATTAATCCCTAACTCTTTTAGGTGCAGCATATTGCTAAAATCTCCTCGTCGTATTCTGTTAATGGGATTCTTATTTAGATCCAGAAATTTAAGATTTATAGCCTTTTGAAGAGCAATGTGAGGCACTCTAACAAATCTGTTGTCATAAAAGGAGATGCTTTCTAAATTGTCAAGGCCAGCCAAAGCATTGTCTGGTATTTCAGTGAGATTTGTGCCTGCCAAAACTAGACTGCGTAGATTGATAAGAGGCTTAAAATTCATATCTTCGATTCTGGCTATTGGATTTTCTCCAATCATGAGAATTTCAAGATTAGGAGTAGCCTCAAACCACTTCCTGTTGATCATTTGCAGACCATTTGAATTGAGATGAAGTCTGAGAAGATTATTGAGGCCTATGAAAGCTCCCGGTGCAATCACAGAAAGCAGATTATGATTCATATAAAGTTCTTGCAAATTGTGGAGTCCAGAGAGACATTCTTCAGGGAGTTCAGTAAGTTTGTTTTCTTCAAGGTACACTGAAAGCAACTGCGGTATCTTTCTAAGATTAATACTGGTCACTGAGGATAAATTGTTCTGAGATAAATCTAGACCAGTTAAATTAACTGGTAAGTCTACTGAATGTTCAATTTTTGCAATATTATTAGTCTGTAGAAGTAGAACTTGTGTGTCGGCAGGCAGTCTGGCTGGAAAATTGAAAAGGCCTAAATCATTACAGTCGACTGTTGGAGCTTCCATATACACAGACCTGGGGGTGAACCATGGTCTGATCTCACATATACATGACTCTGGGCAGTCTGCTTTTTTTTCTACAGCTTGTACTAGTACAGGGATAACTAGGACAAGTAGAAAATAAATTTTAAGTAGCATGTCCTTCATCTTAGCTCAAATGTTCAGAAAAGTAACAGATCATTTAGTATTCCGCAATTATGATTTTGGAAGTCAGTATGACCCGGTCAATTGATAAAACACACGCTTGCTTTTGGCAAATGATGATCACGAAGGATTTTCTTCCTGAGGATAAGTGATAAATTTGTAATCAACTTGTCCAGTAGTAAGTGGCATTTTGTGGAAATGAAGGTCACTCTGTCCTTGATGACATAAAATTGATAAGCTTTGTGAAGATGAAGTATGTATAGATGGTCATAGGAGATTAAGCAATTCATTTATTTAGTAGTATTAACTTCAAATCCCATGATAGATTAGTGTTTGCAGGAATGACAGAATGACCTAAAATATAAGAAGAGGAAATAATTAGTATAAGAAACTATATAGTTATAAATTAATTTAGCTATCTTTTGCTCTCTAATGTTAATTATTGCAAGTAAGAAAAGAAAATGACCGTGGTGCCTAGAGTATTGTAGTGGTATCCAGATAGCATAAATGAAGTTAATATAGTAATACATCTTTAGATTTGTAGCTTGTCATACATCCAGTGGAGCATTGCTCTACAGAAAGATGAATATCCGCGAGTATAAAGCAAAATGTATCAGTGAGATTTTTTTATATATTTTATTCTCCTTTAAAATATATTCTTTTTTCTTTCAGTTATCACTAGAAGCAGACTTAGTTCTGTTGGCTTTGAAAATATAAACACTGATCAAAATCCTACATGAGCATGAATATTTAACTTTTGAACATGAAGCTTATAAATATAAACAATGTAGCTTATGTGTAATCAAAGGAAAACAAAATGGTTGGATTAATACAGATTCCTAATGATGACTTTGTTAAGCAAGCCTGTAGGATATTTTTACGGAAATATACAAAATTGCTAATCCATACATTTTATCATTTTCTAAATCTTTGTGTAGCTGCTGTTTAGGAAGGAAACTAGTTTTTCCTTTCTTTAGAGTGGTAATTAGAAAGAAACATGTACCTCATAGTAAATAGCTTGTCATCTTTGCAAATTCAGGCTAATTACTGGTTTGCTTATTTCGGCTTCAACTGCAAATAGTAATAATAACAGAAAAGGATCTTAAAACTGATATGAAGGAAAAATCCCCTACAATACCACTTGCTCTTTTGGTCAGTAGCTCTGTAACAATCTGAAATTTACAGTGAAGTTGCAGGTTTTTTCTTCATGCCCTAAATTATAGTAAGGACTGAAACCTTAGCATCTTGAAGCACCAAATGTGTCCTGTCCAGTGTTTTGGTGTGTACATTTGTGGAGAAAACAATGTACACTTAGAGTGTACATTATGTTCAAAGTCACATGATTCAAAAACTTCTGTGTTTTCATATAGAAAGTATTATGCATTAGCTGCTTCATTTACTTCAGAATATAGACCTCACAGCACATTTAACTGGACTGTTTCAGAAGGCTTTCATGAGATACACATTTATGCTCGTTCCTTGTCTGTAGTGTTAAGATTCATGGTGACATTGTTTACAAACTGTAAGTTAAGATCAATGCTTCATTGACATTGATAAATAACTTTTGAGGTATTGCTGGTATAGATAGACAGAATGGCAAAAGTCAAATGTCAAGGATTTGGATTTTAGATTTCCTTTCCAGGCCCAGGTGGATTGGACATATTAACCAAATAGGCATTTAACATCATCTCAGAGGAAAGGGATTAGACCACATTGTGTGATGTGAGCATTGGGCCAATTCAAAGAATATTTGGCAAATCTTTGTGGCTGTTCTTTGTGTTATGTACATTTAAGGACTTTGATATTTTATTTTAACCTGTAAGTATATTAATAAAGTGAACAGACAATATGTAAGATAAACATACAGAAAACATTCTGCTGTTTTGGGGATTAATAATATGTTTTAATGGATATGGCCCAGTTTATACTGAAATACAAAGACATACTGACTGAAATAGGAAAAATTTCATCTGTTCCTTTGTTGTGGGAAATGAGATGTGCTTGATGCTTTCAGAAAAGTAAAGATTCCCACTGGACAGTTAATGCCTATAACTTGCTCTTAATTTGGCTGCCAGGAAGTAAGGTGATACACCTATGTGGAAGACTGTCCCATTTACTAAATCTCGGTAGAAATAATTCTATGCCAAATGCAAAGATGTCATTTACTCTGTAGGCAGAAAAGAGGATGGCCATGAAGGAGAAATTTTTGGATCATATTCCTGATGCACTTTCTAAAACACATCCCATTGGCATTTTATGTGGATTGTATGATAAAAATGTATCAGTAAGCATGGCAAATATGAAAAGTAAGCTTCTAATGATTGAAAGGTCATTGGAAATCTTACCTGGATAGTAAATTTATTCAGATTCAACAGACTGCTACTGTAGATATCTAATCTCAGCATTTTGATCCCACTGTGATGCTCAAGGACTTCAGGGAAGTACTAGGAAAGTATTGTGGGGAAGCATAACCACATAACTGACCTGGTTTTCTGTTCCTCCCTGGACATTTGCTATTAGTCACTGTGAAAGACAAGATGTGGACCAAGCTGGACTTTTCATGTATGTCTCGGGTACCTGACCTGGCTGTACCAGTTAAAGCATTTAAACGATTGTGTTTCCATGAGTCAATATCCTTCTGCATTTGAGTTTATACTCTTCCTGAGTTTATACTGCAGCTTCTATGGGTTTCTCAAGCCAAAAACAGGTATACCAGTAGACATTTTAATTTCAGATATAGATTAGAGTGGGTTTTCCACTAAAGGCAGAAAAAGAGAAGAGGTGAGAGATCCAGGTTGAAGTTCTTCTTCATGATTTAATCTGATGTCTTTTATCTTTCTGGGGAATGCTGCAGCTAATAAGCCACCAGCTCAAGTTCATATGGTGTTCTAGAATAAATCTTTCTTATTTCTCCAGTTAAAGTGTTTCTGCCTTGTGTAAAATATTCACTGAGGTTGAATGCCTTGCATAACAGATTGTAGAATAATTTTCATGCTCTCTCTGCGCCTATAGAGTCATCATTCCCAGATACATTGTTACACTTCATAAATATTTTTGGTTTAAATAGCAGCATATATATTGATTTGCTATAAATTTTTTAGTATTAACTGTCACTCAAGGTATGGAATAAGAGGACACTGGTGGGGGGGATCACATTATTATTTACAATTATCTAAATGGTGGATATCAAAAGATTAGGGCATTACTTATTTCTATTTTATCTAGTGACAGGTCAAGGGGTAATGGAAAGAAGCTGGAAAACAAAAAGTTCCATTTAAACATAAGGAAAAACTATTTTACTGTGAGGGTGACAGAGCTCTGACACAGGCTGCCCAGGGAGTTTGTGGAGTCTCCTTCTCTGGAGGTTTTCAAAACCTACCTGGACACATTCTTGTGTGACCTGATCTAGGTGGACCTGCTTCTGCAGGGCTGCTTGAACTAAATGATCTCTAAAAGTCCCTTCCAACCCTACCATCCTATGATTCTATGAATGTTTATGGACTAGTACGAACATTCATGATGGCTTATGAGATGATAGAATCACAGAACAGAATATTTCAAGTTAGAAGTGACCTGTAAAGATCTTTGAGCCCAACTCCTTTCTTGTAGGTCAACTCAACACTAAATCATATGACCCTAGTACATGTCATATGACACAGTACACCAAAAAGTATTGACATACAATAATTGTATAGAATTGAGTGGCAAAACATTTTTGTTTATGGTAGTGTTATTGTGTGACTGATATACAATGTTGACAAGATAAGAAAACATGGATTGCTGATGTTTTCTGGTCCCACTTGAAGAGACTAGTTTAAGAGAATTTGATGTAATTCTTTACCCATCTACATTTATAAATCTTTGTGTGCACACCGATTGTACATGTATTTCCTCATCCAGATAAAATGGTATGTTTTGCAATTAAAAAGTCTGAATAGAGTTAATAATGCTTATTAGTAATGTCATTTTGTTTTGTTTTGTTTTGTTTTTCTTGTGCTAGAACTTAAAACTGTTTAAATCTTTGTGGACAGATTATTTAATTTCTTCTGAAAATCCATCCCTATTGCAATCCCTACTAATTTAGTAAAATATGGTGTTCCTTTTGCTTTTATGGCATTACCTCTTGCTTTTGGAAAAATGCACCTTGATGTGAGTGACTTTTTCCAGCCTAATTATCTCTTGTGTAGACAATGATTGGTATGTCTCAATTAGGTTTGTTTAATTTACTGCTATTGACAGCTGGAGCTTTAGTTTACAAGAGGGTATCACCATTATTTGAGCTGGAAAAGACATTCAGCGAATGAATAAACTGAGCAACGTTTCCCATCACTGGAGCAACAGACAGCTAAGAACCAAGTCAGAGTGGGCAGAAAGGAAAAGAAACACGTCAGGTTTTGGCAATCTTTCTTTTCCACTTCAGCAGTTAGAGAGACAGTGATAAAAACTAAAAATGTGGCAGCTACACTGCAATGTGCCCTGCTGGCAATAAGGCAAACAGTTCACTTCACAAGGACCAATTTAGAGGTGGCAAGCAATTTGAAAACACAGCTGTTCATACAAAGCTACCTTTCAAACACATCAACTGAAAGAGCCACTTCTCAATTCTTGTCATTATAACCACTTCGAGCAGTTCTATACACAGAGATCTGGAAATGTCACTATCCAAAAATTGGGACTGGGACGTTTCATACCTCACTTGATTGTAGTTAAAGTACTTAGGTTTCTGTTGAGGATTTTTTTGGTTTGAATTTTTTTTTTTAATGTTAGTTATGGAAATGTACAGATTTACATTTGAAAATTTAATAGCTTTGAGATAATTTTATAAGGCAATTTTTCCTATGATAAAAATTTAAAAAAATATTTCCTTGATAATTTTTTTATTACTGCACAATTGATAAGATGCAGCAGCTTATTTCTTTGATATATTTCCAGAATTGGTACAAAAATCTGAGATTTTTTCTCCCATAAAAAATGTAAGTGATGGTTTTGTTGAAACATGTACTTGTGGTCTGGACTAAGACAGAAATACAAATCTAGGTTCAAGCATAAAAAATATAATATAGTAGATTTTCATAACAGAATTAGTCTTGAAATAGAATATTTCTAAAAGTAAGCTCTACTAGCTGGAAATCATATAGGCTTTGTAAAAATTGAAAGAATTGCCTCTAGTATATGTAGTCTTACATTAATTCCACTCTCTGAGGCAAAGTTTCATGCAGAATCATATTTCTGTTTAAAAATACAAATTTACAGTTTGCGGTAATATGCTCCTAATGTTTTTTATTCTCTACATATAGTCTCATGTTAAAACATCCGTGAGATTTTTGGAAATTAGTGTATGTCTGACAGTCTCACTTCTGAGGTGTTCAACCTGGGCAGCTGACAGTATCAGTTGACCGTTGGATTTTTAGTCAGGTTGAAAACTGCAAAAACTGATATCTGAAATATCTGGACATGTTTGAAAAAAAATTATCTAGGGCTTCCTGTTGGGGCATTGACTAATTTTGTAAACCTACTCTAACGATTGATTTTCAGAACTTCAGGCTGGTCCTGAACAACTGTGTGAGATGTAAAGGAAGTGGCAAAGCTACTTGTATTTAAACCTAGAAGCAATCTGCAGTGTCTGAATAATTATTTAAGCATGTGTTTGTATTATTTTCTGAACTTGTTACACCTCCATTTTTTTCCTTACTTGAAATAAATTTTCCTGAGGGAAAACCACAAGTTTAAAATATTTGATATGACTGCAAAACAGGAAATTCTCACATCTGAGACCATTGCAAGGTAAGAATGACAAGATTTTATACATAATTAAAAGTCCTCTATATCCATGGACATCATGTGCTTTGGTGTTACTTTAATCTACAAATAAAGATAGATTTGGAAAAACATTGCCATCAACTGGATTTACGTGAGACCCTTTCACTAAATGGTTCTGGTCTACTATCATCATGCTCTTGTTTGCTGTATCTTAGTACCATTTAACAGATATCAGAGGAATTATCACCATGTATAACTCATTAAGAACTTACTGGAGTTCTATTTTTTGTGTAAATCAAAAATTATATTACAATATTTTGGAAAACATTGCAATATAATAAATCGTAAAGATTTGGAAAGACAGAATTTAAAATAAATGTGATGAAAACAAAAAAGCCAAATGGAAGCCAACTGAATATATACATATGATATGTGGTAATTTATTGTATATGATAGTTTAGAATAATTTTTCAATGGACTTAAATGAACATTAGATAAAGCCTTCTTTTAAAATGGGAGAGGGGAAAAGATATAACACTCGTTTTCCTAACCTACTTTAAACTGGTTTACCATGATTAACCAAGCTTTGGCAGATAATTGTGGGACCACCTGCATGTGAAATAAGGTGTTTGTAAATCATAATCCTAGTACTTAATGGAAATAGTGTACAATCTTGTTACTGTTATTAATTTGATGGCAGCAACGGCATTGTGCATTGGAGCCATAGTAGTGGATAAGGATCACACCATTTTGTGTGCTAATCTGCTGCAAAACAAACCCATGAATTCTGCTCCATGGTGCTTAAAATTTTAATGCAAGAAGAGACAACTAATAACTCAGACAGAGCAAGAAAAAAAAAAAAAGGAAGTCACTATGACAGTCTGTGAATATACGTGTTTATACTTTCCCTCGAACTCTAGTCTTGTAGTTTACTGACGTGATCCAGCATTACTTTTCCAGGCTTCGATTTTAGACTTCCTGTCTTTCGTTCTCTCTTTCATGTGAATTTTAGTCTCATGCTTCCTAGACATTGAATAGCTGTGACCTTTTAACAAATTTCATAGCAAAAAAAGACTAAAAGTGTATTTGATGATACTTTGTAAAGGAATTGATCATTTCAGTAATTACAGTTGCCTCCCCCTTTTTTTTTTTCCCCACTTCTTCTCCAAATATAAAGTGTGCAAAGTCATTTTTAGGTATTCTTTTATAGTGAGAAAAGACATTAGAAAATTATATTTACAAGACAGGAGGATGATTTTCAATGGAAGTTGCAAATTTCTTTACCATTTAAGTTCTGATATCTCATTTATGTTCTAATTTCTAATATGGCATTCCAAATCCTCTTGCAATGGTTTTGCTGTGTGGCAGTTAGACTAGATGTAGTCATTTTATATACTCAGATTCATTGTTAAAAATACCTTGAACAGAATTCGAACTGATATTTTATTGCTTCTTCTTAAATCAGATATTGAATATATAATTCTGGTATTTTTATCTAAAAAGTTAGCACGTTGCTAGTATTACTTGGTTTGAGTTTTTCTTAACTGTAAATATTTATTTTCTAGTTGTCAGAGAAAATAGCAAGGATTAAATTTCAAAAATAACTTTTCAAAGTACTTAGGTCTTTTCCATCCTAGTTATAGTTCTCAGCCTTTTCAAAAGGTTTCTCTAAGTGAGTTATTTATCATTGCCATTATCGAGCAATTATGTCAAAAAATATTGCTGTAACTTGATAAAGTAATGTGTTACTTTAATTTAGATTTATTCGTACATGTTCAGCTCCTTTTTGACAGTTGTCATGTTAGTAGTGAAGCAGCACATATTGGCAGTTACCTAGGCACATAGTTGGCAAGAGAGCAGTCACGTTCTGGATGTGGGTGCATGTACCCAGTTACCAGATGCTTCAAACAGATGGCCAAAACTAAAGATGAGTTAGACCAGCTTTGGCTTGATTTTCTAGGAAGCTACCATACCAATTCTGGAGGTCCATAGTACATTTGACTAGTAAAAAAGCCTATCCAGGATCCATCAGAGCTATTGGCAAATCTGCATTTTGAGGTTTTTTTTTTCCTTTTTGGCTCTTAAGATGTAAATATTAAACATGCTTAAACCAGACACACAGGTGCATTCCAGTAGTTGTAATAAAGACAGAGAAAGACAATGGCTGAACTTACAACATATTATCCTTGGAAACCTATCAAATTGTCTTTTAATGATTTATCATGAGAAAAATGTCACTGTAATAAAATTAGCATAATAATAACCTTAATAATTGTAGGAGTTACAATTTCTATTCTATAATTTTTCAGTAACAAAGATTTAGACTTAAAAGACCTAAATTAATTTAAATTGGCAATTTTTAGTGGTGGACTCCTAATGTTTAGTAAATTCACCTTTTAGTTTTTGGTATATTTATGATTTCTTTTTGGAGAAATGGTCACTTCAAGGTACATGCCTATATAGCAGTTTTGAAAAAATTAAATGAAATTCAAGTGTGCACTCTACTGATTAGCAAGTATAATAACCTAAAGATACAAAAGGGCTAAGTAAATGCAATTATATCAGGAACATCCTGCTACAATCCCAGCCAGTACTTGATGTATGCTTGTGACATATCACACAGAATGTGGTTTGAGATCTATGAAGGGAAAAAAAAATATTGCTTGTCATTATAGTACAAGCAGAAGTTCCTTAATAAAAAACAAAAATAATTTATTTTTGAGGTGCCAGTAGTAGATGAGATATTTTCTATGTCATGAATTTTCCTACCAAATTCAGCTGAATTGCTTTAACTTTATAATTGTGAATATATTGGGTAATTACTTTCATCCTGAGCCACCTGGGGAGCTAGGTTCACAATGTATTGTTCAACAGAAATGGATATTTTTTTTTTAATCTTGCTTGAGGCACTGTAGAGAAATGGATTGATGATTGATGAAAAAAAGAAACAATTTCAGGATGCAAAAATCTACCAATGCATAAACCAGAATCATATTGAAAAGATTAGGAAGTAAAAGTTTTGTTTTATATGGGCTGGAGAGATTTATGGATACTCATAAATTATCAGCTCATGGAGATACTGGCATTTCTGATAGCATAAAGTATTTTGGTTTGTATTTATTTTTAATTACAGTTTTTGCTGAGTGTCTCATTAATAACATTATGTGTTACCTTTTTATGTGATTTGCAAAACTAACATTATTTTTAGACCTGGAATTATTACTTTTTGTGCTTTTATGACCCATTTGTCAGCTCTAATCCACACTATAGGATTATCATGGTTCATTTCTTATTTCTTCGGAAGTGAACACATTAAAATGCTGATCTTATTTTCTCTTTATAATTTGCTTTTTAAAATAAGGCCAGAAGAAAGAGGATAGATACAAGATAAATAAACAGCAGCACTTACAGTTCAATATTCCTTCTACTGTGGGGTTCTACAGCTAAATATTGGTAACTGAATCCTCTTTCTCTTTTCCTTTCAAAATCGTGAATTTATTTAAACCATTGTACCTCTCCACCATGTATAGATTCACAACCATCTTCCACACTCCCGTTTTTTTCTTTATGTACAATTCTTCTAGTGTTTCCTGTTATTTTAAAGGAATATTTTGTCTAAAATGAAAAATTCACTCAATCTCTTACCGACTCATTCGCGTACCATTGAGCAGGATTATTTTGATTTTGAAACTTACATAATATAGCCACATCTTGATTTCATATTTCTTTTTTAGTTTTCTACCATCTTTCATTCTTTTATATCACCTTCCTGCGTTTTGGATGACAAATCTGACAGCAGTGTTAAAATTAACATTCTGATCTCTCAGACTGATATTTATTGCTCAGATATTCAAGTCAATCAACCAGATTGTGATCACTGAACTCAAGACTTCCACTAGATTTTCCTTGATAAACATAAGATCTCTTGCATTTTGTTGGATTCCTACTTACAATTAGAACACTATAGATAGACATATCTGCTGTAGATGCATATGTAAAGCCACATAAGAACAGTATCGCACATTTAGCGATAAGAATGCTAGAGAAGCACAGATGTACTTGATCCAATGAAAAAATGCCTTTTCAAACTGAAGAAAATATAAGTCTGAAATAAGATGCTGAAAAGATCTGTTCTCCCCAGTTATCTAGGATTGTGTATGGAAAAAAATATAACAGGCAAATACACTTCATGTTCTGTGTAATTACTTGTGAAGCATTTGAGGAAAATAAGATTTCTGGATATATATCATGAGTAGAGAGCATATCCCATACTGCGACAGAAGGAAGTAAAAACAGGATAAAATTATGTCTTTTTTTTTGGGAGAGGGTGTGGCAGTGTTGGGTTTTTTTGTTAGGTTGGGTTTTTTTTTTGAGATGAAGCTATTTCAATAGCCTCTGTATGAATTGCCCTTGGGATTTTAGAGTTTTCCACTATTCTCCACAAGAAACAAAATCAGTTGGGATACCAAAGTTGTCTGAGACTCTTTCAGGTCATCCTTGTAATTTGCAATATTTAAAGCTATACATGTTGCTGTAGTTCAGATAAGTACGCATATACCATGGAAGTATTTAAAGTAGAGGACCCTTATCAACTCTCTGACATTTTGAAGGGTTGATTTAACTAGTCCTTTATCATCTAGAATGTGAAAACCAGGCACAAAGCATCTCAAGAGCATTTGCTCTGCCATTTCAAAAGAGATTCGAGTGACAATTGTTACTCTAAAAGTGTAAGAAGGTTTTGTTTCTTCCAGTAGAGTGAAATAGGTAGTGCTGATATTTTTGAAGGCAAATCGCCTTCAAATCAAGTTCACTTGATAGACTTAACTGATGCAGTACAGAAACCTATACCAGTAGAAGTGATTGAGGATTAATTCTGTTAACCACAATTTTAAACAGGTAAACAAGGATAATCTAGCTTTGATGTGTGGCTTTTTCTGTCAATTCTCATAAATTTGAACGGAAGATACAGTTTAAGTTCTCTTATAGTTTAATTATCCTTCCTTGAGGCAATAGTTGTCACCTTGTTCAGTATTATAATGATGGAAGTTATAAAACACCTGTCTGTCTCCTTGCAAATGACTCAGTGTCCTCTGTTAATATGCATGGAAATGTCACCTTAAATTGCATTTAGCATTCTTAATACAAAGAAAACAAAGCATGGAAAGCATTTGAAGCTCAAAATCCATACTGGTTGTTACATTTGTGTTGGTTTGCTTTTAAGTGCCCTTATTGTTTTATCCTGCTGTATGTGGGGAATGCAATTTCTGAAAGTTAATTCAAGGAGTGCAGAACAATGTGAGCATTTTAACGCCTATATTTTCAAACCTTGACTGATAAAGTTCAGTTTTCACTACTAGTTGTTGTGAATGATTCCTGAAATTCCAACTCTCTAGTGCCATCTGGTAACTTTCAGTTGGTTGAAGGTTTAGATTATTCTGGAACTAAATAAATAGGCAAAGCAACACATCTGAATGGCTGAAAACTTGAAAATTCCTCAAAACACTTCCCTTAAGGTGATAGAATGCTCTTTTCTATCTCCAGTCATTCATGAGAGATGATGTGAGCCACATTAAAGGAAGACAAAGTAGCGTTTGAAAGTTATAGAAGTAATGAGTAGAAACTTAGAGCAGTTACGAGTTGAAATAGCTTTGTTTGGCAGTCCTTCAGGAGCAGGCTTTTAAAAGTGATCAAGACTTGCATTACAAGGAAAATACCCTAAAGGCCATAAAAATGTTTGGCTTGAGAGTTGGGTTTTAGTTTCATTATATTTCCCATGTTAGTGCTAAACGTTAGAATTGAATGATAATCAATCTTACAAATAAATTTGCTCTTTAGTTACTCTTTTTCTACAAATAATTATTCTTCAAGGGTCAACATCTAAGACATGTAAATAGTTTTAGTCAGTTAATAAAAGCCTGTCTTAGAAAAAATTACTGAAGAATTATTGAAATGAGTTCCTTTTATAGTCAGGATATCTAAATCCGTTTTATTGTCCCTGTGGTTTATTTATTCATATGGACACAGAAAAACAGTATTCACTAGTCTAATATTTTAATGAAAGAAGGACAATCTGCTATAGGTGGAGACATAGATATTTAGTTACAAAAACTAGCATTACCTTGAAAGAAATGAGAATGGAAGTCTGCAGTTACATATTGATAGAGGTAAAGCAAAGCCTTGGTGTTCCTTTGAAAATTATCATACCAGGCTTTGTGCCAGTCCAAAAATGTTTCACAAAAGGTTATCAGGTTGTGTTCTTACTAACTTGGTCTATTACCCAAACACTTTTTTGTTAAGAGAATTCTTGCTTTGAAATAGATTTTTGTTTTGTTGAGAGTTAGCAAACATTTTGAATGTGACTCCGACAGGACTGTGTACCTTTTTCCTTATTATGGCTTTTTAAGGTCATGATCCAATAAATAAGATGGTGTCAAGGGTGTTTTGGATATAGGCAATGCTTATTAGATGTTTGCAATTGAAAATGTTATCTATAAGTAGCTGATAAGCACTCATAGTTTTTTTCCTCTTTCTGGTCTTCCAAGCTAATTTCAAGAATTTAATTGTTTCAGGAATTGCTATAGCACCTCCCTTGTGTGTCAGAGAAGTAAGAATTCCATTCTGTTAAAGCTGAAAGGTTTTTATTGATGCTCCCAAATACTTCTTTCCTACATATGAACTAAATTTATGAGACTGATAAATGAGAGACAACCTTTCTCTCCTCTGAATCTGTTACAGGATGTAAAAGAACCTTACAAACCGTTAACTATTTTTTTGGTGAATGGGAAGGTTTGTTTTATGAATTTTGCTTTACTGTGTAGATAAAACAGTAAATTATATACAGATGTGATCCCTGAAATCTAAAAGAAAGATAAATTCGCATATTGTAATAAAAAATCTTTCTGCTTATTTTGCTTAATTGTGTAATAGCATATTTTTCAAGCTGTTATTAAGGTTTGAAATGATTAGCTTTCATTAGCTGGGTAATGAGTTTAGGCAGATTGTTTTGAACCACACTGATTCCTCTCTAGTCCATCATATTTTCTGTTACAAAAGTTACTCTTGAATTTTTCACCATGTTTTTTATTGCTTTCTCTTTTATCAATAACAATAGCCAAGAAGTCGGAAACAGCATTTGTTTGCTAAAAATCCTTAATCCAAATGCTAAACATAATAATTTGATATTTTAATGGTTGCAACTGTTAGGCTTCAATTTTGCATGTTGTAGAAAGAATATTGCAGGTTTAGATGGATTTTACTAATAGATATCAGACACATGCAGGTAATTATTTAGACCTATCAGGCAACATGTTTTGAAAGCAACAGGTTTTGTAATACAATCTTTATTAAATATCCCTTTTTATTTTCAAAACTATTAATATCAGATTTCAGTTACTTTTGTCTGATGTGACAATATTAATAGAGACACTAATACTTGATGAAATACCGCATCTATTTCTTCATGAAATACACATAGTCAATAGAGTTAAAAAAAAGTTGTAGAGTTTTGCCATAGGAAAAGGATACAAATAGAGTATTCTGCAGTTTGGGCATGTGTTAGTGTTCAGCTGAGGCTACTTATGGCCACATTTAATTTTGTGAATGAAAAATAGTATGAACACCTACTGATCAGAAATAAACTTAATGCAACTCCATCTATATCTCCTATGCTTGTGTGTCCTCATTTGGGGAATGCTGATATGTAGCATTCATATAGTCTTCCTGCCAGTCAGCTTCAGAGTTTAAAAATATTTGGTAAGAAAACTTATTAAACTCTTCAGTGTGACTGTTGATTTTGGTTTTTTTTTTTAGCTTTTAAAAATAGCTGTAGAATTATAAGGAATTTGTTGACTTTTTCTGGATGGCTAGAATTTTGAGCACAATTTAAAGTGATAACATTATAGCAAATTAAAATGTTGATTTATTCTGAAAGCTATAAGTACAAACAGGTATTTTTGTCTGGTAGAGACATTTTATCATTTTGTTGCTCAACATCTTTGGAAGTAAAGTAGAATTGGTGTCCACCTAATTCTACTTCAGCTCTAGTCAGTGCATTCCAGCACTTTTGAGAGAAAAAAAAAAAAAAAAGGAAAAGAAAAAAGAGAAGAGGATAGAAATTTAATTGTTTTGTCCTTTGAGGGCCTTTTTTTTTTGGTCTTTCCTCAGGCTAAGACTATCTGTCTAATGGCTGTTTGGGGACCCATGTGGAAAAAATTAGACTTTTCAGACCATCCTAGGCCCAAAAGAAATGAGTGACACCAGCAATTACCGTGCCATCAGCCTGCTACAAGAGCTCGGCTCTTATCACACATAATCGGAAAGATCTCAAGTTCTAGCCTAAGCTCCATGTCTCTTTGGGTTATCACTGTTTCCTGGTTTCTGCAGTGTACTGTCATATGTATTAGATTTCACTTACCACTTCCAGCTTACCGAATTTAATTGCATGTTCTTCCTAATAACTATTTTTCCTTTGCATTTAAGCAACTTGAATAAATTCAATAATTCATATTTGTTGTTTGATGATGGATTCTGAATATACTCTTTTCCCTGTGTAATACTTTCTCTTGGAGCTTCTTTCTAAGTGAATGACTTCTTTTTCATAAAATATTGCTCATGAAATTTGTTGAATCCAAACCCGAATTTGCTTTGCAGCTAAACAACTTCAAATGGTAGACTCAGAATTCATTTTGCACAGCTTTTTATCTGAACACAGATTAATTCATACAAAATAATTTGAAAATTGAAACCAAGATGCAGATATTGTCTTAAATATCACTCATAATGTCTCAGTAACTTTTTTCTTTTTTTGTTGGGTTTTTTTTTGTTTTAATTTCCTGTGTTATAAATTCAAAAAAATATGATAAATACTTCTAGAATTACTTATAAACTCCTGAATTCTTACATGCAAGGAGCTTGAACAGAATGGTGCAGTGCACAGTGGCTTTTTTTCTGCTGAGAGGTGCTTTTTATGCCACTTAGAAAAGTGTATTAATTCCTAAGGGCCGAATTGTGTCTGGTTAGGCAAAGATTATAGAACAGTGTGGTGATGAGCTTCATTTTCTAAGATAACCACATGGACCTAGAGTGCCTCTGGAACTCAGACTTGTACAGAGTTACAAAAAAGCTTATCTTTCTAAGAAAACCACATTGACCTAGAATGCCTCTGGCTGTGGAAATGGTGAATTTTAGGTCAGGAATGTAAGGTTCTCAAATCTCATTTATGATATGAAAAGCAAAAGTCATCACAAGCCACTATTTTCCATATAAGCAATAACATTTCTGACTGCTCCTTCCTTTCTGCCTGCTGAGAGAGGTCTAATGACAATCAGGTTAGGTTTGCATCAATGTGTTTCTATTGTTAAAAATAAAAGCGAAATTTTATTAAACCAAACACATCACATTAAAGAAGTTACACTTTTAAGACTTAGATTGTGAAGTTTCATAGATAAGAATAGAGAAGAATTCTACAGATAAATCATCTGGAAGTTTCATTATACACTCCAAATTATTGCTCACTCACTTTGAAACGACACATCTATGGCCCTGACATTTAATCAGAGCAAGAATGGCATTTGTTGAATCTCATATTCAGTAAGTTATCAATTAAAACTAGTTTTCTTAAAGGCAGTAAAATGCAAAATGCTTGTTATTTTTATACGCATTTTTCTTTTATTACTTTATGTGCTTGTACTTTCCCTTGAAGTCGTATTTGTGGACTTTAAACAGAGAATGGCTTTAAAAAAAATATCTTTCACTCTCTCTTTCTTATATATTTCATACATTTATGTTATCATTTTATCTATCTATACCAATACAAGACAAGATACAATCAGAACTTTGTTTAAAAATAAAGAGAACAATTTCGAGACATATATATTTAAACTATTGAAAACCAGTATTGGTTTCTGTTGAAAATGTTCTCAGAGCAGGTATTAGGGTTATATAAGAACTGATGTGACTTATAGAGAGCTAGCACTGATTTTAATGTTTACATACCAATTCTACAACATGCAACCTCTGTGCTTTGAAGGCTTTGCCTATCAGTAACGAGTGTGCCTTAATGTAATAAAATCATTACAAATTCTCATTAATCAATGAAGGATTTGATACACTCAAATAATGACTCTGAATAGTCCTTGGTAGAAATTAAAGATTATCTGGTATTTTAACTCTAGTTTTACTTGTTTAGTAGAGATGTAGATTATGGGTCATTGGTGTTTACATCCTTGGTAATTGTTTTGCATCTCACTATAAAGAACTAGGCTGAATACATGCATAGCATATTAAAAATGCCATTAAGGAAATGATTGTTAATTAATGTTTTGTGACTCTATGGTATGCAAAACAAATTTTCCCTAATTAATTTACAATTGATTACTTTATATTGTGCCTAGAGGGAATGCAAAAAAACCTGTTTATATGTTCTCTCCTATTCTATTTCTGTAGTTTGAGTAAACTAGTTGTCAACATTTCTTTTATATATTCGTAAGGTAAATGATTTTAACTTATAACATTCTAGGCACTTATTTGTGTGTGTCTGCTGGACTAACATAGCATTACACCTGAGTTTATTGTCTGTAATAATTTTTTTAAGTATACGTGCTTCCAAGGGGAAGCATGTACTTTGAGCATGTGGACTGCCTAACATATATAGGTGTATGTGGTATATATGAAATTAATCTTTTACACTTAGCACAATTCACAGACATCTCATAAGTCTTCATTGGTGTTTGAGGTACTATTAGATTGAATTCTTCCCAAATCTGAAACACAGGATTAGCTTCTATTAATTTACCAATCCAAGAGATACCTGTGCTACTAGACCTGCTCAAATCTTCTAACCTGTTCAAGATTTCTAGAAGAGCTGTTATTTGTCTTGTCAATCTGATATAATAAGTTGCACTTTTAGCCAAATGCCATTCTTCCTAAGTTTTACAAAATCCACATCCCTGATAACTGCAGAAAAAGTGTATTAGGGCTTTTTTTTTTTTTTTTTCTGATGAGATGTTCCTCAGGTTTTGCATTCTTTCCTAAGGTACTTGGTGATACAGAAAAAAGTATCATAGACAACTAAAATAGGTAGAGCAGCATTTGCTGGTAAGACTTTATGTAAACAGCTAGCAGGAAGAATATTCAGATATACAAATACTTATTTATGTCAAAAGACTTTTAAATTTTTTATTATTCTGTTTGAAATACAAATTGAGAAATATTTTATTATCTGGACACAATCATGTATTTGGAAAGAAGGGGACAGGATTTAACCAAGTCTTTCCCTCTATTCTGTCCAACAACTTTTCCAGGTAGAAACCAGAAAAAAATTCACTGGAATGAGAAAAAAGCTGAAAATTCCTAGCTAGACCTATAAAGTATAAATTATGAGTCCTGGCTGACTGCTTGGAAAAAGGTCTGTCTCTTGGACCTGGGCTGTGCAGCTCAGGTGAACAGACAGGCCTCTTTCTAGGCTTCAAAAGCAAAAAAAGACTGATTTTTCCTTAAGACGTGTTTCTTAATGGCTAACTTCAGTTGTCTCCTTTTTTAGCATGCTGGTTGTTTTGTGCTACTATTGCAAGATATTTCTTCATAAATTGTATAGGGCCTAGACATGTAACAAAAGTTTACTTCATTTTAGGGAGGACGGGCAGAAAATTATTAATTGTGAAATGCTCTAATTCTTACTTTGAACTGAATTAACCTTTGACAAATTACAGGAACTGGAAATCTACCTTATGATTACACTTTGGAAGATGATACCTCCTACAACATTAAAGAAGCTTTGAAAGTTTTAATTGTTTAGTATAAAAGTCTACTAGAACTGTAATAAAAAGAATGCAGAAAACAACTATCAGGTTGGATGGAGTACACATTCTTCTCTGTACAACTTCTAATCTTTATGTTTCATTTACAAATAAAGCAATAAAGAAAATGAGATTGCAAAAAGATGCATGCAAAATATATACAACTACTCTTAGATACATCTTCTTAAACCTTTGAGAAAATGCGTGTGCATGTTGTGACACTGAATTCCTAATTCTCTGTGGTGCTGAGAGTTCCTGACAAAAGTGCACAATATTATTGTTTTATAGGCTGCTCTGTATTTCAGAAATAAACCAAGTAACATGTGGCAGTTGCTAGGGTAACCATTTTTTTTCATTTTGCAGAAAAAGTCCAAGAATAAAACACGTGTAAATTAGCAGTGTGGAAAGCCAGATAATGTACAGTCTCATATTCTCAATTTTTTCTTTATGATTTACTTCTATAGTATATATGATTTTCTTCTCTAGTATTTACGTAATAGTGAATTAGATTTGCTTCAGCTCTTACCTTGAATCTCCCATACATTTGTATTTTGCATGGCTCAGAAAGTAATTTAAGCATTCATCAACTAAGCTTAAACTGTTTTTGCTCCGTCAAACTACCTAGATTTACTGTCAATACGATACAGCTGTGGTTCCTGTAAGTGCAGATCATGTTCACTGGGTATGATTATCAGGTCATGTAAGCAGAAATTAAATTGAATTTTAAAAGTTATCCTTTGCACTTGAATATGACTTCCTGTAATTGGTCAAATTCCATTAAACATCTATCTTGAATATGTCTGAGTGAAAAGCCTGCAGGCATGTAGAAAGATGAGATTTCGTTGTTCACACAAGACTCTAATTTAGGACCAGAACAGGAGTTTTTATTAAAGCAAACTACTTTGTGCTTGTTTTGGAATATGTTTGGTTGTTTCAGAATGAGAAATGCATCCTTGTTTTGAGAGAAAATATTTTTATAAGGCATTATTTACATTTTGATTTGAATTGCATTCAAATATTTCATCCCAGTGAGCATCAACAAGCAAAAATTGTCAGGCAAATGTAAAAATCATCGCTAAGAAATAGTCTGTAAAACTATGTTGGTATTATTTTGGTATAAATGCCTGATATTTCCAAAATTTCTTTGTACTTCGTACTTTTGAGTTTAGAGTATACTTGTGCTGGAAAATTGTTTTGGAGATTTGATATAATACCAATGATTAGTAGCGGCAATGTAATTTATTTTTTTTAGAAACATTTTTCTTTAAAAATATTATCAAATTATAGCTTCTGCTCATGCTAAAGAATGAAAAAGCAAACTGCACAAGATGGTTTCTTATATGAGTAAAGTAGTTTAAAGACTTCTCAACCTTAAAACCTCTAAACTTAATACTAAGTAAATCTTATTGCAATGATTTCATGAATGTTCAGAACTGAACATGAAAGGGCTGTCTTATGTTATCCACTGATAACATTAGAGGAAATGATGGATTTTAGTCCTGCATCTTATTTCTGCCCTGATTTACGCTCCACAGCTTTAGTGAAGTTACATATAGTATTATAGCATGAATCTAGTTTGTTATTCTCTGCACATTGCTGTCTTTTTTATTTATTGGAGATAACTATGGGAAACTCAGCGGGAATAATAGCTCCAAACTGGCAAGATTTCTCAGCAGAATCACTTCTCATGAAACTCGTTGCAGGTTTATATCATGTAATGAGTGAAACAGTTTAAGTCCATTCACTACTTGAAGTGAAATACCACCCTAGGAAGTGAAAGACAAAGTTTAGAGCTTAATATGAAGTGGTTATTATGCTAATTCTAATTCATGGTTGCTAATGCTGTATTTTCAAGACTGTGTATAAAATTGTATTTTATTCAGCCTTGGATCAGTGGAATACACTGAATACCTGGCTGAGCAGAAATACACAGATTACAAATTAAGATAGGGAATTGTTCTCCTCATCTACTAGCAAATAGTCGTTTTCTGCTATCTGAATAAATATAGTGTGTTATTTTAAAAATTTTAAACAAGATAGGAGGGCATTTAAACCATTTTAACTGTCCTAATGGGATTTGATCAAATTGTGCTTCTCTTGGTAAGACCAAAGTGAATATTGCCCTGTGACTAAATGGAATTTTACTTCCTTTATAACTGATAGAAATCTATCAGAGTCTCTGTCTTTCCAAAATTTTGAACTCCATACCACTGGTTCAGAGCTTAAACTCAAAACATGTAGCAAGACAGATTGGACAGTGCCTTTCACCTCTGGTAACATCTGTATTGCTGTCATCTGATGCAGTTATACTAAGACATCCAGGCAGGATCTGATGAGACAACACAGACAGTAGTACTGTAGATCATCACCTAAGACAATGCTGTCAAGGCTTATTACCCTCTACTGAGTGTCTCATAGCATGGGACAATTGGAAGAGGCCTCAGAAAGTCTCTAATCCAAACTCCTGCTCAAAGCAAGGTCAACTGTTACATCAAACTTTGGAATTTCTTACTATGCCCTATGCAAGATTTATTAGTCTTATCTGTTGACAGTCTTGTTTTATATAGATCATAGTTGTTTCTGGTCCATGTAGATTCAATACTGTACTTGACATACCAAGAATAATTTATTTTTAAGCGATGCTAAAGCAAATTTATTTTTTATGGAATTGAACATTTTCCTCAGCCCTGAGTATTGATTATTCTTTATCACTTCTATAAAAATATCTACATTTCAATTAATGATACAATAGATGACTACCACAAAATTTACTCAGACTTTTAAAAAGTCTGGCTGAACTCTACGCGAGAGATTAAATATCAGTATAGCAGATTTACACAACTATTATATGCCTAATATCAAGTAGCTGTATTCAGCCTACAATCTTAATATATCTGTTATCGTCTTCCTGCCATATTTGTGTCAGGCATGTATAGTGTATTTGTATATAAACATTTTCTCAATTTGTCTTTTTTTTTTTTTTTTTTTCTACGTCTTTATACTGTTGTTAGGGCTGATATAATGGCATACCAATACAAGACATTGTCTGAAGAACTGATAAATACATTCACCTCAGGTAAATTGAAAGATTTTTTTGTTGCTTTCTGTGAAATTTTGGCAAGCCTCAGAGACTTTCAGATCAGTGTTGAAGAATAACATTTGAAACCCAGAAAGTTTATGGGTTTTCCAACCCTTAAAATGTGAAAGGTATTTCAGTTTGAAGCAGAAGGCAAGGACTTGTGTTGGCACAACTCAAAGTACCCCAAATCTAAGTATATGGATCTGTATACTTTAATAAACTGAGATGACCAAGAACCCTAAATGTACTTGAGCATTTGGACAATGTATTTCAACAATGAAATTCTTGCAATTCCATGTAATTTTACCTCTCTATTCGAGTTGTAGTTTATTGTTAGATGGTACCTAGAAGGTAATATTTAAATGCCTAAAAAATGCACCAGTACAGGCTGGGGGTCGACCTGCTGGAGAGCAGCTCCACAGAGAGAGACCTGGGAGACCTGATTGATAATAAACTAAACATGAGCCAGCAATGTGCCCTCATGGCCAAGAAGGCCAATGGCATTCTGGGATGCATCAAGAAGAGTGTGGCCAGCAAGTCGAAGGAGGTTCTTCTCCCTCTCTGCTCTTCCCTGGTGAGGCCTCATCTGGAGTCCTGTGTCCAGTTCTGGGCTCCTCAGCTCAAGAGGGACAGGGAAGTGCTGGAGAGAGTCCAGTGCAGGGCCACCAAGATGATCAGGGGAATGCAACATCTTTCATATGAGGAAAGACTGTGGGAACTGGGACTGTTTAGTCTAGAAAAGGGGAGACTGAGGGGAGATCTCATTAGCATTTACAAATATCTAAATGGTGGGTGTCAGGAGATTGGGGCATCCTTTTTTTCTATTGTATCTAGCAACAGGACAAGGGGGTAATGGGATGAAGCTGGAACACAAGAAGTTCCATTTAAATATAAGAAAAAACTATTTCACTGTGAGGGTGAGGGAGCAGTGGCACAGGCTGCCCAGGGAAGGTGTGGAGGCTCCTTCCTTGGAGGTCTTCAAGACCCACCTGGACATGTTCCTATACAACCTAATCCATGTTGACCTGCTTCTGCAGGGGAGTTTGACTAGGTGATCTCTGGAGGTCCGTTCCAACCCCTACCATTCTATGATTCTATGAAAAAAGACACCTGGATCTGAATTGCATTGAGAAGCCTCTGAAGGCAGGGGGATCACTGACAATCGTCAGGTTTAAAATGTAAACTTTATTAGAGGAAGTACTTTTATGCAAGTACTTAAATATAAACTGTAAAACTTCTCTGAGTTCCACTTAAGACAAATACATAGTTATAAGAGAAGGTGTTCTATTCTATTTGAATACATACTTGGCCAATGAAATCACATATTTTTAACTGGTAAACCCTGTCATAAAATCATAGGTCAATAATATAATCCTTTCTAGAGCAACTTCTAAATGTAGTTGTGAACAGGGTATAAATGTAATAGGTTATAAAAGTTAGAAGTTAGTCTGCTACTAATGACAGGAATAGGAATACATGTGATGTGCATGCTGTTTGGACAAAACCTTTTACTTTCTGTATTCATTTGTCAAGTAGCCGTGGAAATACAAAGAAAATTTAGGGGTTTTTTTAGGGGAGTGATTTTTGTGTTTTGCTTTTTTGTTTGTTTGTTTTTAAGTAAATTAATTATACCAACTCTTAAAAAGAAAATATACAATCTTATTACACTTACCCATAGGTGATAAAATGTAAATACTTATGTCTTTGATGTAAATATGCTTTCCACAGACTTGGGGAATATAAGTGGGAGGAAAAAGTTACAATGAGAACTATGTGTTTCAGTTTTGAAACATTTTAATGTCTATGAGTCAGGCACATATTAAATATTGAAGAAGTTTACTTCCCCTCATCAAGACTGATGATATGATCTTCATTGAGTATTACTGTTTTCTCACATGGGCAAACCAGGAAGCACGGTAGTTGCCAAATGTTTAGTATAATTCTTCTTAATTAAACTATTTGACCGAAATTTGAAAACTAGGTTGGTTTCCAGTGTTTCTCAGAATGTAGTGCTTGAAAAACTGCCTAACCAACATTTCTAGGCCTTATGGACTGTGATTTCAAGTTTCTTTTGTAACTGGATAAGTAGATTTCCTTTTATCAGAAGACTGTTTTTTCAAAAAGTTTTGGATCTCCATCTAGATGTTTTCAATAAAGATTCTGTACCTTAACATGTAGAATAACTAAGATCATTCTAAATAAGAACAGAAGTTTTCAAGGAGTTATTTTTGTCCTTTGCGATGAGAGTGGAAATGAAGCAATGAATTTTGTATTTCTAGGTAGAAAAATTATTAAAACACCTAAAAGCAAAGAGAAAAAGCATTTACAAATTTCTTCTGCATCTATTGACATTGATGAGAATTTTGCCATTCACATCAAAGGTAAAATTATACTCAAAGACAGCAATTCTAAGGGCCATCTGAGAAAAGTTTCTGGATTGTTCTATCCAATATGGAAATGTCAATGGTAACAGTTTAATTTGTTTGATTTTAGGTGATAGTTCTCTTATAATTACTTTTACACAGAACTCTGTTATTGGGAAAGTGGAAACAAACACCGTTAGCAAAAGTAAAAAAGGAATAAAAGCTAACAATTTCAGTTGAGTCTCCCACAATGATTTTGATCATTGAATTTGTCAGAAATCACAAGCAATACACAATATCACCAGTTTTAGAGATACAAGAGAGGGCAATTAAAGTTTTACTACCATTAGCTAATGATCCAAAATTATAGATATTGTGTGCTTTGTGGTTAACCATATTTTCTTTGATTTGTATCTTAAAGTTGTTAAAAATATACCTTCTGTACTTTTCAAAATTATTACCAATAACAGAATATGTGCTATAAAATGAAGGTGTACCTGTTACAGAATGAAAACTGATATTTGGTTTTTATTATGCTTTAAAGGCATGAAAGCATCTCTACCAGTGTGAATGCAAATGCATTTGCTTTCCTGACTGCTACTGAAATAGAGAGGTGGTGAGGATATGGTACAAGCATACCAGGAGAGTTTCTGAACCATGGGTTGATAAAAAGTTTAGATATGAAAATGTACTGTTTTACAGATAACTCCACTAAAATACAGAGAAAAGTTCATCTATTCAAATTACTCTATGCACTAATATCTAAGGATATTGTTTCCTATCTGAGTGAGTATAGGGTTTGTATGATATACGTCCAAACATGGGAATTTTTCTTGGGGAAGTGAAAAGTGACAGACTACTGCTGTGCAGTTCCACAGATTAACTGGGCTGTTTTTTCTGCCCAAGAAAGATAGAGTTCAGCAGCTCAGCAGCTGCTTTTGGAGGGCAGAGTACTTTTCCTTGTGTTTTTGGAGTTTGGAGTCTAACCCTAGAGTAATATGCTGAACATCCCCTATATTTCTTTATTTCACAGTAAAAATGAAATGACTGAAGATGTGTTTTTCTGACAAAACGTTGATGTTTGAATAATCAGTATCAAAGCAACATTCAGAATGTTACCTGAATTTGCTATTCAGACAAACATTTGTAGCTTTACAGATTATTATATTTGCAATTACCTCATTTTGTCTTCTCCCACCTCATAAGGATACCACTGTAAACTAGTATAATAGTCATTAATCATTCTGTTTCTCTGAAGTGTATAATGGTCATTAATCATTCCATTTCTCTCAAGTGCTGTAGAGTTCTAGCCTTGTATTTGGGCTTACCAGCAAGTAACTGGCCAAACAAATTAAAGTGAAATAAATAGTGAAATTACTGTAATCTGGGAGCATTGTGAAATAGCTACTGTACAGTCTCAGCTGTCTTTGAAAGTTAACATGATGCATCTTGTATAAGAAGAAATAGTTATTCAAAAAGGTATAATACACTGAATATGTCTAGGACAAACTTTAAGTGCTATGTTTAGAGAATAACCTGAGTAACTGTTTTGTCATAAACTGGTATTAAATGAGAGTTATGCAGATAATGTCCCTCAGGCTACGGTGGTAATGAAGCACCACCTGACTAATTTTGTTTTTCATACCAACAGGCTTTTTAAATTTGTTTAGAATTTGCTAAGAGAAAACATTTTACTTTTTAAATTCAGTGTACTGTTTCTGAAGCATACTTTTTCAGTGGCAAGGAAGGAAGAATTTTTAAAGCACTGCCTGATTTCTATATGAACAGTTTTATATCATGCAGTGAGTTTGTTGTTACACAGGGCAGAGATTTTTCTGGAAGGCTCAGCCCCACGTGAGCCTTGGACAAAGCAGACTTTCCTACCTCTCTGCTCCTTCTGTGGACTGCAGCATGGATCCAACTGGTGTGGGGAACTCAGCAGGTAATTTTACACTTCTGTAGACACACTGTGAATTACCTCACTCTTAAGTGTTATCTGCAAAAAATTGCTGGTGCTTGACATGACCTCTAGAGAAAACTGCTTTCTAGAGGGGAGAAGAATTTCATGGACTTGAGAGAACCTGGCAAAAGGAATGAGCTTGGGGTGAGGAAATGAATATCTCTAGTCCTTCGATTTACAGCTACCATGACACTTGCTTAAAATTATTGAAAAAAGTCTCTGTTTCTGCATAAAAATTATTCCTGTCAAGATGAACAATTTTATTGGGGCTTTGGGTACAGAATAAATCGCGTAAATATGATATAAATAGCGACATGTATCTATCTCTTTTCAGCAGATATGCCACTATTGTAAAGCAGAAATGGGAGACATCTGTGTTTATCCTTATTCAGGAGACACCATTCTATGATTCTATGATTTGCGCTTATTTAAGAGCCTCTCAAGTCAGACTTTTTGGTTAGGCACCATGATGATAAAGTTAACCAACCTTGTCAGCTGTGGTTTCTTCTAACCACTCAAGACCATGCTAGAAGAGCTCTAGTAATGTCTGACCATCATAATGCCATTGTAAAGACTATTAAGAGAGCCATCTTATCTCATCCAGGATGATGGCTACTTATGGTGACTTTTAAAATGCCTCAGTGCACAACTTTTCTCTTTGTGGTATGTTCTATTAATTAATGTTTATTATGATGCATTATTTGTTCAACAGGTAATTTATGAAATCGTATGATCCTTAGACAGAGAATTTTTTAAAAAAAATTGTATTTTTTTCTTTTCTTTTTTTTTTTTTTTCTTTGTACTAGTAGCTGGATGTCCAGGGAATTTTTGGTACAGCTAAACTTAAGATTTTTACTTTTTTGTAGAACAAATATTTTAGAGACTTTGAAGTATTTCATGGCACAGTGGTTGTTATTTGCACAACAAGAACCCTCTAGTAAAATAATCTTGGATATTACTAATAATCAGTAGATATTTTTAAAAAATATTCCCTGTAGCATTTTATTTAGCAGTGTTTACCTCTAAATACAGATGCTTATGCAGGAAAGAGAACTGCTAAATTATTTCTTTTGTGCCAATGTTGTCAAAAAGCATTTCCCAGTTTTACTGAGATAGTGGGAGTCGAGAGTAGAAAAGAGGCAAAAATTATTTTCTGCTCTAATTCAGAGGTCAGTAGAGTTAAGCTACCATTAAATTTGGGGCAGATATTTTAATGAATTCCATAAATACAGTAGCTAAATAGAAATAACGTGAATACAGAGATCTTATTTCCTTTGAATTAGAGCGTTACTGCTTATCACTGAACAGTTACAGTGAATAGGAAAGCTGAGAGAGTGAGTTTTATTGAGTGAAACCTTTTGTGAAGAATAAACATTTTTAAATGAAGGATAATTGCTTCAAGGATATGCTGTATGAATTTATGTTTATGAAGTTAAACTATCCCTTCATTTTAATGTTTTTGCATTTGTTTTTGCTTTGCAGAAAAACATTAAGCATGTTTGGGAATGTTAGGGGTCAGAGCATATCTGTAGCTTGTTCTTCCAAGCAGTTTGTAAATTAAAGCTAAAAAATATTCAAATAGAAGTAAATGAGCATGATAAAGATAATCCTGTTTATCAGTTGATATTTCCTTTGGGTCATATGACAAGAACACGTCTTTAAATATTTGGAGAAGAAAATGTGTGACTTTTTTAAAAACCTTTTTTGTTGTTTGTTTTGTTTTATTATGGTCTATTTTTTATAGCACTTTTTCCAGATATAAAGAATAGGAAATCCTTTGGGGATAGGGTAATTAAATAAAACAAAGTTGTGAAAGTAGCTTGTGTTGCACCCCCACACAAAAAACACCCCTTTCTTGCCAGGTGGCACACTGAGCTACTCCACAAAGAACCCAAAGTGGAATAATCTTATTGACATTCATATTGGATATTTCTCAGGTGCAGATGAGTATAGCTCCTTGTGTCATACTGATAAAACTTCATGAGCTCAAGTCAGCTGATGATATACATTTATTGTAGAAACATTGATGACATCATTCATAGATTTTGTGTATAACACTGAAGGTCGCACTGTTTGTTTAAATAAAGTTTTTGACATCAAGTATAGTAAGGAAGGTTTTTTATGAACAACATCATTTCACAATAATGGCATTTAGCATTTTGTGGATTGGTCAGTTGAATAAGGAAAAGGCACAATAATTTGTTTTTACAGTTACATTACAGTTGTAATGAGAAGTATTGATTTTCCTCTTAATACTAATGTGTTTAATGACCTTTCTAATGACATCTGTCACTACTGTTTCTTCTCAAATTCTACTGGCATTTTCCCTTCAGTAAAGTAAAGAATTTTAATTGCTTGTTGTATTGCTACAATGAGTATTCATATATTTTTCAAAGTAGTATGAGGACTTGAAGACTTATTCTTAAAACAAACAAACAAATTAGAAGCTGTCCAATTTTCAGTCTTCAAAAAAAAGCTCCTTGAGCCTTTTTGTGGGAAATTCGATTTTCAAGGTCAGTTTTTGCTAGTGATTATTAAGTGGATTTTGGACTTTAAAGTGGAAGGGTTTACTTAGTTTCTGACAATGTCTCTCTCAAGAGGGTTTTTTTTTTTTTTATTTCAGCTTTTAATGGTACTGTCCAAAGGAGGGATATATGAATTAACTAAAACTTTGATGCACCATAACTCACTAAAAATGTCTACCTGTAGATCAAAAAAATTGTTTCTCTGTGGTGACTTTTCTTTGAGAAGTAAGAAGAGTTTGTTTTGAAAAGCCCTATTTTCTACTGCTTATCATATTCCAATTCTTTATATGCTCTAAAATTTAGTGATTAAACACCAGCCATTCAAAGTCAGAGTGGCTGTCACCAACAGCAAAGCTTTTGGTTTGTTTGTAGAATCATTATTAAGATAATAAAGATTAGGTGGAGAGTCAAAGAAAGTGGCTCCAGCACTGCTAAATGGTTTGCTTTCACTTGCAAACGATTTTGTCCTCTAGCCTCAAGGGACAAGTGATCACAAGTGATTTTCAGGACAAGAGTATTTTCACAAGCTGCTCATTCTTGATCAATTAACAAAGATTATACATCATATTTTTGATCTTTGTTACAGGTAGCAACATTGTCTAGTTGATCTGGTCTAGTTCTAGTGCAAAAGAGAAATACTCACCTACTTCTGGGTTCTCCAAACAGAAGTGCTGTGATGTCAAGCTCAGATCTACCACCCTGAAAGGCGGTACTTCAGAGTTGCCATAACAACATCAGCCAGTCATTGTCTGACACTACAACATTATTGCAGGAGCTTTGAGGGAGTATTAACCAAAATACAGTCACCATATATTTTGACTGCTTTGCTGGTAAAGAATGTCTATGCTGTGTACTCAGATGATGCATCTACAGCATATTTTGTCTGTACATGTATGACTGGAATGACCACATATTTTTCTGAAACTCTTAGGCATATCTATATAATATTTGAAGAGGCGCATTAGAGTATATATGGCAAAACCCAAGATTCATTAATGTAAAGTTACTCATATTTACTTATTTTTTACATTAAAATGGTAAGAATAAAGATTCGGAAAAGCTGGGCATGTACCATGGTATATAGAAAAAGTTTCATCTGAGTAGTCCTTTGCATAAAGCATGAAGAGATCACAATCAGGTTTTCTCTCCTTATTGTATAGCACATTCTGTAAAGATACAAACCCGTACCTTGTAATTCTTCTTTTAACAACTAAAATACATATGCAGTGTAGGTGACAGGATACTTATTTTAGTAAATCAGAGATGATGGTTCATATAATAAAATAAGCCAGCTTGCTTTAAACAGATTTCTTAGACCATCTGAAATAGAGGAAGCAAGCTTGCCAATAGCAAGAGCTAATGCTTCAATACCTTTCATTTTGTACTCTGAAAAGGAAACCTCCTCTTAAGCTCATTCATTTTCCAGAGGGAATGTTGAATGCTGTGGCATATTGTCAGAGCTGCTTTATTGTCACCATTTACAAAGGTCACCTGAATTAATTGACTTCTTGCCATACATATTGTTAAGCTACCCGTTTCCTGACATTTATGGAAAGGTGGCAGGCTTATAGCCATTGGCTATCTGTTGGTGGTTGTTTCACAGTGTTTGTTTTTCAAAACACAGCAACTATGAAATTATAAGCAAATAATTGTGTTGCTGCAAAGGAACAGATTCTTTATGATGTTCTTCAAGATGTACAGGAGTGAGGGGTAGGGGGAGAAAAAGGAGTAGGAGAAATAATCTAAATACTGAGCATTTTTAATACAGAAATCTCTAAAAAGCAAAGAAAAACATGCAGGAAGATGCAGGTTGTAGGATTTTTTTCCTTTTGGAGCATGCATTAGATAGCTAACCTGTCTTTTTCACAGTGTAAAGTAAAATCTCTTTCTGGCTTTCACTAATGCATGAATCACAGATGCATGCTGATGGACTTTACTAAATGTGTTTTCATCTGAAGGGATACTAAGGTACTCTTATACCACATGAAAGAAATGACGTGCACATGCATAAATACAAACACATTAGACAATGATTGTGTTAGCATGGAATTTTATGTTGATTAAATTAGTTAAACAGAAAATAACTGTCTTTTACCTAGCCCCCTGCATTTACCGCCCTCTCCATCCCCCAATGTTGGGTTCTTCTCTATCTGAACAGCAGTGCTGGGCAAAAACTCCAACTAGACGTATGAAAACAAAGACATGGAAAGCAAAGACAAACAGTTCTGATCCTTCCTATACTAAATTGGGCGAAGCTTTTATAGTGATGGATTTGAACAATCTTCTTACATGAAAAAATACTTTAGAGGCACCCTGCTGCGATCCTGTTAATTACCAAAGAAGATTAGAACTCTGCTGCTTAATGCAATCCTTTTTACCTAACACATCCGTTCCAGCTGCATCAGTAATCAGACATTCACACTGTCCCTTCTGACTGGAAAGGGAATGTTTTTAAGCGAAGTCATTTACCACAATCCTTAAGATGTAGCCTGGCAGAAATTCAGTAACTGTTTGTGATATGCTCATTCAGCCTCACTGCTCTGTGGTTTTCAGGTCCTGACATAAACAGCATTTCCCTTAATCCTAGCACTGGAGAGAAGAAAGGAATCTGTCCTGTATCTTGTTTCATTGGTTTCAAAACACAGAGCAACTGTATAATTTGATTTTGCATCTGAAACATCAGGGGAGACATTCTCCCTTTACAGTCTTTTACCCTTTGATGTTCCTTCAAGTTAACAAATGCACAAATCTGATACTCTTGCAAGCATACTTAAATTATCTTTGGCACAAAGAGCAAATTACATTTGCATTTCCATTCAGAAAGTAAAATGTGAAAATACACTAATATAATAACTCTATGAGAAGAAAAAAGGGGAAGAAGTTTATCTTATGTTAGGATAAAAGTCAGGATAAAATTGAAAATAAAGAGGAACTTACCCTATAACGAGAGTAGGTTCAGAGCTGGAGGAGTTCTTGCATGTTGATAATTTTGATTCCTTAGTTCAGGTAGCCACATACTTGTATCAAAGCCAGAGTCTGAATAGATGTGTGTACATGTATGTGTGTGTGAGTCGGCGTGTGTGCCTGTGTCTAATGGTATATAATACAAAGATGTATCTATTGATATCCTACAACATGAGAGACTCTCTGTGCTGCCAGCTGAGATCCCTTACATTTGCCAGAACGCTGTTGCTTCCTGGCTGGCTGAGGCTCGCAATCCAGTGGAGACACAGAGAAGCAGGCAGGGGAGAGAGAGAGATGCTCGCTAGCTGTTCTTATTTCTCCTTGTTTCCATGGTGGTTAGTGGTGCATCGTTCACCCGCTCGGTTGTCACACTGACATGGTGCTGCCTGCTCAGCGGTCATTAATAACTGAGCCCCTTTCCACTCCCCAGAGAGGAGCTGGTGCTCCTGCGTGCCCAGATGCTGTGTAGCCCGCGCGGCTGCGCCAGCCTGGTTGGCCGTGGGAAGCTGTCTGTTACGTGACACTGCTGCTTTGGGTACGGATACATGGAACAAGCCTTTGCACGCTTCCAGATATCTCTTCCGATTTGTGGGAGTTACAGGGCATGCTTTGTGTTTGTACTGAACAGCTTGGGAGGTCTAAAATTCCTTTTTCTTTTTTTTATTTATTTTTTTTTAAAAGAGAAAACTGTTTAAGGATTTCTGTGTTATCTGTGTTCAGAACAATTGATTAGAGATCACTGAAGTTTTGCAAAGGCTGCTGTAGTTCAGAGGATACTGCATGTTGGAACCATTCAGGAAAAATGCTAGCCCCTGCAATATTGCTGCTTTTTTTAGCTTAAGAAACTAAAGAGTTTTCATACTCCTCTTTTTCCTAATTGTATAAAATATTAAATATCAGTGTGTGTGTTTCTCAGTAGAAAGTAGAGCAATGATGCACTATACTGAGAAATAAAAATCCAGAATAAACTGAGGAAGGCGTAGGTTAAGTAAAGTCAGTTTCTTTCAGTCTCTGTCTTCTTGATTCTGTTTTATGGGCATCTAATTATATAAACAATAGAATGCACTGACTTTTCCTTCCCTTCCTTTGTGCTCCCTTTCTTTCTGCCTTCTCCCTTTGTGCCTCGCTCTGTGGCAAAGATTTTTTTTTTCCTGTTTATTCTGTATCTGTGAACAAAGGACATACAAACTATGAAGGTTTCAAAAACTGTAAAGTAATTTCTAGGGTTTTTTTTTTCCTTCAATTTAAGGGAAGCATGCACTGAAATGCATCTTCCCTTCTCCTGGATATACAAATCAATAAATGAGATAGATGTTGTTTGGAAAACAGTTGGTTTTTTGGGTTTTTTTTTTGTCACATACTGACCTAAGTAAAGGAAATTATGTTGTAGTAGAGGACGAACAGTAGTGAAATACAAGAGCTGATTATCAACAGGTCAAAACGAAAGAAATGCTCATGTCCTGCGTGAATTCAGTACTGCAGGCCTGGCTGTGGCAGGCCACCCTCTAGTGGATTCAGTGAGAGGTGCTTCTCGTTTCACACTCCTGCTTTGAAGAAAGGCTCACAGTTCTGTATAATAATACTATGAAAAAAAATTCTGAAGATTAGCGAAAAATGTAAATTAATGTAATTTTTGCAAAAGCAATAATACCAGAATTCTATTATGAAATGGTTATTACTTTATGAATACTCTATATAATTTTCATCATCTTTGAGTCTGAGATTGTGGATTGCATTATTTTTTGTTTTTATTCTGTAAGGAAATGATTGTACACTTCATAAAAACACTTACTATGAAAAGTGAATTAGTATAATGCCAACTTCTCCAATAAATTTCAGTTTCATGTAATTGGTTAGGACAAATTTTGCAAAATGATTCTGTTTGACTAACTGGTACTTACATTGTTGTGGTAGTAATAAAGCAGTTTTTTCTTCTGCCTAAAATTTTTGAATACTGCATTTAAAGTAAGTACAGGGGACAATGTTTTAATTTTTTTAAAGATATCAGTTTTCATACAAATGAATAGGACTGCGTCATCTATGAAATAATGGGGTTTAAGTGACAGACTGCAAATATGTGAGGTACATGATAGGAAGGCCAAGTGGCCCTTCCATTTTCTCCCATTGTCTTATTATAGCCATTACATATTTTCCTTGCTTGAGTTAGAGAGGTGTAACAAAAACAGTTGGGGATGACCCATCTTTGATTATCTTCCAGGTCTTCTTGCCTGATGTTGGAACAGGGAATGCCTCCGACCAGAAAAATGTCACATCAATTTTCTGTTATCTCTGGGCTCATTGGTGGAACCTTATCTCTCTTCCCTCACAAACTGGCTCTTAGAACATCTGGTATTACTTAATGTTCTCCTCCAGGAGGCAAATACAAACGTTGTAAAGTTCTCAAAGTGGACCTCTGAGCCTTCCCTGCTGCACAAAGTAACAGCCTGTGTCTGATGGGACAGAGTTCAAGATGTGTTAAGGAAGCACAACCCAAAGCCAGAAAAGTAAGACTTTTTGCCATGTTAGCCACCCCAATGCCAGAAAAATGAAAATCCTTCCTGATATCAGATATGTGGTTCGTCACACCTATGCCAAACAAAAGGTGTGAACCTGTGCTGCAGGAGTGGGACAGTGGGTGGAGTAAGGGAGAAGAAAATTTTGAATAGTTTGGGCAAAATTAAAAATAAGAACTTTCTGTTAAAGCCAACTAAATACTATATCTCATCCCAATCAATGGAAAAACAGATCTGGGGAACTGGGAATAGGTAGGGTCTACCATTTTCATACATGAAAGCTTTCTTGGGTTTTGCCCTTAACCTCATGTACTCACTATCATTCACTCAAAAGCTGGCTTTCTAGGTAACATGAGAATCATACAAAAACATATCCAATGATTTGACATATGAAATGAAGATCATAGAAGTGCTTCATTTTGGTTGATTGGTATGGCCTGTGTAATTAGAGGGCTAAATAATTAAATCAGCTTAAGTATACTTGCATAAAGAAACTGAGTTCTTATGATAGACTATGTATGCAATTAAAGTACCTCCTTGATAGGCATACATTTACATATTAGTTAAAATGACATTACAGTGTTCTGTTTCATAAAAACAGTAAAATAATTGAATTTTTTAACTTAGCCAATGGTAAAGAAAAAATTTTTTTCAAACTATCTGCAGGAGAAAAATATCATTTATAACCAATACAATTATGGTAATTAAGGTTCATTAAGTTATTTTCCTGCTGATTTCACTATGATGCGTGGTGGTTTTAAAATAGCAATATAATCTATTTCAACAGAATTACATATATAGCTTATGAGGTTACAGGATAGAAAAAAAACCCCTCAGACTGAAAGTAATGTAGTCTAACTCCAGGTATTTATTTAGTATGAGTTTTATCTGATTACTGAGTGGACATGAAAATATACTACTTGTTTGTTTGTAATGGACAATTAATATGGTCCTTAAAAATTACTAAAATGCAGTGTTTCTGTGTCTGTATTTTTTCTCAAAATTGGAAGAGGATTTCAAATATTTTTCCTTTCTTTCATTGCATAGAAAGCTGGAGCATCCTTGGGCTTTCATATCCTGTAGGCGTGTTCTGGTTCAGGGAATAAACGGTGACCATTTCCAGTATTTTTAGGCTCTGAGAATTCAGCTATGTTTAGAATGCAGCAAGCAGAGTTAAAAACTGAAATAAATGCTCTACAGTTAAAGAAAAAAACCCACAAGAATATTTCATTTGTAAGATGACACACTTTTATCAGGAACCAATAATTAAAAAAATTCCCATATCCACTTAAAAAGATTGTGTCCGAATAGATTATGTCCAAATGTAAAAGAGCAGAGACTTTTTGAGTAACTTTATCACTTATGGCTACATGTGCCCCTCTCTCTTGGTTTCCAAGGCACCATAACTACAAAGAAGAGGGCTGAGTGGTAGCTCTTTACACTTTCTTCTTGTATCCCTTAGTGTAAAGAAGAAAGGAGCTGGTGTTTGACAGATTAATTCTCATCAGTTCTGCAAAGCCTATGCTTGGTCTGTCTTCCATGTGAGGTGTGGGGAACTATAGGAACATTGCCAAAGTATAGGAACATTGCCAGAGCATGCAGCGGTGCAACCAGGAAGGCTAAAGCCCTTCTAGAATTAAACCCAGCCAAGAAAGCAAAGGAAAATAAGAAGAGTTTTTTCAGGTACATCAGAAGCAAAAGGAACATTAGGGGGAATGTGGGCCTGCTACTAAACACAGAGGATGCCCTGGTGACTGATGATGCAGAGAAGACCGAACTACTGAATGCCTTCTTTGCTTCAGTCTTTACGGCCAAGGCTGGCCCTCGGAAATCTGAGTCCAGCAAGGATAGTAGGATGGCCTGGACAGCAGAGTACTTGCCCTGGGTGGAAGAGCAAGAGGTTAAAGACTTGTTGGCCAATCTTAACAATCATAAGTCAGTGGGACTGGATGGGATGCATCCAAGAGTGTTGAGGGAGCTGGCTGATGTGGTTGCTTAGCTGCTCTCCATCATTTTTGAACATTCATGGAGGACAGGCAAGGTGCCTGAGGACTGGAGAAAGACCAGTGTCACTCCAGTCTTCAAAAGGGCAAGAAGGAGGACCCAGGAAACTACAGATTGGTCAGCCTCACCTCCACCCCTGGAAAGGTGATGGAACAACATGTCCTCAGTATTATTACTAAACATATTAAGGAAAAGATGGTTATCAGGGGGAGAGAACTTGGATTCACCGAGGGGAAATCCTGTTTGACCAACCTGATAACCTTCTATGACTGCATAACTGGCTGGCTAGATGAGGGGAGAGCAGCGAATGTCATCTACTTTGACTTCAGTAAGGCTTTTGACACTGTCTCCTGTTACATCCTCATCAGAAATCTCAGACAGTGTGACTTGAGTGAGTGAATGGTGAAGTGGATCAAGAACTGGCTAAATGACAGAGCCCAGAGAGTGGTGATCAATGGCACAGAATTGAGTTGGAGGCCTGTGGCCATTGGGGTTCCTGCATCTCAGGAGGAACAACCCCATGCACCAGTGTTGGTGTTGACCTACTGGAGAACAGCTGTGCAGAGAAAGACCTGGGAGTTCTGACTGATAATAAACTAAACACAAGACAGCAATGTGGCCAAGAAGACCAATGGCATCCTGGGATGCATCACGAAGAGTGTGGCCAGCAGGTCGAGGGAAGATTTCCCCCTCTACTCTGCCCTGGTGAGGCCTCATCTGGAGTCCTGTGTCCAGTTCTGGGCTCCCCAGCCTAAGAGGGACAGAGTACTTCTGGAGAGTCCAGCACAGGGCCACCAAGATGATCAGGGGACTGGAGCAACTTCCTTATGAGGGAACTGGGGCTGTTTAGTCTAGAGAAGAGAAGACTGGGGAAGGATCTCCTTGATATTTCCAAATATCTGAATGGTGGATGTCAGGAAGTTGTGACATCACTTTTTTTCTGTTGTATCTAGTGATAGGACAAGGGGTAATGGGATGAGGCTGGAACTCAGAAAGTTCTATTTAAACAAAAGGAAACCTATTTCACTGTGATGGTAAGGGAGCCCTGGCCTAAAAAGTGATAAAGCCCACCCAGGGAGGATGTGGAGGTTTTCAAAATCTGCCCTGGGTACATTCCTGAGTGACCTGATCTAGGTGTATCTGTTTTAGCAATGGGGTTGGACTAGATGATGTCTAAAGGTCCCTTCCAACCCCTACCATTCTATGATTCTATGATTCTGTGATTCTGTGATTCTATGATTCTATTATTGCTTTCTGAACCAAGGTCCATAATTGCTCAGATTTTAGGCTTGTCTTATGGCTTAATCAGTTAACTTACTTATTGGCTTTATAATTATAGTCAATTACTATTACATGATTTGCCTGTAAGAGAGAAAAAAAAAGTGGTGCCAGTTTGGGCAACCCTGTTCTGCCAGCATTTTCAGTGTGATGTTGTCAACTGGACACTGTCATGCACATTTTTAGATATCATGGCATCCAAATGTTGACATTTTCCTAAGGGCTGTGTTTCCATATGGAAAATGAGTGACTTTTATTAATGTGTATCCCTCAGAAAGTGAATAATTTTTTTCAATGACAAGCAAAAACAACATTTCTACCTCTAGTTCTTTGTCTCTTTTGAAGATAAAAGGCTTTTTTTGCAGCAATGAGTTCAAGTTTCTAGATACAGTTGTACTTCATATTTGAAAGAGTTATGCTCAGATTACTTAACCTACTACTATCTTTATTTTATCAAATCTGAGATGTCATGTTGATAGGATTGAGCTAGAGCAGGTGGAAACAAACCCAGACCATGAACCTATAAAGAATTCCACGTAAGGAAAAGTTCTCATCTATACAAAGCATATACTTTATTAAAAGCTATGTAGGTAGTAGGTGCTATATGCCATAGCAAAAAAGAATTGTATAATAGAGACAAATTCAATCATGAATGAAAGTAATGGTGATTAGATGATGCTTATATTGATGATCAAAGGTATTTAGCATATTCCATCAAATTCTACTCTTGTTGCAAATGTGTTCTATGAAACAAAAAGGACAAGATTTGAGGCAAGGGCTCTTTTTCATCGTTATGGGTCTCAGCTGTATTCAGCCTTCCTCAGGAATGGTCTGAGGTCTGAAAAATCAGAATTTTTTTGTTCTTCTAATTTTCATCCCCAGCTCTATTTTAATAGGCAGGAATCTGTGGCATACCAGCATCTGCTGAAGGCTGGAACTGAGTCACACATAGCAACCACAACCTCACTGTGCCATATGAGAATCTTAATGAAGACAAGAGTAGTGAAAAGCAGCTAGAGAATCCTTACATACAGCCGGATTAGGTAGGTAAAGTAAAGATTTGTAAAGAGGTAATCAGGTAAAACTGATTTCATCTCTCCATGTTGGTATCTTACTTTTAGCAGCATCTCAGTTGCCTTAACCTATATTGGATCTAATTTATTGTATGCTTCTCAATGTTAAGTCTTTCAGACTGAGATGCTGTTGCTGGTTTCATAAGGATCTCCTTGTTGCTCATGTTACCTGGTACATGCATGGGGCAGACCTTTTAGTGTCATGGGTCTTTGTGTCTAAGGATGATGAAGAAAATATTGGCAGTAATGATCTGAATATAAGGCCTAGAATTTTCATCCTGCTTGTGACTTCTTGTAATTCTTATGGTTGGTGGTGTTGAACTTTCTGTCCTTACAGAGAAAACTTTCTCCGTCTTTGCTCATATCTGTTTTCATTCCTATGGAGAATTAACTGAATTTTTATCCAGCATAGGTTTGCCATTTTTCTGTTAAACACTGTATAGAGTGGCAAATAGTAAATGATCAGTGAGAGGGAAACTCTTTCCCCCACTAATAATTTTGTTTAATTTAACCACTTTCCTTGATAACTTCACATTTATTTTTTAAAGTATATATGATGGGCCTTGATGTTTTTTAAGGGTAGAACTTGAAACTTGTATTTCTTGCCTTTTTTGATTTAAAAAACCCTATTTTAGTGACTTTTTATTGTGGTTTAACATTAAAAATAGATGGACAACAATACCACTCCTGGATTATTTGCTTTTCATAGCTATTTTTACAGGAGCTTTATTGGCAATTTAGAAATCTATACAAACAGTCATTAAGCTAAATAATAGAACTAGAATGTCCTTTTGCTTTTAGTTTTACTCTGAGACTAAGAGAAATATCATAGTAATTTTCCCATACCATCAATAGCATTCTCAAACTATGCTCATGGATAATAGTTACGAAGTTATCTTGGTAGTGACAAGGAGCAGCACAGATACGTGCAGTGTGCGTTCAGAGCATAGTTACCCAATGACAGTTTAAATTAAATACAATAAACTATTGCAGTTATGGGTACTGAAGTGAAGTTCTTAGCAGTTTAATTACATGATTTCATTTCTTTAAAATTTACAAGCCTAGAAAATTAATTGAAAGGTCACTGGAACATGCAATGTCTTTACTGATTAAAATCCAAATGATTTAATTTGGAATATAGTAAATGTTTCCCCTCTCTGTAATTTGGCCGAAAAAACTGTAGGTGCACATTAGGTATTTTTCTTTAAATGAAAAGTTATCTTTATGTTCGTAAGTTTAGGGTAGAAAGGATCATGTACATAATGACTTACTAGTGGAGGAGCTGTTTCAGAGGCTTTCGCATAGTTCCCATTACTAAGGAAACCACTCATTTTGTCTGTGCATGTTTTGAATAGATCTCTCATTTGAAGTCTGGTGCTCAGACACTGAGCATTGCATTATAGCACTGAGAAAGAGGCAAAGGAAACAAAAGAGGCTTAAAACGACCACGTCTTTAAGGAAGACAGTCTAAGAGGATTTTATTAAAAATACTCATGAAATGGTACACATCTGTTTACCTTTATATATATACACCATATATATATATTACCATATATATATATATTTTTATATATATATATATATATATATATGCATTTTGACTGTTTTGTACCAACTAAAACCAAAATGAAAGTATTAATAAGTAAAGTGGATATTGTTTTGTCCTACACTTTGCATGCCTCTATTGTAAGGATACTTTAGTCTGGTGTACCATTTAGGTAGTATCAAATGTGAGTTCTGATTTTCATTTGCTAAGTTGAAAAATGGTATAAGACTGAAGTAGAAAGAAGTGCCTATATAATGGTAATGGCTAAAAAAAAAGGCTGCGAAGATGTCTATATACTCAACAGTTGACCAAACCTTTGCTTGGAAAGTGCATCTGGTTTGCCAAATTTAAGACGTGACTGCAAATATGTACCTAAACATGCTTACATTACATTGAGGCAACCACATTCTCCTCACATGAGTAGCATATGTATTCTGTGCTGGCCAAACACTTCTATTAACAAGAATCTGGTTTGAAGAGATATATTTTTAAAGTATAAATATTGAAATGAATTGGAACTGATTCCAAACTATTCCTTGAAGATCAGAATTCTTCACAAATAAACTGGAAGCATGGGAGAGATGTAGAAATCTAACAGATTGCCAGAGAGCTGTAGGGAAATGAAGTATATGCTACAAAAGTGTTATTATTCAGCATGTCTGGTGTAAGAATTAGTTTATCTGTTTTTCTGTCAAAGAGGTTAGAAAACGAAAGATGAAGATAGAAAATCCTATTTTTAAGACTTGCAAACCCCATGATTCTGTAGGGTCATGTGCAAAAACCCCGCAGTACTACAGAAAGTTAACTTCCTTTGAAAATAGAACTACATTCTATATTTTATATGCGTCTTTATGCCAATTAATTTTGAAATAAAGAGCCTTTGATAGTCAGCACTTGATACCTGATATGTCTGATGAATATTCTTAATATACATTCATAGTTCATGTGACATCTTTGGTGACAAAAGATTACTTTTAAATGTAGTAAACTTTGAAGTGCTTTATGTGTGTGTATTTGTTCACATTTAATAAGCAGCTAGTCCCGTAACCAAGAAATAAGATCTTCAGTGTTTTCTAATACTGACAATTTTCTTTACAGTGTAACTGGCATGTTTCCAAAAGAGGGCATTCAACCTCCAACTCCCATCAGTATTATCACAAAAGAGATTCATTTTTTTATTATTTTTTTTAAATAACTGGGATAGGTGCTCTCAGAAGCAGCCAACACCTGTTATGATTCAAACATGTCAATTTACCAGAACCATTTGATACTGACAGACAAATAAAAGTTAATAATTGAACTTTTAATTTTAGTTACCAGACAAGAGGAACCAACATTTTTAATAACTTAAATAATAGTGAAAAATACAATATAAACCACAGTGGATAATATAAATAATATTTTAGTACCAAGTAAAATTTATGATGACACCACTGTGAGGAGGAAGCAAAGGACAGGGAGAGTAGGAAAAAGAGGGAGGTTTTCTCACGATAAGCAACTCAGAGAAACAGGAATATCATTCAGAAAGGCTATTTGAACTTTAGTAATAGAAATGGGATTACATTCTAAGTAGTTTATGATGAAAGGTCATTTGGAGCCAATAACATGCAATTCTGCTGTAAGTTGTGGGCTTATTACTTAGAAATAAGTGAGGAGGAGAACATACCTATTACTGGACAATCAAGAAGTATGAACTAACAGCATGACACAGCTGTGAAAAAAAGGAAATACAGTCCTAGGATGCATGAGGAAAGTTATTCCAGTAGCAGTGAGGAATTACTAGCACTTTGGACACTTTGTTTAAAATAATTCATTCAGTTGTGGTTTTCTGCTTGAAAAAAAAAAGTGAATTTAAACTGGAATGCATACAATTAAAATCTTTTCAGATGACAGCAGAGCCTGCATTACAGACAGTTTATAGAACCTTGCCTTGTATAGTGTAGGAGAGTAAGGGAGAAAATGAGATTTCTGCTGATAAATACATCTTGCTGGTACACAATAAGGTAAAGCTAGCAGAAGAGCAAAATATGTAAGTGACTGTGATTCAGTCACATCTGAAAATTACAAAGTTGGTGTTTTTTCTTTATGTTTGAGTCATGCATCCTGGGATAAGTTTCTATTGGAAATACTTTGGGCAGAAACCCAAAACCAAGAGCAAACCAAAACAGCTAGAACCCAGATGAAACCAACTGTTAAGAAAAACCTAACTCTTTAAAGATACTGATTAGTATATTTATAAAAGGGATATGTTTAAAAAATCTGACTTCATGCCTACAGAAGAAGGAGCTAGACTTAACATTTTAAGATCTTTCCAGTCCTTTTTAGCTTGTCAAAGGTAAACCAGTCCTAGCAGATATTATATTATATAAAAATATCTTATGTTTCTATATAATTCTAGTCCCCATCTCAGTGTTGTAAATTCTGTTAAATCGACTTTGATAGTCTTGAATATTTGGGAATGTGGGAATTTCTAACTCCTCAACTGGTTGGAATACTGATTTTTCAGTAAAACAGCTTTTCTCAGTATTTACCCAAGTAAATATAAATTAAAGCAAATCTAAGTTTAGTAATTTACATTTATTAAAAATTATAAAATAACAGTTTATCTGTCTTTACGTGCTAATAGTTAAGTGGCACTGCAAAAATTCAGAAGTAAAAAGGACATTAATTTTATAGTCTTTGATTTTGACTTCTCTAGACAACTCTGGAAAGAGTAATCCATTCGATAATATTTTACTAAAACAAATTGTCATCAAAAAGGCTTTACCTTTACCCACAGTTTTGTTCCCGTCTGCAACTTGGGTTATTAAATTTAAATCTCACCCTGTTGTTCAGGTAATGTTTTTAGCATTTTCTGATTATTTTAGAAGGAGTTTGTTATTTTTTTTGTGGGTTTTTTTTTGTTGTTACTGCGACAGATAAGTTCAGCTATGAGGAAGTCACAAAAAGCCTTATATGCATATAAGCCTCCCTGTCATCTTGTATGCAAAGTCCAACTGCCTTTTTTAAATGTGATCTTAGATTTTCTCAGTTTTACTGATGTCTACTTTTTCTGTGAGTAGCCCTAAGAAATAGCTGTAATAAATCCACTTTTTAGATATCTCTGTATTTCTTCCTTGGACCTTTAACTTGAATTTCTCTTTAGCTAATAGGCTACCTATATGTTCAGCCATCTCCTGTAGTGGTTTTAATAGAAAGATACATTAACTCGTTTAATATTTTCCTACAGAGAGATATTCATCAAGGTAACAAACTTGATGATGGAAGAGCGTATTTTTCTCATTACTGCTAATTCGAATGTTATGCCAAATAGGCTTTCAGGAACCAGAATGCAGATAATTATGGCCTTAATTAAATAGTAATAACATTCAAACTGGAAACCCAACAAGTTAAAATGTGTAGGTCGAAAAGGGAGAAATCAAACTGCCGATTCATTCTCAGATTTTACTAACCGTACTCTCAGGCCATGTATTTTTATCATGACTGCTGTTATGTCAAATGGGGAATATTGAACTGAACATAAAGGAGACTCAATATTGCCATTTATAAGTGTGCCTCAAGAGTAACCTAAATGGTGAATAATTTGGTATGTCAGGCAAGAGCACTAACTTCTGACCAAGAGAGGAGACTCTAGTAATTCCATTAATTCCACTACCCCTCCTGAGACCATCCCAGACCAGTGCAGCTACATTTGGAGAGAAGCCAAACTGTGCATTGCTGCCCACACTGCATTTCAAAGCCTATAATTGAATATTCCTAACTGAGCTAACTAGAAATTACTTTAGGCTTTGAATCTCAATTTCCACTGATTCATCTTCCCTGTGACCAGTCTTTCCTTCCTCTTTGCGTCTGTGCTAAGAAAATCCAATTACTTTCTCCCACCTCACACCTAATTTTGAAAAAAAAAAAGCAGTTCACCTTTATTTCCTCTGACGTCTTCCTAGCTGACTGCTCAGGTCTTTGTCCTTGCTAGCTTGGACAGAAGCTAGCAAGGGATGGAGATTTCAGTCCTCTGCTTCCTCTTCAAGGTGTTTTATGCATCAGGCACTTTCAAGGATGTCAGAGGAAGGGCTGGTCTTCTCTGCTTGTGTGGTATCTATTCCTTCCTTTGGCTGTTGCAGAAAGTATCTTGTATTCTGATTTAAAGACCTCTCTGAGGTGATCTGCTTTAGTAGGGCTCAGCATATGGCTTGTCTGACCCTAGGACACAACTGTCAGCCCAAGACCTGGTTCACAGACTGCTTGTGTGTATTTCCCTTTTCAATACAGACCATGCATAGGGCAGGCAGGAAGTGCTGCCTGATCATCTGTCTTCCTTTCTGCAGCTGATGTAACCTCATTTCTCAGTTTAAGCTGTAGGAAGAGGAAATCATGGCTGCAGTCCATTTTTTTTTTCTTTTTGATGAAATGATGGCGCAGAAAGAGATGCAGCAAGTCATGTTATTAATGGGAAAATGCTTTGAAGCTTTGCAGGGCAAATAAATTGAAAGATCAGTATTCTGTCTTTGATGAACTGGTGAGACAAGGTTTTACTTGGCACATGCTGCTATGACCTTTCCCTTGCCCGTGATCAACACAACTGTACTCCAAGGGTTCTAGGGTGTTGATGGTACAAAATATGCACTGTTTCTCTGCATGTACATTTTCTTACTGCTCTGTCTTGAATAAATTTTGGATATATAAAGCTCAAAGTCTATGTTCAGAATTTACTAAGCCCCACTTAAATAATTATTTATAAATTAGGCTGACATCTTCAGTATATTTATGGTCAACACTTATTTCTGTGTTTTGAATAAACACAGTAAATGCTCTGTAGATTGCTTTTTTTTTTAAGTGTGTCTAAAATTTTATGATCTTGGCTAAGGAGAAGTACAATATGAATTATTATCCTTATTCTTCACAGATTTTATGGTTCTTTTGAGTCAACTTAGATGACAAAGGCTTTTCAAGGCAAATCTAAATAACAAGAAATTAGCCTTTTCTTTTTTTTTATTAACACACAAATCACTAACGAGTTAAGATATGTTAATTAACTGGCTTCAACACAAAACAACAGGCAAGGTCCAAAAAGGTCCAGAATTTAAAACCAAGTGTCTCAAGCTGTCTCTTGCACAGGTTGGTAACTGAATTACTAGCTTTGCCTGTATTAGTTTGAGCATAAATGTGTCACAACCTTTAAACAGTATGATTAATCAACTCTTTCAGAAGGACTCCAGTATCAGAGAGCTCTATAATACATGGCAAGTCTTTTTGTTCTGAGAATCATGCTTCTATTATTTCACCTGTGTGTAAATCCTGTGAATATTAAAATCTTCATAGGCTTTTTAAAGAGTTTAAAAAAGAGAAGAATTGCCTTTAAACAATGAAAGGCTACAGGTCTTTATTTTTGAAAGCATTCAGTCGGCTCTACAAATACATACCTCACCTTTAATACCACATAATTCCGTATTTCAGACATTCAGTGGGATAAAACACTGGATTTCTAAAGAGCTTGTGGAAATTAAACATTTAGCAACAGCAACATGGGCCTTATTTGGTAACTATTTTGCAGTAATTTATTGATAACATCTTGAGAAGCTTGAAATCATTCTCACTTTCTTTGACAGATCATTCCCAAACATACTTGTAGGGAATGAGATAGATGTTGTAATAAAATGTTTTATATAATGGGGCTCAGAATTAAACTTTTATTAAGAGAAATTTACTACTAGTTTTCTTGAAGGTATGAAAAATATGAAATGGTGGCTTTTATGGTAGTGATTACTGTATATGCCTCTTTTCCAAGGCCAATCATAAACTCTAATTTTATACACTTGGAAAGCAAATTAACTATAAGCGATATATATAAGTGAAAACCTGCGTAAAGTGTTGGTTTTGTTGAAGAGAGTTTTGTGAATTACTGATTTTTGTGTAATCAGATTTTCACATCTTGGTTTTAGCAATATTAGTACAAAGCTATTCCAGAAAGTGGGGGAGAGGAAAGAACTTATTTTTGAGACATGCAGTTCATTAACAGTTAATTTACTGTATATGTTCCTGGATGGAATTTCCCATAACACTGTTTTTGCATCCTCCTCTGTCCTGCTTTTTGTGTGTGTGCCTGCATGTATATGTGCACATATGCATTTCTAGTGAATTTGGGTTTAGATAACAGAAGTGCATCTACAAATGGAATGAGCCCATCTTCTATCTGCTTTTAGCCTCTATTTGACAAAAGACATTGAATGAGTCTTTGGCCTGAGTAGTTTCGAATTCTTTTGCCATCTACCTATCTCTGGATTATGAAGTTATGAGAGTAGTCTTTTTGTGAATTTGATGGTTTGTTCATCTATTTGAATCATAGACATATTTTTTAATATGCGCTATAAAAGTTTGTCCAAACAATGAAATGAGGCTAAACATATGTGGAAAATAATATTTCCAGTACTATTCTGAAGATTTCTTACAGTGCACATTGCTTTGCTTTAAAGAGACTTATAAAATTTGTCTCCCTGACTGTCTTTGTTGCTCTGTATCTTGTGCACAAAAAGTAAATGTTACATGAAGAATCAAGAACTTACTGAAGGTCTAATGAATCTCTTGTTAAACTAATATAATTAAAAGTGAGACACACAAAGCATGACTACTGGGCAATGTATCCAGTTGGGCTGTATACTATTGTATTTGGATGGATATTGCCCAAAATCCTTAAGCAGATAAAGTCAGTCTTTTATGTAAACTTGCAATATTTTGTAATGATGTAATAGTCACTATATATCAGATATTTTATTCCTGATATATTATTATTTTCAATCCCAGAAATGTATTTTGGTTAAATTATGCAGTATATTTTCTAGATGATGCTAGGGTATATTCCAGAATACTTACTGTGCAACTTTTAAATCTTTTAAAAATGAGATTAAAGATAGAGCTACAATATGAGCTGAGAATGCTAATTGAGTAAGATACATAGCTAAAAAATAGAATCTGATTTCTAAACCAGAAACACACACAGTACGAACAGATAATTTAGAATTCACAGAATCAAATGCTCAAAGTATGCCTTTATATTTCAAAACAGTCTTGTGCTTATTTTCCTAGAACAATGGACAAATAAATAAGGTAGCAAAACTTCTTTCTGACCCTACTTGGAATTCACTGAGGTGAACAAGGGGTAGCACTGCTGAGAATAAGTAATTAGGTAATGTAAAAGATGAAAAAATGCACTGAGGCACATAAAGTTACCCTAACAGTGATTTTGAATTTTAGGATGACAGAATCAGAAAGAATCACAGAATCTTAAGGGTTGGAAAGGACCTCAAGAGATCATTTAGTCCAACCCCCTACCAGCGCAGGACCACCTAGAGTAGGTCACACAGGAACTCATCCAGGTGGATTTTGAATGTTTCCAGAGAAGACGACTCCACAACCCATCTGGGCAGCCTGTTCCAGTGCTCCCTCACAGTGAAGAAGTTTTTCTTTATGTTTCTTTGGAACCTCTTACATTCTAGCTTGTACCCATTGCCCCTTGCCCTATCATTGACCATCATTGAAAAGAGCCTGGCATCATCCTTCTGACAGCCACACTTTATGTGTTTGTAAACATTAATGAGGTCACCCCTCAGTCGTCTTCTCCAAGCTGAAAAGCCCTAGCCTTTCATCATAAGGGAGATGCTCCACTCCCTTAATCACACTGGTGGCCCTGCACTGAACTCCCTCAAAGAGTTCCCTGTTCTTGAACTGAGGGGCCCACAACTGGACACAGTACTCCAGATGCAGTCTCACAAGGGCAGAGTAGAGGTTCAGTTAGTTATACTTACTTCTTCTCCTTCCCATAATGTGTTATTTTTTTAAGGTGAATAAAAATGATTTTGTTTATTTTCATCAGTCAAATAACCATGAGCAGAGGGCATCTCAGAGGTGAACAGAAAAGTTACAGTACTTAGCTGGAGTTTTGAATTAGCAAAAGCACTGAAAATATTTTAAATTGCAGTGGAACAACAACGCCCTTTTTCACTGCAAAAACTTCACTTAATTGCTATTTGCACAATTACCTGCCGCAACATTGAAGAGCATATGCTCCACAAAGTTAGAGTGCTACCATTAAAATAGAAATAAAAAGATATCTCTTAATAAGGATGGTAGGTGACTCACGACAAGATAAATTTGTTAAGTCTTAATCCTGGAATCCATTTTACAGATTCACAACCATACTTTGCATGTAATGGAAAAAATTGTTAAGAACACCAACAATGTGCCTGCTGGGTTGACTAAACTATCTTTGTTACTTCCAAAAGTTCTGTGCCTTTTCAGTTTTCAAGAAGGGCTGATTGGAGTGGAGTTTCAAAGGTGTACAAATTCAGGCCTTCAAGAAAACACCACTTACTTTTTTTAAATAACTTTTCTATATGGCAAAAAGGTTAATTGTGTCAAAACCTGATCTCCATTCTTAAATTGTAAGTGAGGAACATTTTCTCAGCTGCTACCCTGGAGATAAACATAGAATTTGTTTCACAGGTGTTCTCTACTGCCTTCTGTCATCTTTAAAGTTTCATTACTTTTTTAAAGCAGATTTTTGTCCTTATAAAAATAGATAATTAAGTAATAAATATTTAGACAAGACAGTTTATTGAGTGGGTGATATATTTCTGTGTTAGCAAGTGTACCTACGCTCTAATACAAGAAGACAGTGCATGTCTATTTCAATGCTGCAGAGTAGTGTCCCAATATATTTCTTCTTCTCTTTGGGGCTTCTTCTGAAGAGATGTAATTTTCACCAATTTTTTCTAATTGATCTGCTGGACAATCAAAATTACTATGCCTTCACATTGTGGAATCTGTCTGAGTTAATGATTTAAATCTTCCCAGCTTCTAAATATTTTTCAAATATTTAAATTGGCATATTGTTTTTAAGAGTGACATTCCACTTATAGTCAGCAAGTCAAAAACATTGCCTCGTTATTTGTTATTAATACTAACCAATTATTAGTTTGTATTAAGAATCTGGAGATAAAAAAACTGTAAAGGAGAAACGAGGCAAAAGAGTTACAAAGTTATGCCTTCATGGCTCTCCTCCTTGCTGAGCATTCTGGTCACATAGCATATGTGCACGCAGTGATTGAATGTGTTTCTGGCAGTTATTTGCTATGATGTGGGTGCAGGCAGTTTATAAGCGGATGTGCAATGCCCACAGTAGGAGCACCTTCTTCTTCCTCTTGTCCTATTCCAACCCTTTGCTCAGTCCTGTCAACATGTTGATATTTAATATCGACAACAGGTGAATGATGGTCTACTTTCCTTTCATCCTGAAGCAGTGTAATGAATGATGGATCCAAACAGTGCTGTGGCTAGGAAAAGATAAAGCCTAATAGCAAAGAGACGATCATGGCAATTAGCTGTTAGATAGATTGAGTCTAGTGAAGAACTACAGGGTAGTGCTTCTGGAGCAGCCTGACGTGTCTGTAGATTACATCACTGTTGAAATGAGCACATCCTCCTTTTCCTGTGCTCATTTTCCTCCTGGTGTTGACTGTTGTCAGAAGAACTTGTATGATAAACTGCACAGAGGAGTTAATATGACTGAAAAAAACCAGCTTTTTCCTCTTGGATTAGTTTAGTTCAGATCAGTGCTACTGCTGAAAGAAATTTGTATTGAGCTTAACTTGGAGGCAATAGGAACTACTTTTCTGATTATAAAAATAAAGGCCGGGAAACTGGCTGATAGAAGATGGGAAAGTCAGATCAGGAAAGTCAGGGAAATAAGGGTGAGTGAAACAAAATTGTGCAGTACAAAGTCTAATTAGGAACTAATAAGATTTTTCTGCTATAAGCTGGGAGTTATAATTGAAAGTGTCAGAGGAAGAGAGAGATCTGGTTTTATTAGTCTCAGGGTGACTAAAGCTATAAATGTGACATGGCAATGAAAAAAGACAAGTGTAAAGATATATCAGGATGTATTTCAGCATTTTTAGGAGTGACAAGAAGATATTAAAGGCAATGTACACAATACTAGTGGGATCTCATCTGGAATTCTGTTTGTAGTTTTTGTCATTTATGATAGAAACATGAATTCTGAAAGGAGGAGGTACAAGATGGGTAGATAAAGTTCAGGAAATAAAGACTCTGTCTTACATAGGTATAAAAAAATTCTCATTATTTATATGGAATAAAGGAATTGTACTGTCTTTTTGTTCTTCTCAAAGAGAAAAGCACTGACAGAGTGAGGACGTCTATTTAAGCTGTAGAACAATGTTAGCAGAAGAACAAATATGTATATGCTGACAGTGATGACATTTTGTAGAAATGAGAAACAATAATCATCTGAGAGTGAGATCCTAGACTAATCAGTAAATATGCTGGATTGGTTCTTTGCTCTAGTACTAGGAAGCAGCTTGACCATTTTGTCATATGGAATATATAAAATACATAATTTTAAAAGTAGGAAACTAAACCTAGAAATGAAAGAGCTCTTTTCTTTCTAAATTAGAAGTTTTCAATCCTTTTACCCCCATTCTAGAAATGCTAGAGTGCTGAGATAAAGTGAAAGGCACTAGCAGCATGAGTCTTTGATTCAAGAAAAGCAATTCGTTATACTTCTGCTAATTATTATATTTAGTGAGATTGAGGTTTATTTCCTGAGACATGAAAGTCAGATTTTCTGAGTCAAAGTTGCAATATACAATAAACCTTCAAAGCACAAAAAGTCAGGCTGTATAAGGGTATGTGTAATGAGAAATGTAGTCTTCTTTAAGGACTGTAAACATTCAATTTGTTCAGTAGCTCATAACATATATACAACTGATAAGATAAACAAAGAATCTGTTTTCAATTATTAATTAACAGTTACACTAAAAAAAAGATGGAAATGCATGTTCCCTTTGATACCTTATGGTTTTTGAATTGGTTACACCTCTACACACAAAAAATAAGTGTTTTCTATTATTTATTACAGAATACTTTTGCATTAGTGATAGAGATGTTGGCATTTTTCTATTAGAAGTAAGATGAGATAGTAGTGATCAATGAGCAGCTTCGTCTCTGAGACAGACATGTGGACTGTTGCTTTCAGAGAAGTGACCGGCATAAAGAACACATATCTGAAATACATAAATTCTTCTCAAAAATTCCTTAAAAAGCCAAAGATGTATTTGCATGGTTTTCCACATTTCAAACTTTCTGCCAAACTGTACTGCTCTCAGGATTTTTTTATAATAAAGACAAGTTTCTCAATATCAACATGTGTCATTCCATCATCCAGCCTTACAGAGAACAGTCTATACCAAATAAGTTCCTAGTCAAGTTTAGAGGCACACAAAAAACATGAATTCCTATAGTTGCTAAGTACGTCCTGTTCTCTTTTTTTTGTCTCTTAGATGATAGAGAAGTGTAATACATCAGTTCTGTAAGTACTCTGTATTTTCACATTTTTGTGCACAAAAAGGCATGGTGCATTTTTTTCATCTGGCCCTAACTCCACAAAGCACTTAGGCTCAATTCAAGAAAGTATTCCTAGCCAAGAGAGCCCTTTAGCATATGCTTTAATGCTTTGCTGAAGCATGGCCAGTTAGAGCTGATTGCCAACATTTTGTGTCATGAGCAATAGTCTACTCTGACTTACATTCATCTACCTTCACTGCAGTTGACAGGTTTGCCTAATGCAGTTACTGCTACAAATCTAGCATGCAGGTAGGAGTCTTTTACAAATCAGGTCCTTTAACTCATAAGCTGTTCAGGACACTGCATGCTTTCTCTGTTTTGTTTGAGGGCTCCAGTCTTCATTTTGGACTTCTATGATTACACAGAAATAGTAAGCTAGATAGAAATTGAAAGTATCTTTAAAGGTATAGGTATAATGTGTCTGCATGACCAAGGCCTTTCCCCCCCCCCCCCCCCCCCCTTGCTACTGTGTATTTACAATTGTAAAATTACTATTTTATTAGAGCTGTCTTTCTGTATCTAAAGTGTACTTTGTTAATGCAGGGAAATTAGATTATGATGAGCATTAGTTTATGGTAAACATTAAAAACCTCTGAGCTAATTGTGTAATTAAATATCAATGCTGGACAATATTGTGCTTCTGGAGGTTAGATAAGAGAGGGTAGGTTCATTCCTAAGCAAGATCTGACAGTTATATATTGGATATGAAAGATCATATTGACTGTCATGTTTGTTTGTGGTATAATAACCCAGTTTTGTGCATTTTAAGTTTTGGGTGGTTTTTTTATGAGCACAGAAATGGAAATATAACTCTCTATGGACAGGGATTTAAGATGTGGTCTTGGGAAAAATTTGATCTGAATCATATTTGTGCAATGTTAATATTGCCTGTAAATATTGTCAGTATTATACCTGTCACTATTGATTGTTGAAGAGACTTTGGTTCATTAGGTAAAAAACTAGAGCTATATTATGCCAAAAATACAGACTGATTTGTAGTAGAGCTAAATAGTAGTTAATTTGCAGTTCATTAGTAGTCACTTGTTATAACAATTTGTTTAAATTTTCATTGTCACCTGTGAACATTATTTTTTTAAGAGAAACAGACAAACTAGAATTGGTGAAAATGAGCATTCATATCAGCACAGCTTTCTTCTTTTTTAAGTGCTCTAACTGTGGTCAGGAATACTGTACAATGTGCAAATGGCATTTCATTCTAACTGCAGTGTTCTCATTAACATTAGTCAAGAAATAAAAATTATTTTATCCATTTTAAGACAATCTAATAGATATGGACTTAACTAGGACTTTCTATGTGTTCACCTTCCTTTTCCTTTAGTCCTTATCTGTTGAAGGACTGTGGATAAATGCTTGCTGACTGTGATGTGCCACAATTCTAACAGTAACATTAAAGTAATTTAATTTTGTCCTTATTATTTTATCCTGAAAAATAGTCCACAAACTCAATGTACATGTTTGAGAGTCAAAAAGTGGGACTCATGCAAGAGCCACACTTTGTGTATATTACAGAGCTGCTTACTGCTGTCTCTTTTTCTCAGTCCTTTCATTCTACTCTCAGACATTCACACAGTTTTCCATGATCTTGCTGCTGCAGTCCAAGGCCTTCCTTGTACAAATATTTCCTAACATACTGTCTGATCTTATAATTTTACTCATTTTTACTCTTCTAATGTTACTATTACTCTTCAGACTGAGGATTTTTCATTCCCAGTCTCCTGTGAAACACCAGAGAGGCCCCTTTGGCTGTCACATCAACCCATTTAATTTATTCCATAAATTTATATGGTACTTCACATATGATACATTTCCATGAAGTGTATTGCTAGTCTGATCACTCCTATTAGAAAAAGAAAAAACTTGATGTTTTGGATTATTCTTAAGCATGACACTCTATCAAAGAATTTTCTTATGTGTATGTGAGAAAGCAATGTAGAAATAAAAGCTGGAACTCTCTGTTTGTGTCATAATAGCTGCTTATTTTATGGAAGTGAACTTTGATTTAGTTTCAGGAATGCTGGCCTATATATCTTCTTCCAGCGGTGTGAGAAAGGAGTCTCAAATGAATACTGAATATTTTGTAGAATGTCTGCACAACTTCCTCGTGTAAAATTTTACAGTGATGTTTTAATTAGTTGTCTTTCTTTTGAAAGTAAAACTACTGGAAATTGCTTTTGACTGGAGTGACATCATGAATTAGAAAGGACATGAATTTAATCTCTCACAGAGGCAGCTGTGTCTGGTATTTTAATATGGTTTTGGAAAGAAACAAAGCAAGGCTAATTAATCTGTTTATGTAAATTCTACAGATTACAGTTCTTCTTTTCCATGGAAGGAAATGATGGTTGTCTTGTCCATGTCTGTTGCAGTGATTTAAGGCCTACCTAAACAAATAATTAATAACTGTGAACGCTCCAATTGCTAAAGACAAAAGCAATTAAACAACAGGCTGATGAGAAGAAGCTTCTAACTAAATACTTTTATGCTAAATGAAGAAAGAAAGATTTCAGTTCAGATGATGCTAAGTAATTGAATTTCAAAACACAGTGCCACATTACCGTGACCATAAAACAACAAAGTTTGTTCTGTGGTAACTGAAAAATATTCTCAAGGTTGATAGCACTGACAGATACGGATGTACCAGTGAGAAGCATACCTTGTTTTTTGGAAGTGGTGAAAAGCCTCATCTGGTTTCTTAAAGCTCTTGTCCTACAATTTAAATTTAATATTTTCAGCAGTGGTAGTAACAGAAGCAGAGCCACTGGGAATAAGACTTCAGTGACCACCTGCATTATTGCTACCACGTTCAACAGACTCAGAGCATTGGTCACGTGTCCTTATGCACACCATGAGATATGCAAGTCATTATTTATGTCTTAATCAATTTGGACTTCTAAATTTTTAATCTGTAACATAGGATCTTTTCTTTCGGTTTTATTTATCTGCAAATTGTTTTCTAAGATGTTTATAATTTTAAGCATGCCTAATTATGTTATTACTGGTCTAGATTTTTTTATAATAAATGCTAATTGACTCGTCTAAAAAATTATATTTTATAGAGGAAGGAAAATATGGAATGTAAACAATTTAGTTCTAAGGTTCACCTTCCACTAAGATTAAAATGCAAAAAATAGGCCACAGAGACTCTGCAAAAGCCAGGCTAACTCTGCAAAATGAAGTTTTGCAAAGATGGTAATGGAAATCATATTGTGGATTTGTTAAGAAAAATATTTATACCATAAAATAATGAAATGAAAGATACCATTTTGCCAAATATTATAACATTCAAACCAGCTATGTATTTTTTTACATTTTCATGTAATGCCTGAGTTTCACTATAAAGTGGCAGTTAGGTCAGCTTCTATTTGAAAATACCTAAGTGGAATTGATCATTCTCCATGTTTCTTACAGTAGAGACAGAGGTCACTATGTTTTATTTTATTGCTAGATTTACCCTTCATTGAAGCAATCCTTCTAAGAATGAACTCACTACTTAAGTTTAATAGTGGGATGTCATTCATCTCAAGGCAGCACCTAGGAATTTATTGTAGTTATTTGATAGGCTTATTATCCTATTTTTACTGTCTTATCCTGTTCTATGTTCCATAGTTCTCCAAAATCCACACAAAAATTCAGTATTGTTCAAAAAGCAGAAAACTAACAAGAACTGTATCTTCTGTCTTGATAAGTTATGATTTATTAATTTTCAATAGGTCATATTCCAGTGATGTTAAATGGGAGTGGGGAATCCCAGTCCTAAAGCTGTTTTACTGTACCCCAGTGAAGCTATCCTTTGTATTTTGTTAAACATGCATATGGACTGCATATGGACGTTTAATTTCACTAAAAGTAGGAGTTTTGCTGTTGAGTTTTGCTTATGCAAATAAGGTGGCAGTTGCAATGTGTTACTTTATCATGACAGGGAGATCAGTGTCATTGGGACAGCCTTGAGAATGGGACACTTTGGCTGACAGTTGAAATTAGGCCAAAGAGAGAAACAGAAAAACTTGCCATGAGATGAAATTTTCTTCTGCAGAGTGTTACATTTTTATGAAGTGAAAAATCGATATGTAGAGGAACGTTAATTTTATTGCATGTTAAAACTTTAACGGAGTGAGAGAGATTGACTTAGTGCAGTCTTGCTTAGAATAAAGACAGTTGGGCTGAATGTGCTGTAGTCTTCAGAGCTGCTTCTTTCCCAGGTGTCCCATATTTAAGTTTTGCCTATTACTGCAAATTGCCACTTCATTGATTCTTGCTGATACTAAAAATCCATAGATGACATCTCATTTCACTCCAAAATTGAAATGCGTTTAGATCACTTTACATCAGAAGCTGTAAAGACTTAAAGTTTTGGATACCAAATGTGACATTATTAAGTAGAATTTAAGTGTTTTAAGGCTCCATAGATTTTAATAATGTAATTATTTAATTTCCTGACTGTCTGGAATCTAGAAATGCTTAACTATCCATAAGATCAGTCTTATAGTGGATCAATATATGGTAATAATCATATTTGAATGTGTTTTCTGTCCGCTAAAGATTGTGTTATTTGTGGGCTTGGCTTTGTAGCAGATAATTTGCAATTTATCTACTATCAGGGTAATACTGTACAGGATCTGTTCTACAAGTAGTTGCTGTTGTGTATAGGACACAGAATTCTGTATAGGATTAGAAATGTACCTGATGCTAACTTCTAGGACGATTGAGCTATTAAAGAGAACTGTGAAATGGCAATTTTAACAGTTTGATGAAAAAACAATATTAAGTTTCAATATTTTTTGAAGGAAAGAAAATAATACCTTAATGTACTCTAACATAACCATCAATAGTAAAGTTTGTGGAAGAGGAAAGAAAATAGTTACAGTATTAGATGTGTTTAGAAACTCATACTTACTTATTTTGTATTAATTCACTTAGTCTGGTTTTGGCTATGATTAGTAGTGAGAATACATAGAAACTGCATAAAACATTTGTCCTTTTGTTATTACCAAAGCAAATATTCCTGTGAATACTAGGTATCACTTTGTATGTGTATAAGGGATATGTGGATCTCAATTTCTGTTTGTATGTCTAGTAGTTGTGTACTTATTCTTTAGATTAGCATATGTATATACACTTGCTGATATTTAATGAGACTCAAGTTTTTAACAATTTAGAAATAATTGATACAGCTTTTAAAATTTTGTTAAATGAGCCATAAAAACCAGAACTACCTGATCTCCTGAGGTGGCTTCTAATACAGCTACCTCTCATCGATGCAGAATAACCTTTATCTCTATTGTATCTGGCAGTTTTCTGCCTAAACTGTTCTTAATAGCTTTCAGTGACTGAGTGGGTTAAGCTAAACTGTATTTGCTGAATTTACTTATGTGATCACACAGGAATCTGTGACAAAAGTTTAAATTCATTAGGTGGTAGAGTCTGAGCTCCTCAGCTCAAGAGGGACAGAGAACTTCTGGAGAGAGTCCAGAGCAGGGCCACCAAGATGATCAGGGGAATGGAACTTCTTTCATATGAGAAAAGACTGCGGGAACTGGGGCTGTTTAGTCTGGAGAAGAGGAGACTGAGAGGAGATGGTATTAACATTTATAAATATCTAAAGGATGGGTGTCAGGAGGTTGGGACATCCCTTTTTTCTATAGTAGCTAGCAACAGGACAAGGGGTAATGGTATGAAGCTGGAACACAAAAAGTTCCACTTAAATATAAGAAAAAACTATTGTACTGTGAGGGTGATGGAACAGTGGCACAGGCTGTCCAGAGGGGTTGTGGAGTCTCCTTCCTTGGAGGTCTTCAAGACCCACCTGGACATGTTCCTATGTGACCTGATCTAGATGAACCTGCTTCTGAAGGGGGATTGGACTAGATGACCTCTAAAGGTCCCTTCCAACCCCTACTATTCTATGATTCTATGAGACTACTATATAATGGAGATAGTTTATAATTTAATATTTGTAGGTGCAGCATTGCTATGTCGATCCATTTTACAGAAATTTTCACTTTTGCATTGTAGAAATCAAAATATTTCATACCAGACTGTAGATGCAGTGACATCCTACAATACATAAATGAATATCCCAAAAGATTGTTGAGGTTGATTATGTATTGGACAACAATGAGGCTGATGAAAGCTATATTTTAAGAGGGAAATGTAACAAATATGCTTAGATTATACATACATATGTTTATGTGAGTGCATGTGTTTTTTTATATATGTAATGTTCAAATTATATGTGTACCAATTATGTATATATTCAAGTCATATTTATATATGAACTCACTATGTTTTTAAAAATAAATAATGTTTGTGAATCAGCTAAGAGATTAAGAGAGGATTGATGAAGGTGACCTGTGAAATATTTTTTATATATAAAGACTAAAACCGGGAAGGAATATCTGAATTGTTCAACAGGACACTGTGTGGTAAAAGATAGAAAATCATAGAATCATAGAATGGCAGGGACAGAAAATGTAGGTACAATCTTGGATAAAGCTTCTTCAGAAATATACACTAAGTCGAAATGATCTTCTAAGAGGAATGGTGACATATGGTTTAGCACATTAAAAACTTTACTGGTAAAATATTAGAAAATGTACCCTGGAGAACAATCTTGCTCTAGTGAGAGAAAGGATAGTTGGCCTACTAGGCATCTTTATCTGTAATATATATGACTATATTTTTCTATTTAGATTTTAAGCATTTCTTTTTAAAAAAGCCTTTTCTTTAGCCACTGTTCTAAATAGGTGTACCGGGGAATGGAAGTAATGTAGAAAAAAGGCAGCATTCATTTCACGTGCTTTAATTAAATATGTACCTAATATGCTAGTACATTCCCAGCAGTGGAAAACACTGTTACCTCCCTACATAGAGGCAAAGTTTATAAGATGGAGAAGAGGAAAAAAAGATTTATATACACAGTGCATTGCTTTGCTTTAAATGGAGTCAGATCCTTAGAAATAATTTTTATATGGCTTTTATACAGATATTTTAATATGAGCTAATGGAAGTCACTGGGACCGCACATGAAATAAAATGCTACAGGGATTGTATAAAGAATATCTTAATTGAAGTTATGATTCAGTAAAAGATTAAACCAATTTATCTACCTTTAAGCACATGAGAATTTTAATTAACTTCTGTAGTTTAAGACGCTATTGATGTAAGGCAAGTATTTGGGTACATTGGGGCCCACTAACTTGCTGATGTTTGCCTAACAGTATAATACAGTACTTGTAGCTTATTTGTATTTGGAAAAGATGCAAAAATGTGTTTGCAGCATATATCTCTTCTTACGTTTCAGAAGTCTGTCTTTGTAATTATTTGTAGTGGGAGCAATATTCCTGTTTGTTGCATTTACCCTGACAAATCAGTTCAACCTTTACCTTTTAGTTTTCTTTTTAGATCTTAAGTATCCAGCTATGCAATCTAGTACATTATAGGTGAGGGAGGAGTAAAGCTTCAGGTCAGAGTACAAGTAGTTTTAAGAAAAGTATAGTCCAATTATGTTTGCCACATAATTTAGTTCAGACATTTGATAAATAATTAAATCTCTGTAGAGAATGGCTTCATGATATATTTCAGAATCGCTATTCAGTGCGTAACTGCCTTAGAAAACAGAAGAAGAGTCACATTGGGCAATTTTAGATGTCTTTCACTCACAATAGAATTCTGGCTGAGTAACTGTTCTAGGTTCATCTTCTGAACCTCGGAGAATATTTCTCTAAGCTGTTCAACAGAGCTGATTTTGTGTCTACTGCGGAGTTATGTCTAGAACTAACACTTGGATTTATTTTGCAGGTGTTCCTCCTTAATTCAGCAATAATAGCTAAACAAATCTTCCTTGAGAAATCACAAAGGCACTGTTAAACCTGGATCACTAAGCTGAAGAATTGATCTGTTTTTAAATGTTTTATTTTGCTTGCTTATTACAGCTTAATTAACAGTAGTACTTAACAGTAGATGAAGAACTACAAATACGAAGGTTACCACCGAGTTTCATCCTTTCTTATTCTGCATAAATAGAATGGCAGAAGAGATTATCATAGTCTCTTCTAACTAATGAATATTCTGTCATTGGTTAGTTACTTTAAAAAAAAAAAAAGGGCCTAATAATGTTACTCTTAAGCATAAGTGATTTAACAAGTGGAGAACACATCTGAGCTCTTAAATGTTAAGAATGGTAAATGCAGCTACCCTGATTTAGAGATTTGTCTGACTAGTAGTAATTCAATTTAGCTATTCTTGCCAGTGTTGCTTTTGAATTACCCCTCAGGCTTAAAGGAGCAATAAGGAAAGCTTTCCTGGGAATTGCCATGTGTTGTCCTGTGGCTGAGTAAAATGACTTTGAGCATTCTGGAGCATAAATTAAGCTAAATTTCTGGTCTTTCATAGCTAGGTTATACTGAATTCAAAATATTAAAAAAGAAGGATGTCATGCTCCTGATAAGAGGAATCTTTTTACAAGAGAATGGATGCACTCTATTAAAAAATCTACAGTGAAAACACTGGAAAAGCCTAATAACCCAGTGAAATAGTTATCTGTCACACAAAGAACTGGAAAGATTAGAGTCTTTAGGGTAACATTAAAATATATTTTGTATATTTCAAATGAAGACATATAAACCCTATAGATACATGGAGAAAAGTAATTGTATTAAAGCAGGAAACTGGAATTGTTATTTTAAAGTTTGGTAACATGTTTGAGAAGAATTAAGACTTAAGAGTTAGAGTATGCTCATAATTTGATCCAGACTAGTCACAATAATCTTGAAGTGTAGATTGTAATTATATATGGAATATAATCAAAATTGTTTATAATACAGATACTTCTTCCCTTGGGGGAAAAAACCACTGATTGTGCATAGTTCTTTATGGCATAAAGGAAGAGTGGTGAAGATGTATATATATTATAGGACTTAGAAATTAAAAACTTTTAGTGATGTATACTCAAGTCTGTGGCAAATTTAATTAAAATCTAAACACATTTAACATTATTGCTAGTCTTGTGACTGAAACACAGTAGGTGAGCTAGGTACTGCAGTGTGATGCCTGCACTGAAAGTTTCCAAATGCCTATTTTTAGTTTGGCAAAGAAGACCAAATCTATCTACTAACTCTTGTGTTCACAGTATTTTGCTTTTACTTCTCTCACCTGAATTGTAACTGACTGCTATAGTCCAGAAACATTCCCTATCAACTGCAAAATTAATGTATTCCTTTCTCTGTTAGTTTTAAGTACTTCTGCTAACAACAAAGTGTATTTAATCTCATTCCTACAATCTGCTATTCTTCTGATAGACAAACCTGTCCCTTAGTGGTGGTTTGTAACTGAGGGTGAAGTGTGAATGAGTCTGTGACTAAAGATGAGGTTACTTGGATTCAGAATATTCAGTTCAGCCAACTTCTGTGACTCAGAGTTGTGGTGGGTAAGTTTGAACTGACAGATGTAAAATTTACATTTCATTTAATGTTTATGTATTTTCCTGAAGGTATTTTTGGTAGCATGTAAATAAAAGTGTCAAGATGTTTATTGCGAAGTACATCCAGAACTGTTAAACTGCTGGCATACAGCATAGTGTCTCAGCACATATTCATGCATTAATAGATAATCTTTTGTGAGAAGTGTTCATACACTTGGTGAAGACCTTTAAAAGTTTTTAGCAAAGTTTTTAAGAAACTAAATACCTGCCAAAAATACCTGGGATCTATAACCTAGTGCAGACTAGTGGGATTGTAGCTGGAGGGATGGAGCCTCGGTAATGCTAAGACATGACAGTATACATTGATTTCTGTCATTATCATCATCAAACTTCTGAGTTTTTCCATTCCAAAAAGCTATGTACTGTCTTTGGGTGAGTTAAGAATTTACAGACTGGAACTCAAGAGTCTTGGGATAAAGGTGATTCAGTTTCATTTTCTTTGAGTGTGAATAATTATCACTTCATCTTCCCAAAACTTTCATAAAAAAGGCCTGGTTGTAATACACAATATAGCCAGAAAAAGAGTATTATCAACACACTTCAGATTTTCTCTGAATAAATGCTAGTTTACTTGAACTGAAGCTGTGTGTTAATTTGCAGCTTAATTAATTCACAAACTGTGTGTTAATTTACAATTTAGCCCACCTTATTAATACTTTCTATAACTGAGTAAATAATACTATTTTAAAAAGAAGTACTATGTCTAAAGTTAAAAGATTTTTGTAAAATTGTACTATTTAAGCTAGATCTCCATTGATGTAGGTTAATACAAACATTGCAATTCAGTTACATCACAGAGATGCTCAGATTTACACTAGATGAAACTTGGTTTATCGTTTTATTTTTAAGATATCTCCCTATAGGAAACATCTTTTACAAAACATAGGTTTTGGTTAATCAGACCAATAACTAATATCTAATTAGGGTTTATAACTGAAAGGAGTAGGATTTCAACCAGCCGATAAGGAGGAGAAAAACACAGATAATGCAACTTGGATATCTACAAAGGTGGTTTCAGTAAGCACAGGTGTTTTAGTGTTTATAACATGCAAAGATTCTGAAGAGCTCAAAGATATTATGCTGATCTTGTTTTTGAAGGCATATTCCTTTAATAGAACATGGTACTGCTTCAGTTTTATTTTGAGAGTTCTTTTTTTCCAAGGACATCAAATAAGTTAACAGACAATAAATGATGCAAGGGCAACAGGCACTCATACTATTTCTGTTATAAATATACAAAAACCTTTTTTTCAAAATAACCAATACAAGAGGCTTTTTAAGCTGGTGTAGAAAGAAAATACCACTAGGAAACATTCAGGCCTTAAATGACAATATTTGGCATAGTATCTCTGAGCTCTTCAGAATCTTTACACGTTATAAAGACTAAAACATCTGTGCTTACTGGAACCATTTTTGTTAGTGTATTAGTTCAAATTGCACTTAAAGTTGAAGCTACTTGCCTGTTTTTTGGGAACACTACACTTCTGTGAGTATCAAGCTGTCTTTCTATTGGCACTTGATTCTCTGTGGCTATAAGAAACAAATTTTCTACTTTGAGTAATTTTTACTGTAATAGAAATGCCCATCATTTTCTACTTTCTTGCTTTAAATTAGTGTTATATTCTAGTAAAAGGCTTCCAGAGGTAAGAAAAAAGTAATGGATTTATAGCAAACAAGTTCATACTTGGTCAAGAACTTTAAAATCTAGAAACTATTAAATCATCACAATCTTCAAAAAAGTTACTTTGATAATTAGTGCAAACTTTAGCTGTGGCAGAAAATTTAGCAATAGTAAGGTCTTCATAAAATATTTTGAAGTTATGCAAGAGCAATTGAAGATTCATCATAATTCCTGTGAAAATACTTCTTTAGTTTCTAAATGCATAAAACAGAGGAGATCGGCATTTATGCTGTAAATGTTATTTCACAGTTCAATCAGCTACCTTTCTGTGTAATAAAAGACCCTGAAATTAAAATGACCCCTCTTTGCAGAATGTAACTGTAGAATTCCTTTTACAATGATGCTGCCTTGATTTCATCTTACTCTTACTGAAACGGAAAGTGATATCCAACTAATGCATCTGAAGTGAGTTTTTATATCATCCAAAGCCCTCTTGTGAAATTAATGGCTTCTGCTTCTGGCCTCAATTACATCTTATGATTCTCCAATTTCATATGGTTTTCTTTTTCTTTCTTCTGTGATTTTTTCAGTACCCTTCTGGTGATATTCTAAATCAATCTGAAGTACAGGCAACTAATACAGCACTTATTTACAAAACAAAATAGACCCAACACAGATTTGGAAATATCAGGAATATGATGTTCAGGAATGTTATGTTCTGTTCTGTGTGTAGCAGTTGATAGGATATCTTAGTCTTTTAAAGCATCTTGATCAAGAAAATCCACTTACAGCAGAGCAGTGTAATCGCTGCAAAATGTTAATTCAATTTTCTAGTGTTAAAAAGAAATAATTTTCCCTCTGATTCAACCTAGACAACTATGTTATTAGCTAAAGGCTAAATATCTGCTTCTTACCTGTAAGTACTCATTAGTGGTCCCTTTTAGTTCACGTACATGTATACTTTTTCTATTGCAAAACACTGCGTCACACAACTAAAATTTCTTTCTAACTGCAAAACCCTCACAATTTATTTCCCGTGTATTTGAGGGTGATATGAGTAATGTGTAATACAGACTCTTCATTTATATATAGATTGCAAATTAATCTTTTTGATCTTTATTGATTATAAAAGTTATGAAAAAATATTCTATTTCTCCTGATTTAAAATTTATTGCATTTAATAATTTGGGAAAAAAGGGAGTCTATTTACAATGTAATATAATTCACTGAACAAACAAAACGTTTGCAGATGCCAATATGCTAAATCTCTCTTTGTGACCTTGTAACATAAAGGCATTTTATATTCAAGAGTTCTCTGCAAGTCTTGTGTGCACACTGGTCTCGTTCACAGATCCTTCTTGAGGAGACTGAGCTTTTGTGATTTTGGAGTCAGGGTCCTTGAGCTTTATTGTTCTGTGTGATTTCAGAATCATATCTGAAGTGTTGTGTTTAGTTGAGTGTATTTATCTCTGAAGTCTTTTGTGTCATGTCTTCTCAAAATGATTTTTTTTTAAAAATTTTTACTACAAAGAGTGAAAGGTAATGGAGGTTTATTTGGAAATGGAGATTTAGACCTCTACTTAGAGTACTGTTTATCCAGTGGATACCATGATCCTCAGTATTTTAGGATTAATTTAATTTTGTCTTGACTATATCAGTGGTGGTATCACTACTAATGTGTGTATGGACAACCTGTGATAAAGAACCAGGGATGAACAAGGAAGAGAAATTATAGTAAAAACTGGATAGAAAATCTGAGTGATTGCTCCATAAAGAATTTTTCTGTTAACAGTATGGATCTGGGGGCGATGAGGGAGATTTAAAAAAAAAAAAAAAAATACAGTATCTGTTCTGATGACAGAAAAAGGTAGCAATTTAATTTTTGGTTTTTATTTTTTTTTTTTATTTATTAGTCTGATTCAACTCTGTTGACAGCTTCTGTTTCTTGGGAAAGGTGCTCCTCATTGCAGTTTTAGAATGACTCAACTCTTCTTCATTGCCTCATTCTTGATTTGAACACCAGTCTGTTATTAATAAAGATTGTTTGTATCCTGCTACATAAAGCAAAGAAAGAGAAATCTCCATAAATATTCGCATTCAAATCCCAACTGCAATTCCTGCACAGTTCTCAATTTCAAATTTACCAATGGCTTTTATTTCCCTAACCTTCCTTTCTTAGGAGGCTGCATGATTACAACAATTGTCAAGACGGTCATGATTCTAGCCTACATCTTCAGATCAACTTGACCAATGTTAAGAGTTGAGCTCATTTTTTTCTTAGGTAGAAAATGAGTTGGCCATTTGCTTGCAATTGACTGTTTTAGTAACAACTGGTAGAAAAGGTTATTAAATACTTTGGCCCTTTCTCAGCACTGTCTCTGTCAATAGCCTTTCCTCTCAATTGAATTGCAGATCAATATTTTCTTTGTCTTTCACTGCTAGTGTATTTACAGGGTTTTTTTTTTTTCATGTTAATCTTGTTTCTTTTTCTTATTTATATTCCATAATGTGTGTTGGCTTTTCTTATTTTGTCACTGTATGTTCTTTCTACTTGTCTGCTTTATTCTTAAGATCAATGAAAGCTCTGATTTAGTGGAATTCCAGCCTTTGTCTCCATAGGAAAAAAATTACACTTTCATGCTCTTTTTTTTGTCTTTCCACTGATTCATCCAAATTTGTTTGCCTTCTTGAAGTTCATTGTTTTATTTTGCTGTTTATCTCTCCCCTTTTAAAGGGCTGTGAATTCTGTAAACTAATAATCAGTGTCACCCAAGTTGCCTTTCACCTGTCATCACATTCTGAACCAGCTTGTTCATTGGGGAACATGGACCAGTGGAGAGCCATCAGATGTTCTGGGCAAATCTACGCTCATCTTTTCAATAGAAGTTTCATACCTGCTCAAACATTTATGGTTTGTACCTGTACCATTAGCTAGTGGTTGGTTTTCAAACATAATACAAACCATTTGGCTTGTACTGTGAGTTACTGATGATGCTATGAGAAGTGAAAGTGGGAACTTTTAATACCACTGTTCATCATGTGCCTTTGAATACAACTCTGATGTCTGCATATGCAAACAGTGGATCATCGCATAGAAGAGGAATCATCTGATCCTACTGCCAGGCTGTGACCTAGAAGTAGAAGAGCACAGTATGCTGTTATCTTTCCCTAGAGCTGTACAGTCCTGCTCAGGAATTTAGTTTGACATTTGTCCTGTCTCTATAGATTAAGCAGTTTGCTGTTTGCTGCAGTCTCACCATCAGAGAGTAATGTGCTTTTCTTTTTTCTTCCTTGCCTCCAACCTTTATTCTAAATAGTAATGTAATAATATTTACAATATATATCCTCATGTATTTTGTGTGTCTTTATATTATAAACACAATTGAAAATATATTTTTAATTATTGATGTTGCAGTAAAAATAGAAAAATAAAGTGGTTTTGGCCCTTAAAGGTCCCTTCCAACCCCAGCCATTCTATGACTCTATGAAGTAGTAGATTTAATACAGTGTAAGTCTTTAGTGGGGTCATATTGTGTTGTAAGCCTCAAGGTATTAAAAAAAATTTCAAATACTTGATAAAATCCCATGATTATCATAGGTATACAAATAGGAACATAAAGACAATGTAATATGGTTTATTTACATGACAAATACTGTTTATAGTGGTGCAAAGTCATAACTTCAAAATAGTAGTCTTACCTGTGAAGGTAAGTGTTTTCACAATATGATTAACAATTCTGTTTTAATAGTGTATTGTATAAGTAGCTGGAGGCATTATTATTTGAATATAGACACTGTCAGTGTTTTTTTCAAGCCATGCATTCACTGCTCTTTAAAAAATAAAAATTGAGCTAGAAACTCTCAGATAAGATAATTTAAACTTTTCTATGTAATTACCTTTGAAAAGTTGAAATTTGACAAAATATCACAGGCAAGTCAATGACTTTCAGTTCATAACCTCAGTCATTTCCTGATCTGAAGTTGTGATGTGATATCTCTGTAACATCATCATATCCTACTTTTTGTTTTCCGTTTCCTCATTATCACTGATTGGATATATTTTACATAGAATTGTTTCCTGGTTTAACTGCTGGAGAAGAAACAGTCTTCATAACCACAGGGTATTTATAGAATGAGGAAAAAAGGGCACAAATGCTTTTTTCTCAAGCAGATTGCTATTTCAGTTGAACCTGAGAGTCTTCATGAAGGTCTTCATTAGCTACAATAAGATTCTTTAAGCATCCCACCTGTTCTTTCTCAGGTCAAGAGAAAAATACATGAAAAGCTTTCACTTTCCTCCATCCTTTCCTGCTTCAATCCAAAGTTATTTTTTACTGAGTCAGACTATTGTCATTGACTTCCCATTTTAGACCATTCTTTGTCTTTCATGTTGGGCATGCCTTTTACAGTCTTTTTCTGCACAGCTTTTGCCACAGCAGTGTGTCAAGTAACAGGAGCAGTTCAAAAGTAACGAAAAAGATATTTCTAAGTTGAGAAAAATAATTATATTACTGATACACACCATCTTATGATCTTCAAAAAGAAAAAAAAATAACTGAGGAAGATTTCCTAAGAGAATGAGATGCATGTGGGAAATTTCAGATAAGTTTTTAATGCTTTTTTTCCATTTGAAAGAACCTCTATTCAGTCAGTAGTTAAAGCAATGCTTGTGGAATACTGTAGATTAATTTTGAAATGCTTTCTTTGAATGGATGTTTAATGGTTAATTACTGGTGTTGTTTATTTGTATATTTATTACAGGATAGTGATTAAGCAGATTCAAAGGTGGTGACAGCTGTGATGCCTCTATTCTGATTGCAACAGCTAGTTTGTGAATTGTGGAGACCAAATATTTACTAAAAGTATTGACACAGTTTGCTTCCTATAGTAATACTTGCTGCTAGAGTTTATTTCAAAACTATATGCAAAGTAGTGAGAGACTAGAAAGTAACTATTATAATAGTAGAAATAAGATGTATTATAGCTGATAAAGTATTTTTTGTGTTTACAGGATGTACTTCAAGAGTGACATTCAGTAATGTTTATCAAACAATATTAAACATTACTTTTTTTTTTTTTCCTTTGAGAGTGTTTGAACACTTGTGCCAGAAAGAAGATTATAAGTGATTAGAGAGTGGTTGGGCAAAATACTTTCATTAGCATTCTAGGTACTTGTCACACCTTTTGTCAAACTTTTAAAATTCCTAGCATTTCAAATTTTTTCTCTTTACATGTTATTAGCTATTGAAGCGAATGTCTTTATTCTATTGGCTGTAGGTCTGTCTGTAACTTTCCTGTTTGTTGTAGATGTGTTTGTTGAACCGACACTGTTAATCTTAATGCAATCTAAATAAGCATTCTCAATGCTTTCAGAAAAGCTGATTTCTTCAGTTCGTTTCATAATGGGACAAAAAAATAAGGCTGATAAAAACCAGAATTGTGTTTGAAAATCTTTGCAATTCTAGTCTCTGAATCACATATTTAGAATTTTGTCATTTGATGGTAGTGCGAGTACTTATCATTCCTTGTCTCTGTGTAGGTATTTAAAGTTTGAAGAAGAGAAAAAAGACAAAGATGTTCTCTGCTGTTTCTTTTGAATTTGCTTCTTGTTCTTGGTCAGTGGAAGAATAATACCTATGACCTTAGGCCTGCAGTAGTAATATACCTATCTAAAAGAAGTTTAAAATTATCCTCTTTGACTGGGAATTCCTGTTGGCCGCATTTCTTACACTATCTTTTAGTGATTGAAAGTATTTTCTCTCTGGGACAACTTGTATAAAATTTTCCTTATAAAAGACTGAGACTCAAGTGATCTAATTAAAAGCAAGATTTATTAGCAGCACAGAAGCTGCTCAAGATTAAAACAAATGTTTTGCAAAGCATATCTAGCCTGACACTCTGCAAAGCTCATCTAGATAGCTCTCCCTAGAGTTTAGTTACAGTGAATAAAAATGCCTTACATTTATAGAAAGTTTTATTTCTTTTTCTTCTCTGACTTTAGGCAGTTTAATTGCAGAAGTCTTTCCTTTCAAAGGGCTCGGTCTTTCCTTCCTTATATTCTACCTCTTTACATTTGTGACCTTTTATGTTTTTGTTTATTTTCAAATTGTTGTATCAAGTCACTGTTAGTGTATTTATGCCTTCCAAAGACAGGTCACCCTGCTTCTGATGACAAAATTCAGCATCCTTTAGAGGCTCTTTTAAAAAGTAGCTAAACAGCGCATGTGAGTTGGCATCCAGTCATTTCTGCAGTCTGGCTTGTCTGCAAAGCTCATGTATGTCTCTGACAACTGAATGGTCTTGATCAAGGAGTGAGGAAATGATTTAGCAGAGACAACTGTTGATCAAACCCTTGCTGCTAAATGGGAGATTTTGATTACATTACTCGCTATTGCCAGTAGTACTCATTTTCTTTGTCAGCAACATGTCACAGAAAATAACATGTCCGTAAGAGTTGTTGCTATTTTATACCTCCCAGAAGTGGATTAAATTCTTCAATTTTCCTATTTCTACCACAATGGCTTCAGATGATCTTATTCTACTAAAAGCCATGGTAGAATGATGAACTACGTGGAACTGAAGAATAAGATATGAAATGTTTTCTCCAAATTCACTCACCTTGAAAACATCTTTCTTTCTAGTGTTGAGGGGAAATGTTCCACCTAGTTGTTCATTGAACATATGGCCAAATATAGGGAAAAATAGGCAAACAGAAATACCATAATAGCAATATTAATGTTTCATTTCTGATTGACATTAATATCTTTGAGTCATCTGTTATATGTCGAGCAAAACATCACCTCTGCCTTCCCTCACATAGCATTGTTAAATATGTTTAGCATTTATATACATTTCATACAACTTAGCTCTGTAGTTCATAATTGGTGAGGTCATATCAGTGTCATGGAATAAATCCATAAACTAGTGTGGAATCCACATACATAAATACTGATGGATCTGCCCTGGCTCTGTGCACTGTACTTCTCAGGCTAGGGTGCACAGGAACTGAGGTGGCAGCTGCAACAGTCATAAGACAGAGCAAAGAAGCTGAACTTGGAGACATTCAGATTATTTCCACCTTTCTCAAGCAAATCTACAAAAATCAGGGACCACTAACCTAACTCATAGCTACCTAGCTGTCTGGGTCTTGGGCTATAATTAAGGTATTCCAAGGCAGAAGTAGACATATGGTGTGTTCAAACTCTGTTCTCAGTATTGTTCTTTATATAAGCATGATTGGTTGATATTAGAACTGAACATTTCCATAAATAGTTGAGTGCAAAATCAGGCATTCATAACATTGGAGCTCTGTTGAGGGAGTAGTTTTTTAAAAAGACTTGGATTCTTTCGCTTCTAATAAAGACTTTATAATTGTTTTCATTCTACCATTCTATGATTCTATGATCTTTTGTTTGTGAGATGCATAGTTGTTGTAATTGCCTTGCCAAGCACTGAGATGCACCTAAGCCTTGTTTTACTGAACTTTTTATTTTGTGTCTTTAGGTACATTTTTTTTTAGAAATTTCTTAGCTATTTATATGTAAATAAGTAAGTTTTCTGTAATTGCTACTAGAATAGCTTGCTTTCAGACCAGTAATCCAATGTAAGTTGAACATTTTTTCTTCATTATCCACTCATAATGGTATTTGAGGGCAAACAGTTCAATCCATCTGTCAACATTACTTTCCTATGTAATAATACAGAAGAAAAGAAACTTTGTTTTGAGGATTTAGTACAGCTATTTCTTTAACAGCATACAGTGTTAGACATTACACAACAACTGAGTAAGGAACAGAAAGCTTTTGAATGCAAAGAAAATAAACTATTTAAATTGTTTGCTTCAAACAGGCATAGGAAGAGGAAAGAAAGATAATTGGGTTTTGAGAGACCAAGAACAGTGTATTGTACATCAGACAGATAAATAACTTAGAATGTAATACTTTTGTATTTAGCTCATAAAGCATATCTTCCACTGCAGTAGTATTTCAAAGTTATTCAGTCAATGGAGAGCTTCCACTCCTTTTGTTGGTGTTAAATCAAACCCATGTAAAGGATATCTTTATTGCTACAAACAGGAAAGTCATATGTTGTATCCAGAGAATGCCTGCATTGAATGGGAAGAAATGCCTGCTAAAGGCCCTCCCTCAAAAGGAAGTGATAGTGATCTAAATCACATTGATTTTTAAAACAACTCAGTTAGGTCAGTGCAAGCTTCTGCATGTATGCATTTGAATCCAGGAAATGAGTTTATGATGTGGTCTAATTTGTGTGATTTATCTATAGTTACCTCAATATTACTGTATATGTATATTACTGTTAGGAAGGTATGGACAAGTGCATTATATTCCTCTAGGAAGAGTATTAGATACACAAGGCCTGAAAAAATTTGAGTATATGGAGAAAAGATCAGTGTAAGAAGATAAATTAAGGAGACCTCTATTTCCGGATGGTGCCGTACAAAGAGAAATTTTACTGAGTCACTTCAAGTTGTTTTATTGGTCATCTCTCAAAATTCTCTTTTAGGACTGTTAGTGGATATGACACCTTTCAGTGTCCTGAGAGGAGGAAGTGCTGGGTTGAAAGAGGAACTCCATGAGGAGTCTGAAAAGTCAGTAGAAAGAAAAATACTGAGTTATTCATAAATACCTTGTGTATATGCAACAGTGTAGAAATGCCATGATATTGCTAATAGCAGAGCCTTACTTACATTTTGCTAAGTGAGAAAGTTGAGTTTTGCCCAGAATATATTGAGAATATTCTTTCATGAAAAAACATGGGAAATAATGGGAAATTTTTGGATGAATGATTGCCTGAACGTTGACTGAAAGCATGATGCCTTGTGCTGGTGTGTGTAGATTCAGGCATGTTTATGTTAACCTATTAGAAGTGTGTAACTTAGTTGTTGCATGTTGTCTATGGTTAATTCAGAGCTTCTAAGATAGATATTGAAGAGTCTGATAGTGAGGTAGTATCTCTGATGGTCTAGATGTCACATATCAGAAAGCGATACAAGATGTCTCATTTAATGTTCATTGTCATTCATGCAGTTTTCATGAACTCTTACATATTTTAGTGAATGTTCATGTAGTGTGGTCAGTGGAGAAGTGTGAAGTATTCATGAATATACATTCATATTTAATAACTATTCCCAGGGTTATCTTCCTGTTCTGGTAATTGGTGCTTCACATTCCAGCTCCTGTACTTCTGAAACAAATTGTGTCAGGTTTGGCAGTCAGAGAGACTGCACAAAAGATGGTTTTCGAGACTGGATAGATGCTTGGCATTTCAAATGCAGAAACATTCCCACTCCTCTCCAAATAGTGAACAGCCAAATTTTTTTTAGACTTTTGTCCATGGGAGACATTTTTCTCTTCTGTCATCAATCTGTTAGCTACCTTCTGTTCTTTCTCCCACAGAAGCCTTCTTAGCTAGATACTGCAGAGTAGCTGGTTTGTGCCAAGCACCTGTACAGTCTGGCCTTAAAGCTAGTTTAACCAGTCCAAGCAGACTTCTTTTAGGTCAAGAACTGATTTTCCTATGATATAAAGCCAACCTGTTGCCCTCTTATTGTCATTAGTTTTGATTTAGTAAGAAAGCAGTGCCATGTAGAAGACTAGAAGGTGTTCTGTGACACCAATTTTGACTTTGGAAACTCTTATAAAATAAATTAAAGCTGCCTTCAAGCATGGACAGATGAAGAAAATGCAAAGATAGTTTTGTGCATTACAATTTCCTCACATTGTAGCCTACCCTTTCCATGAGAAAGAAAGGAAATAACTGAGTTTACATACAGATTATTGCACTGGAATTGTTATGAGAATCTATCAAAAACACTTGTCTCAAAGATGCTTCACTATAATAGCAGGTCATATACAACTTATTTACCAATACAAACTTGAAAACTTTATTCTGAGAAGGAAAGTTTTATTCATTATAGCACCAGTTGAAGTAATTTTTTTGTAATTATTTATCCAACAATGTTTCAGTTTGAAAGGAAAACTTGTAATGCTTGATAAACCTTAAAGAAAGGTTTCAAATGGTACCTTGGAGAAAAAGCTGCAAGAACATGGTTTTCAAACATGGATTGAAAACATTTTTTTTTTCTTCACTGTGTTGTCTAAGATGGCTAGGAAATGGACAAAAAACATTACAGAATTCTATTGATTGTACTAAATGCCTGGAAAGTATAACTATGAATATGTATTAAAAAATATCAGAAGCAGTATTCCACATTAAACACTTGATATTTAATGATTTTTTGTCTCTGTCAAGTCTGTGCATGAGAGAAATGAGACTAATATTTTTTCCTTTTGTATGATGTGCTCATTTACTGGGATAAAACCTCTTTGCTCTACAGAAGCACATATGGCTGAAGGAAGCAAAATAAATCTGGTTCTTTTTTGTAGAACGGAACAGGATGTGGAAAGCTTATGTTAGAGTATAAGAGGACTGCAGCCTTTCACATTAGGGACATATGCTTGAAGGAGATCCATCTGTACTGCCATGCAGACATGTTGTTGGGGCTCTGAGTTCACTGGGCAGGAGCCAAGGCTACTGCTGCTGTCAGGGACTCCAGCCACCTCCTAGCAAGTGCTTGAAGTGAGTGAAGGATCTGCACCCTGCTGTGGGTTCCTTTATGAGACCAACCTTCTTTAAGTGTTTCCAGACAGCTTATTTTTTTCAATTTGTCCTCAGATATTTCCCATGAAAAAAATCAAAATACCCATTTTTGAGATGACACCCAGTGCCTCTCAGGAATATATTTTCATGGTTGAATTTTGAACCTCTTAATAGTAGATAATTTTAATGGAATCTCAGAACAGAACTGTTAGTGTGCAGTTTGAATATGTTATCTGAGCTGAATAGCATGTGCAATGCAGAGCTTTAAACCTAAGTGCCAGATAAGTAGGAAGCAGAAAGATTTATCACTTTTGAACTTCTCTGAACTTAAGCTAGTGTGCTTAGCAAGACATTGTTATCACTTTATTTTAATATAGAATTATTGAACTCTGCATGAACAGAGTGATTCAAATTTGAAAATACTAAACTGCATAAAATAACTGCCATTCACTGTAACTATCTTTGGTCAAGGTTCTTTTGAGGTAGTTTGAGTCAAATTCAAAGCACACAGTTGATTAAATGTCATCTTTTAGTCACAGGGAGAAGGAGGTTTATTTTTCTTGTTACCAGGTCATCCTGGTTTTATTTAATATTCTTTTCATTTTTTCTTGTCCATGTTGTCATTATGTGACCCGAGCAATTGCTGTAGCAGAGCAGTTACAATAACAGGAAAAGAAATTCAATCATATTTATCTGTAAACTGTAGAACTGACAAGCTTTGTTTTGACTAGATACTTCCCAGAGGTTTTCCACGCATTGATAGCATACTTCTGTGTTATGATGGATTTATGTGGAGCTGCTTTTGCTTGGTAATGGGGAGGAAGCTTCAGTGCTGGTCCCAGTAAGCGGTTCTTGAAACTTCTTCCAGCTGGGCCAATCTGATGCCTCTGCCATCTCTAAGAATAGATATTTGTAGTACCTGTGAGGAGGTGAAAGAGAGGTGCAAGATGAAGGCGACCACATGAACCTCACAGTCAGAGAAGAACGGAAGGAAGGGAAGGAGGAAGGAAGGAAGGGAAGGAGGAAGGGAAGTGAGGAGCACCAGACCAGAGACCCCTGTAGCCGGCAGTGAGAGTGCAGACTATCCCCCTGCAATCCATGGAGGGCAATGGATGGATATAGTTTCCAGCAGCTCCGAGAGGACCTTGTGTCAGAGGGGATGAGTTTGGAGACCCTGTGCCAGAGAGGGCAAGTGTTTTGGATTCTAACCTAGAAGAAGTAGAGAGGAGCTGCAGCCCTCGGGATGAACGCAAGTCAGAGCGGCCTGTGCAGGGATGCCTGGTGTGTGACAGACCCTGCAGTGGAGCAGGGAGGATTGGTGAGGAGTCCATCTGCCCTGAGGAGAAATAAATGGCAGGAGCCATTGGGAAAGGACTAACTGAAACCGACATTCCCTGCTGCCCTGAGCTGTTCATGGAGGGGGGAGCTAAAGACACCAGGATCAGGGCTCTGAGCCTGGGAAGAGAGGAAGTCTGGTGGGAAGGGAATCTTAGAGGGGCTGGTTGCACTTTCCATTATTCGCCCTACTCTGTATGTTTTTTGGTTGGGTATTTCTGTTAGTTATATTTCTGGTTGGTGGTGGATTTAATTAATTTCTATTCCCCAAATTGAGTAGACTTATCAGTTTTACCTGGGACCATAAGTAGCAATTGAGGCCTCCCCAACCTTAGGGTCTTCCAAAGGCTTTTGGTACTTATGGCTGATTGTGATCCTTTGTTCCTAGATAGGCCTAAACCATGACGTATGTATTACCAGAACTGCCCCAGATAAGAATGGTATAGATTAAGCTTTACTACAGTATGGTAATAGTATGAGATTGCTCTTCCAGTGTGCTAAAATAAATATATTAATTACTGCCTTAAAATAAATGCATTTGGTGCCTTGAAGGTTACAATGCAAGAAAATCCATAAAACTATCTTTAGAAGCCTTCATCACATGGAAATATTTTCTTCTTCCCGGTGAAATATTTTTGCCTTCATTTGCCAGTTTCTGTCCTATGCCACTTTTAATGCCAATAAGCACATTTTTTTCTCAGGGCCAAAATCATCCTTCAACATTGATTTCTTGCTGAAGACTCAACAGCTTACTGTTTGTGTAGTCACAATCTGTTCTACTTTCAATGTGCTGTGCTGTTTAGTCCAAACTTGCTTTTAAAGTAGAGTCATGGAGACTATCTCCAACTGTGAAACACAGGTGCCCACTCCAGCCACCTCGTGGTTCTATTTTAGACATGTCCTAATTTCCCTGGAAAAGAAACCTGTATGTCTGTGCCAGAGGGGACATCAGCATGTCCCCAGCTGTAGACAGTCAGGAGAGCAGAACTTTAGGACCATTGCAGAGGAAAAATCTCCTGCTCTAGGTCTGGTGGTCAGGATTTGCCAGTCTTGATCAGGATACCAGAAAGTGTAATAAGCATGCCAAATATGGCTGTCTTTGTGTCTGATATTAAACCAGATAATAATAAACTCTCCAAATACTGAAGATGTGATACATATGGATCTACATCTGTAATTTAGGCTGAGAAGATTGTTTCCTTGTCTGATGTTAGTGGAAAAAAAAAAAAAAAGCAGATTCGTGTGCTCAAAGATGCCCTTGATTCCTTCTTCCAACACTGTCTAGAATCCTGTATTGGAGTAGGCCTAGCTACTCCACCTGAGGCAGAAAGCATTTTCCCAGTGATATCTTTAAATAAAAGACAATCTGTTCTTTTTCTGCCTCAGTGGCACTAAAAAAATTGTTTTTGCAATGTCCACAAGAAATGTTTCTTTGTGTGTATGTGTGTTGGGGTGGCGGTATTAAAAAGTGTTTAATATTCCTTTCATGGTTATCATAGTCAAATGATCCTTTTTTCTTATGAGGCTACAAGCCCTTAAAGCCAGGAAAACCTTTTGCTTTATGTGTTGAGTGGTATATTGGGTTTGTTTGGCAAGGTTTTGGTGGCAGGAGGCCTATAAGGGTGGCTTCTGTGAGAAGCTGCTAGAAGCTTCCCTTCCTTCTGATATAGCCAATGCCAGATGGCTCCAAGCCAAAGCCAAGCCAAATAAGTGATGGCTGTAATGCCTCTGTGATTAACATATCTGAAAAGGGAAAGAAAGTCACTGCACAGGAGCAAAAACTACAGAGGAGAAAGGAGTGAGAATGTGAGAGCAACATCTCTGCAGACACGCAGGTCAGTGAAGAAGGAGGGGAAGGAGATGCTGCAGACACTGGAGCAGAGGTTTCCCTGCAGCCTGTGGTGCAGCCCATGCAGCCGTGGAGGCCACAGGGGAGCGGAGATCCACTTGCAGCCTGGGGTGGACCCTATGCTGGAGCAGGTGGAGGCCTGAAGGAGGCTGTGACCCATGGGAAGCCCACACTGGAGCAGGCTACTGGCAGGACCTGTGGGCCTGTGGAGAGAGAAGCCCAGTCTGGAGCAGCTTTGTTGGAGAGCCCATGCTGGAACAGTTTGTTCCTGAAGGACTGCATCAGTCCTACATGGGAAAGAACCCATGGTGGAGCAGTTTGTGAAGAACTGTAGCCTGTGGGGAAAAACCTGTGTTGGAGAGGTTTGTGATGGACTGTCACCTGTGGGAGAGACCCCATACTGGAGCAGGGAAAGAGTGTGTGGAATCCTCCCTGTGAGAGGAAGCAGCAGCAGAGGCTGCATGGGATAAAGTGACCATAACACCCATTCCCTATGCCTCTGTACCACTGGAGGGAGGAAGCAGAGACCCAGGAAAAAGAGAGGAGTGGGGGGAAGGTGTTATAGTATTTATTTTTTTATTTCTCATTACCCTTTTCTGTTCTGATTGATAATAAATTAAACTAATTTCCCCAAGTTGACTGTTTTGCCCGTAATGGTAATTGCTGAGTCATCTCTCACTGTCCTTATCTTGACCTGGGAGACTTTCATGATATTTTCTCTTCCCTGTCTGCCTTAGGAGTAGGAGTGATAGAACGGCTTTTGTAGACACCTGGCACCTATCCAGGGTCAGCCCACCACAAATTGGTTTTAGAGTATTGGCAAAAGTTACAGATAAGGAGAAACTGCATATTTTACAAAATAAAGACTGTGGTGAAATTTCATTTTACATAGGCAATACAGGAGTGGCTAACTGGACATGTCATTCAAATAGAGGAATAAAATAGAAAGGGTGTATCAGAGTGAAATTATTTTATTATTAGAAAAATGTTAAAGAAGTAATATATTGGTAGTGTAAATTAAAATTGAGCAAAACATTCAGTCACCAACTATGATGCTCTTATTGTCAATTATTATTAGGATTTAAAAATGTAACTCTTATTCATAATTAATAAGAAGCCCACCAATCTAACTGTGTGGGATTCAAAGTGAGATGTCATCTCTTGTTTGGCTCAAAACTTGCATTATCTGGTCTTCATGAATCACCAACTTTTCAGCTGGTAGTCTGTGTGTCTACAGCAAATTCCTAATTTTCTGTCCTTTTAAAATTTTTCTTTATCTTTTTTCTCCCTTTTTTTCTTTTCTTTTTTTGTCTCCCTTTTGCTTTCCTTGACTAAAATGAATGTAATGTGTGTGTGTGTGTGTGTGTGTCTGTGTGTATAATGTAGTACAGCATGCACATATTTTCTGAACATTTTTAGTAACAGTGGGGTGTATCTCTCAACTCACTCAGTGGTTTTCTACAGTGCAGCTTGAACCTGCCCAAAGAGGGCAACTCAGAATTCTCTTAGGCCAGAGATATCTTCAAAAAAGATGAGACCAGTATTTCTTCCTTAGCAAAAGAAGGCTGTTAAAAGCTGACCAGAGAGCATGAGCATTTTTTTTCCGCTAATTGATATCTAAATGCCCAGTTAGAAAGCAGAAAGGATGACCTCTCATATCAGAGAGCTAGTTGGACCTATGACTTCCTAAATGTTTAGATAAAGGAGAATGTAACAAAAACCCATCATTTTAAGTATGGTTAAGTATTGAGTCTATCACATCATATAAAACATCCTGTCTTTTACAAGCTCTGGTAAATGGGGGAGTGATTCTGGGAACAGCTCTAGTGCTGTCACCACTGGAATATGTTATTTTTACCATAATATTTCAAGCTACTAAAATCGTTATCATGCTTCAATGATGCTATGGGGTAATATCATGCTTTATCAATATTTCCTAAAGCTTAAAGAGGAGTAGTTAACATGTGGATGTGTCATGTTTTTTATTACCCTTTCTTTAAAATGTAGGGAAATTTAAATAAGTTCAAAGTAACTTTTTATTTTTTCTTATGTAGCCATTCACTTACAAATACATAAAGAATTATCCCAAGAAAAGAGCTACTGTTCCTCATTAGTATGGTGAATATAATTAATAGAACTAAGCAAGTGTATTAATTTGACATTTCAATAACTGTCCAATGGACCATGGATTTACTAGTCTTTTGTTTGCAGTAAATTTGATCAAACTTGGATCTGACAAGCGTAAAAATAAATTGAAACTGTAAGTACAAAAGGTGGTATGTTATTTTATATTCTGGTGCAAAGTAGTTGTGTAATAATTGTAGTCACTTTCATATATTGAGGTTCATTAGCCTTTCAGTTTGTTGTATTAGTCTAGCTGAAAGGAGCAACTCAGTTCATAGAATCATTTCATTTGGAAAAGGCCTTTAAGATCATCAAGTCCAACTACTCCGTGTCCCTCAGCACCTCATCTACCCGGCTTTTGAATATCTCTGGGGAAGGTTTATATATATGTACATCTATTGTGCACTTTAACTATCTATACATGCATTTTTTTCATAATTTCTGTGTGCATGAATATTGACATCACTGAAGGCTATATTTCACTATTCATGGCGTCACTAATGCTGGATTGTGTGTATGTTGACCTTGATCAGTTGGGTTCATCCTTGAGGTCAGTTTAGTTTTTATAAGTACTTTATTGGTAGCCTCTCTGATAAAGCAAAGAGGACCACATACTGCTCTGTTATATTAACTTGCAGAGGAAATACCAACTTTACTCCTTTATGCTATCAGTGACATCTTTCATTTAGTATTAACTTGCCAAAGTGACTGTAATAGCCGACATTATGTTTGTGTGTCATACTACTGTTGTGGGATTTAAGCTATGGATTAAGTGACTGTGTCTGAGGAATAAATTTGTTGTCAGTCTCACATAGCACATTCATTTTTGATAGAATGAATTAAAATATCTGACCCATTGTATCACCAGTTATTTTTTCATATGTGACACCATACAACATATGCTACATGTTCCTAAATCCTGGAAATGGTTCCTATCAAGGCATGTTCTGTAGGAAAAGAGCAAGGATATATTCAAGAGGTGGCTGGAGTAGGGTTAAAGCTGGTAAAAAAGAGCCATACTAGGCATATCACTAGATGACTTAGATTAAAATAAACAAGTGAGATGGATGTCTACATATATTGTATTTGTATAATTCATGTCTTCAGATTGAAAAATCACAGGTGAAGAAATAAGGACATTTCAGCATAAGTATTAAAAAGTAGCAGCTTCAATAGCCAACCAAATCACATTGAGGATAGTATTAGTGAAAACAAACTGTTAACATCAAGGTCATTTTTGTGTAGAAATTACCTATATTGGACTCCTAAAAACCATTATTTTAGATGATATTATTGGTTTCCTTTAGTAGGACCATCTTAATCATAAATACTTACTTGCCAAGAAAAAAATAGGAATCATGACTTCCCTTGGTAAACTCCCAGGAATGCTCTCACACATTTAAAAATGACTGCTTGGGGGAGGAAATGCTCAATAATGAAAGTAGTGGTTTAACAAACTGTTTTCACAATATGTATTACTATATGGTATTTTCCCCCATTGTTTAAGTTCAAAGTCAGGATCAAAAGAACACCACTGTTGTGACACACTGTATCTTTTTCATTTTTTTCTTTAGCTGATGTTAATTTAAACAGAAAAAGAAAAAAGGAGGCAAAAAGCCCCCCAAAATTTGATGAAAATGATTACAGTTACGTTATATTGCTGTTTGCTTAAAAGCACATGACAGATGAGTACTGCATTTGGAAGACTACATTCAGCTGTAGTGTGCTTATGTTACTGATGAGTGTTCATTCCCAGGGGAGATTGATTCCACTAGGCAGACAATTATAATTGCTCATCAACATTGATAAAGGTTTTGCAGTTTGCCAATGTGACTAGATTACAGGAAGATATTACAGCTACCTCTGTGACTTGTGGTTTGTTGGTTTAACATATTGTAAATCAAAAGTATCTAAAAATATGATGAAGTGTTCAGTGGTGACTCAGGAGTGATAGTTGTATCTAGTTCATTATTTGTGTATTTGCTACGTGAGGTGCCAGCTGTATAAAAGCTGCTTCCACTTCTTAAAATGCAAAATATTTCAGCTGATTTTCACTTATCTGAGAATCCAGCAGATGAACTACTATGTGATGAAATAACTGGATATTCTTCCTTAAGTTCTTGTCTGAATAGAGCATTTAGAGAAGCTGAAGTTGTGCTCATCAAATAACATAGTATCTGCATTTCCAAGGAAGTGATGAGAATGAATGAATGCAATTTGGTACTATCACAGAGTGTGTTGATCAGTAATATACCAGTAATAGTAAAAAGTTCTCTCCCCACACATTTGGGAAAAAAAGGCTAAAATAGACCCTTTGCTTCATGAAAATCTGTTTCTGGCTATCTCCTACATCAACAGTATATACTTTAAAAAAAGTTTTATCCTGTAAATGATTGATCTTTTCTTTTGGCTTTTCATATTTGGGGGTTCTTCTTTGGGAATGAGGGTGACGGATCACTGACACAGGCTGCCCAGAGGGGTTGTGGAGTCTCCTTCTTTGAAGGTCTTCAAAACTCACCTGAACATGTTCCTGGGTGACCTGATCTAGGTGGACGTGATTTGGCAGGGAGTTTGGACTAGATGATGCCTAATGATCCCTTCCAACCCTACCATTCTATGATTTGTCTTATCCCAGGCTATGATTATTAATGATAACTTGGTCATCAAACCATTTTCTGTCCTGACAGTAAAAAGAGCAAGAAACACTTTGTTTTACTTTTTGCTCTGATTTCTGCCTTCTGGTGTATTGTATAGTCTTCTGCTTTGTCAGAAAAAACCCAAATTCTGTTAGTCATTTTTTTCTGAAAGAATGTGTGACTTTTGGTCCCACTATTAACTCTTCTTCTTATGTGTTCTGAATTGCCTCAGAATGAATGACTGGATCTGTATGTAGTATTTAAGTCATACTTTCTGTTCTCCACTTCTAATAGGTTAAAAGAGTCTCTCACAGCTGTGTCATGGTGATGCCCTGTAGTCACCTTGACAGACAATTACGCCACATTTTACTCTTCTGCTGTTTTATACTTTTGGGATGAATATTTGTCCTGCATAAGTGTGAAAATAAGAATTTTGTTTATTTACTCTTTTTTTTTTTTTTTTTGTAGAATAAGACTAAATATTTGTAATTCATAAACTGTAATAAAAAACCTTGTACTTCTTTAAGTGCAAAGAACCTGTTGGTTACTCATTAGTTTTTAAACCCAACAATTTTTATAACTTGTATATTCTTAAAGGCATCTTTTTTTTACCAGCGTGGACTTTTAACAGTAGTAATTTTTCTATTAAAAAACTCTGAAGAACACACATGTAAGATTTTTTGGTTTTATTGAAAGAGACTTTTAATAAACTAAAGAACCGCAATTGTTTGATTTTGTGGTATGCTTTTCTTGTTATGTGAATTGAGATATTTTATGCTGTGCTGGATCCAGCCTTCATCAAAAATACATATAGTTCCTCTCACTTTTTGCTACACACGTCTGTGGAAAAAAAAAATGTCTTGAATACTCATCTACATAAGCTAGAGACTGTAATATAGTTAAATCTGTAACTATCCAATTAGAGATAAATTGACAGCCTATGGCTAGGTTGGTTTAATAAAGGGCATGGTGATATAGAGAATTTATTTCTTAATTTCCTATGCAAGTGATAGAATTTATTTTTTTTTTAAATAAGGTTACCTTAAAGCAGTGACACAGTGCACAAATGAACTTCAGGACTTATTTTTAATTTCTCTTCAGTGCCTGTTGCATTAGCAACAAACGACATAATTTTCAATTTGTACCGAGATTCTTGTATATAAGTAAAACAGGTTTTCCTAAAATAATTTTTGCCATTTGCCTGACTTTCACTGAACAGTTCTATTTACCTTCTGACATTCATTTGGACACTGAGATGTATCCTACTTGCATGTGTCCTGGAACCCATGTTGCTTTTCTAGCAATTGATTAGTTCCCTGATTTCCTGCTTTTTAAAGATTTAAAAGCCTTTTACAATTTTCTGATGAAGTGTAGACCCTGGAGTAGTGCTTCTGGTGTATTGAAAACAGGCCTGCATTTCAATTAAAAAAATTGGTTTAAACCTGTGATCATCTCTAAAGGACAGTCAGACTTAGGAAATTTTGAAACCAAAAATATATTATAAATAGATTTATATTAGTATATTTTGACTCTCCTTATGAAGACTTCAGCCTAAATAGTACCACTAGAATCACTTTGTAAGCTGTGTGATTTCCACTTACGAATGCCCTGTGATTTGACAGTTCATCGTATGAAATGTGTGGTATTAAATGATTAGCCTGTATCAGAGTAGGTAAATGCTTCTATTGTAACATGATGTATTTACTTATTTTATTGAGCAGTTCAGATAATAAATGACATTGTAATAGCTAATATGATGGAAATCACTAAAGAATCACAAGTGGAAGAAAAAATAATAAATGAGAAAAATGAAAAGAGTTACAATAATTATTTCTTTACAAAACTATAATAATGACAACTTTGTTCCCTTAAACATCACAATATTACAAGTATGGGCTCTCCGATTTTCTAATTAAAATATTAGTGCTTTGAAATTACAAGTCTAATGCTTTTTGGAATTTTTTCATTATATATCAGGTTTCTGCTTGCAGGCATTAACTTGATGTAGCACTTAATGTCCCATTCACAATTTGCATAGCCAATAATGGTTTTAAAGGGCAAAAAAGTTCAAAACTATGATATTTAATTTATATATTAACTAGATTCTGCAAAAGCCTTAGAATATTAGCTTTGTTAATTTCAGTGGTTTTCTTTTATCCTTATCAGCTTTGTAACCCATATAAAACCATCATTTGGAAAAAACTTGAATCTGCTGTCATACTAATTTTTTTTCCACATTGTGCTAACCTTTTTTCATAGCTCACAACACTACAGAGCTAGTATTTAGGACCTGAGATTTTCCTCTTCTTTTAAAAGGAAAAGAGATGGGCATTCTGAGAAAGAGAAGAAGAAGACTAGTACCTAGATATAATTACTTGATAAGATTAATTTCAGTTGTGTGGGAATTAATCCTTGAGTCATCACTGGCTTGTTTTGATGAAGATGTTGTGCTGTGCATAGATATTGCCATTTCATTTTTTCAGTTTTTTTCCCTTTATTAAATACAAGTCTTTGAAAAGTTAAGAATTAATATCCAACCTGTGGTGAAATATTTGGATTTTTTTTCTTTATTTATTAAGTCTCTAATCCAAAATCAGTCTTATCAGTACAACACCTACATTAAATTAATTATCAGAAATAATGTCTGTGAACTGAGGATAAAATTTGTATATTTTCCTCAGTCCTTCAGGAATATACATTGTTATTAAAATAATAAAAAGTAAACTAAACCATTGCAACCCACAAATAGTAACTATAAGCAGTAAAGGAATATCTGTAGAGTATTTCTGTGATAAAGTTATCTGTTAAATTTGGCAAAGTGTATGTAGCACTGTTTCTTAGTTCTAGCTATTATTCATAACAATCCTTAAATGTCTTTCACCGGAGTATTGCTGCATATAACGGTAATCATATTTCTTTAAGGATAACAATTGTTTCTGAACTCTTTGTTTAAAAAGTATAAATATAAATAAAATTATAGTTAAAAAAAAAGGAAACAGTCTGCTTCATTGGAATGCGTTGTCTAGGAGATGGTTTTAAGGCTGGATCAGAAGAAGCCTCACATTAATTTGTTGCAAGAATAAATATCTTACCAGTTATAGTGGGTAGTGTTCCATCCCATTAGTTGATGCAATTTTGTCTGAAATGAACAATATTTGACATTTTTGTATTCAGAATTGTAGCATGTTGCCTCTGCAGTATGCCCACTCACAGAGGCATCCATATGACAAATATTGTATTGGGTTTGAGGTGATTTTCCACAGCAGCCCTTGTAATGCAGTGCCTTCTGTTGGTAGCTAAAAACATGTATTGGTAGCACATCAATGTTTTGGCTACTGCTCATGCAGCATCAAGCATCAATGTCCCTCCAACATTTCTTCCCTCACCTTCAACAGTAGCTGTGGGTGGGCAGGATCCTAGGAGGGGCCGTGGCCAGGACAGCTGACCCAGACTGTTCAAGCAGATATTCCATACCATATGATGACAGCTCATCAATAAAAACTGAGTGAGAGGAGCAGGAAGTGGGAGATGTGATTCATTTTGGCCTTCCAAAGCAACTGTTATGTGTACCAAAGCTGAGGCCCTGCTTCTTGGGAGGTGGACAGACATCATTGATAATGGGAAGCAGAGAGTAACATCTTTATTTGCTTTGCTTTTTGTGTGTGTGGCTTTACTATTTCTTTATTAAGCTGCTTTTATCTCAACACATGAGGCTTCCATCTTATTTTCTCCCCTCCCTGGCTTGCTGAGAAGGGAGCTGATAGTGCCATGGTGGGCACCTGGCATCCAGCCAGGGTCAAACCACCACAAATATGAAGCTAATTTTTTTGTATTCCCTGAATGTGGCTCACATTTGTCCTTTTTGAGCAAAATAGAAGATATGATTTAGTAGGTTCAGCGATGAAAACATCAATAATTTGAATTAAGGCTAGAGTAGGCTAACAGAGCTTACTGTCCTTTTCTTCAGTTGCTGTTACACAGATGACACATTGAATTGACAAAATACTTGCTAAAAACTTTTTTATTTTCTTTGAGAGTTTTACAAGAGACTATTTCTTCCTCCCTAGTCTCTTCTGTGAAGTCACAGTGTTTTCAGCTATTTCTTTTGTTTGTTTTAAAAGTCATTCAATGTGTTTTCACTGAATTGGTTTCTAAAAGTCACTCACAGCTATTAGTGGATGTAGCCTGACAAGTGTCATTCAGTAGTCATTTGGCCGATGTAGAATGTTTATTTATGTATTAATTACTGATATTGCAGAGATTATTGCCCGTGAATGGAAAATAACCAATCATTTATAGATAACAACAAGGTTAGGTTAAAGCTCAAGTAGTGACAAGTTGCTTATAATCATCTTTCATTTTATATTTCTTTTCTGATCCAATGAATATTCACCAAGGGAATGATAATTTTAACTAAGTGATTTGTGGCTGGATGTTAGCCAAATTAGTTTAATTCTAGGGACTGAATGCAAGTGATATACAAGGACAACACTAATATATTCACTGTGAAATTGTCAATCTGAATAAATATAAAAAGTAGTAGTAAGCCTGAATGTATGACTTAATCATAAGTATCTTGATATTGGCTTAGAAATTTGATGCTTTTGGATGAAATTTTCATATGAACAAATGTTTGCATGATCTTATTAAATCTGCCTAATGAATCTGCTGTATACTATGAAATTCTTGCCAAGACATTTAGAAATGCAATTAACTAAGAGAAAGGTGCAAGGACAGAAGTTATTTTCACAGAAGAATAATATCTTTGTTTTATTCAGATTTCATTCTTAAAGGCATTGATGGTGACTGATTGCCTTAAAGATGCTTTACTGTGGTATGTTGATGGATGACAATAAAACATCTGTGTCATAAGGAATAATTCCCCTGCTTACTATTAACTAGCATGTCTGTAATTTTAAATTATGTAACATATTGCAGTACTTCCATTCTGTTGCCAAAATTAATCAAGTGTCATTTGCTCGTCTATGGATTGTTCAGGTATATCCTCAGGAGATATTCTTTGGAAAAATATTTGGAACTCTATTTTTTGGAAAAAATAGCAATTAAAAGTATCTTTATTTCCTTTCACAGAAGTCTGCTTCAGGACTCATATGGTTTATTTTTGTCAAAATTTGTCATGAAAAATCACCTTTCATTTTCTGAATGCAAAGTTAAACATCATAGGAAAAAACCCCTCATACCATACACTTACAGATTCATGAGTTTGTGGGTAAACCTTAAATCTCAAAGTGCATTTATAGGTTATAGTTCAATAGTTATTTTCAGGTTTTATTGTTCTAGTTGCAGATATTTTAAATGAGAGTAAGAGGCTTGGTCTTGGCTTAGCTTCATCGGGGTAAGTTTTTTTCTACCATTTATTTCTATGACATCTAAACCAAGTACTTTAGCCTAGATCGTATTAGCTTGATGTATGTATTTTTTTGTAGAAGAAAGAAAATTGGTTGGTTGGTAGGTTTTTGTTTTTGTTTGGTTTTTTTTTTTTTTTGCATTAACAGTAGAAAACTGCTTATTTGAAGCTGAGAAGCCAAAGATTACATGGTTAATGAGCCTGTGTAATTTCATGTTTTTTGATTTTTATTTCTTAAGAGCAGCTAATTTCTCAGGAACAGAGGCATAATTCTTGTCAGTCTCCTCGATCCCTTTATAATTAGCACAACAAAAGGCTTGTTCATTTTAATTTATATCATTGCTAATGGGGTTTTCCTCTGTGTCCTGGTGATCTCATATGCTATTAAAAAAAACTTTTCAAGTTGCAAATTCGGTTTCAAATATTTTCAGCATTGTAAAATAATTTTTTTGATGTCTGTTGGTTTCTAGCATGTCCCTTTGTTTCACATTCTACCTAGCAGAGTCCCATTCTACCTCAAAATTAGAAACAAGCTGATTTGAATGCAAGTTCTCAATAAGAAGCATCTGTGAAAGAGAGAAAAATATAAGCAGTTGCTGGTATATGGAAGAAAAGATATTTACTGCAGTAAAAGTAAGGAAATAAAAATTACATTGTGAAAGAAAATGTTTTTGTCAGAGCCTTGTAATAAGTCCTAGTGAGAAAGGACAGTCTTAAATGATTCAAGCAAGGTTAGGTTGTATGACTTATTTTGAGACATCATTTCACCATTTCACTTCAAAGACTTAATTGGTTAGAGTTCAGTATTTTCACATGCTTTACTAAATGCAGTCAAGCTGTAATTATTTAACAAGAATTTTATTAAATCACATGCTTATTTTCAGTTGTAATTATTTTTCGTGAATGCCGTGCTAGGATGCTTGATTTCAAATGTAACCAAATAGTTTAGAGTTATGAAGAAGATGATGCAGGAAGCAGCATTGAGACACTTCGAAAGGAATGAGAATTGAGATTTTTTGGAGATAGTAGTCAGCAGGAATTAGTATCTTAAAACTCTGTAAATAAGTAAATAAGTTTTGAATAATATCTTTTTGTCAGGAATACAATCAGAATAAGATAAAATGGAAACCTTCCACTGTTTTTACTTTAGATTACAATACTTGCTCACATTTTATGTACATGAGCTTCTATTTGATGAAGAGAAGATACAGCTCCTGCTAACTTCCTCCCTACTTTTTGCCCATCTTTGGAGATGGTATGTGTGCTAAGGGATAGGAGGCCTATAGGGATTGCCTTCCACCTGAGAACAATCAGAACATATTGCATTTGAGCACTTTTCCTTGCTCCAGAGGAGGAGTGGGTTGTTGTGCTGGTTCTCTAGCTTTATGCTTGCTTTGGGAGTCACAAGGCAAATTCCTAGGAATACAGCTGTCAGGACAGAACCATTTCTGCTGTCTTTTATGTAAGGGGAATGGACAGATAGCTTGCTCTTAAATACTGACGTCATTCCTCAGGTCTATAGGTCACTGAGCCTATTTACATGATACTGCCTTTACTGGAAGAGAAACAAAGTTACTAGTGCTTGCACACTTGAATACACTGTGAAAAGTGTACTTGGGCTATAATACCTAGACAAGTGAGTGTTTGTACAAATAGTCCTTAATTGCAGAGTTCTCTGAAATTTCCATTTTGATGAAACTTAGTATTGTTCTGACCCTCACTTGTACTAGATAATTTGTTTAAGTATTAAAATGTAGCTTGATATTCTTTATTTTACAAAAAGCTTGAAAGTAAATGTGTGATTTTTCAACTGCCAAAAAATCCAATATGTAGTTATGTGTTTAAACAATAGGTTAGTGCAGTAGGATATTGCGTATACGTTATTTGTCAAATCTGTTTATTCCTACAGAGTTTGACTTCAGAAAATATTATTCAAAGAGAGAAAATCTATTTAGAACTGTCTCTTCCTTGTGTAATCTGCTAAATCACCTGTGTCCATGCTCGCCATTTATTGCCACAGTAAATAGTGTAAATCCCATATTTAAGGGCAGGGAGAACTCTCAGACCAAATCTCTGTCCAAGTTAGAGAAAGCAAGAAAAGCCCTTCATTGTTAAAAAAAAAAAAAATGTAAACTGAACCTAAACTGCTTTAGAAGCTTAAGAGTAAGACTCTAAAGACTTCCTTGTATTAATTACAGTGAAGAAAAAAAAAAGATGTATAACCACTTCTCAACTGTAGCCTGCAATCAGAATCCTTTTAAGATGTAATGAAGCAGAGTACTTGAAAATAGCTGGAATGTAGCTGGGTGAGTGAGTGGGTTGGTGATCTGACGCAGTGTGTTGTTAAGCTCTACACAAATGATGATGAACTAGAGTCATTGGTGCAGGGGGCTATGAGGACCCATTTATTCCCCTGTTGTTACCATGATTATCATGCCTCATGATGGCCAAATGGAAAACTACACTTGATAGGTAACAGGCTCTGATTTTGAAAAAATTGTTCACTTTTCTCACCAACTAGAGTAAACTAAACCTCAAATTTGCTTCAACTGATTTAACCATGTTGGGCTGAGTGCAATCAGGAAGTTACAAAGAATAGAGTTACAGCAATTATTTAAAAAGTTACCATTACTCTACAGAAGTTGCAGCTCTCAATGATAGTTAAGAAAAGAATGCTCAAAAGAAAACACCACCACCACCCCCCTTCAATTTTTGTGACTGATTTTGTGAATAGTTTTAACTACTGACTTCCAACTCAAGTTAGCAGATTCTCCCTGAAGTCTGGTGACTTCTTAAACCACATCAGTTGTGTTTGTCTAACCATGCCAACATTAACAGCTTCTACAGGACAAAACTTGTTCTTTCTTCAGTCCATCCATCCATCCATCCATCCATCCATCCATCCATCCATCCATCCATCCATCCCATGGTTTAGTGAAGCTTAGTCTCCTGCCCAGTTATGGGCTAGGTTGTACAGCTTTTAGCATCTGGTTGCTTGTAGTCCAGCACAGGTGTCAAAATCTGTGAAGCTTCCTCTTTCCTGCTCAAAGCAGCAATTTCCTTTCTTGCCCTTGCTCATGTAGTTTTTGGAATTATCTTACAGATGCAATTGTTTTACTCAACACCTAGCAGTTTTTTTTTAATTTGCCATCCTCAAGGAATACATTTTTCTGTGACACACAGAATATGTATGGAAACAAACTAGAGCTTTGTTAAAGTGGTTTTAAACTCATCTACATTTGGGAATTTGCATTTGTTTAATTAAAGTTATTAAAAATTAATTTTAGTTATGTTTACTTTAGTTACTTTGTCAATGCTAATCAGGTCTTTGCTTTAGTGCTGTATGAATTAAAACAAACACATTCTGGCTTAGTGGGTGGCCTGATTGCACAAAGAATTGCAACTGAAAACCCTCAGAAGATAGGGTAAGAGAAGGGGCACAGGAAGACAAGAACAGTGGGGTGGAATTGTGTCATAAATAATCCTTTTAAAATAACGTGTGATGCCCTGCTGAAATGGGTGTATGGATTTCTTCTACAGGAATATGTAGTGCTGCAATGCGGAGGAGCTGTGGACTCTCTGGAGGGTACAGAGGCCTTTCAGAGACATCTAAATAGACTGAAGAGCTGTACAATCACCAACTGCATGAAAACATAACAAGAGGAAGTGCTGGATTCTCCACCTGGGATAATCCTGGTTATATGCACAAATTGGTGCATGCGAGGTGTGAGAGCAGCCCTGCAGAAATAGGTCTGTGGATTTAGGTTGATGACAAGTTGTACATGAGTCAACAGTATGCCCTGGCAGCAAATAGGGCTGAATTTATAAAATGTTTCATGGGATGCATCGTGCATAGCATAGCTGGATGGTTGAAGGAGGGGATTGTTCCACTCTGTGCACTGATGTGGCCTCACCTCCAGTACCGTGTGAAGTTTTGGACACCTCAATATAAGGAGGATATCAGACTATTAGAGTGTGTTTGGAAGACGACTAACAAGATGGTGAAAGGTCTCAAGGATAAGACTTATTATAGAATCATAGAATGGTAGGGGTTGGAAGGGACCTTTAGAGATCATCTAGTCCAACCCCCCTGCAGAAGCAGGTTCACCTAGATCAAGGCACATAGGAACATATCCAGGTAGGTCTTGAAGACCTTCAAGGAAGGAGACTCTACAACCCCTCTGGGCAGCCTGTTCCACTGCTCCATCACCCTCACAGTGAAATAGTTTTTTCTTATGTTTAAGTGGAACTTTTTGTGTTCCAGCTTCATCCCATTACTCCTTGTCCTGTTGCTAGCTACTGTAGAAAAAAGGGATGTCCCAACCTCCTGACACCAACCCTTTAGATATTTATAAATGTTAATAAGATCTCCCCTCAATCTCCTCTTCTCCAGACTAAACAGCCCCAGTTCTTGCAGCCTGTCCTCATATGAAAGATGTTCCATTCCCCTGATCATCTTGGTGGCCCTGTGCTGGACTCTCTCCAGAAGTTCTCTGTCCCTCTTGAGCTGAGGAGCTCAGAACTGGACAGAGGACTCCACATGAGCCCTCACCAGGGCAGAGTAGAGAGGGAGAACCTCCTTCGACTTGCTGACCACACTCTTCTTGATGCATCCCAGGATGCCATTGGCCTTCTTGGCCACGAGGGCACATTGCTGACTCATATTTAACTTATTATCAATCAGGACTCACAGGTCTCTCTCTGCAGAGCTGCTATTCAGCAGTTCAACCCCCAGCCTGTACTGGTGCATGGAGTTGTTCCTTCTGAGATACAGGACTCTGCACTTGTTGAAGCTCATGAGGTTCTTCTCTGCCCAATTCTCAAGCCAGTCGAGATCCCACTGAATGGCAGCACAGCCATGAGGAGCAGCTGAATTCACTTTTTTTGGCTTTGAGAAGAGAAGGCTGAGGGGTGACCTCATTGCAGTCTTAAGCTTCCTTAAGGTGGGTAGCAGAGGGGGAGGTCCTGATCTCTCTGTGGCCAGTGATAAGACATGAAGAGATGGAATGTTCAGGAGCAGTTCAGATTGAACACTAGAAAAAGGTTCTTTGCTTGAGCAGTTCAAAGGGCATCTGGGCAATCCTCATAGTCATATGGTTTAATTTAGGTGGCCCTGTGGGGAGCAAGAAGTTGGACTTGATGATCCTCATGGGTCTCTTCTGACTTGAGGTATTCTATGAAAAGCAGAATGGGGCCAGGCCAGAGATGTGATTAGGGCAGCTGAGAGTCCAGCTTGACAGACAAATCTTCAGAGTTAAGGTAGGTTGAGGGTTAAGCCAGGAAGTTAAATTTATAAGTTGGGACTAGCAAAATTCTATAAGAAAAAAAAAAAAATAGTATATTTGCCTGTAAAGCATTCCAAAAAGGTCCTATCGCATTTCCTGAGGGAAAAGGAGATGAGATCTCTGGCTAATCAGAGATCTTATAATTATTACATCCTTGTCTTAAACATTAATTGTGGCAATTCCTGAATACAAGATTAAGTCTTGTAAGCAACTACAGCTTATGTATAGATCACGTTTTTTTTTTTTTTCATAGATACCAGTTGACGAGCTCATTTTTTTTGTATATACCTAATTACTTTTGCACCCAATTTGAACTCCCACTAAGATGCTCTTAACCAAGGAGATAATGATACCCTCAAGTGTATTAAGTTGGACATCCAGTACCACTGTTCATTTTATAAAATTTCATTTGGACTATGTTAGTGCTTTCTAAATTATGTATTATTATAAGCTGATCAGTTGAGTACAGGGCTGCATTTTCACACATAATAAAACACAATAAATACACAGTATGCACTAGTGTTTATATAGCTAATTTTCTTTCCAAAATTTATTATGCTTTTTAGGGCTGTTGTATTGAAATGGAGAAGCTTTCTAATTTCATTCTTAGATTTTCTGCTCCACTACATGAATGATGAAATTGCGATTCAGCAGTTGTGGAGATGACTGTATCTGTCTCATTAACATACTTGCAGTCTAAAAGTTTTTGGAAGGTGCATGATGTCTCATTTTTCTTTTTTTTTTTTTTTTTTTTTAATTTTTAGCCAGATTTTCCTGTGGCTGAAATACCTACTACTTCCAGTTTATCTGAGGTCTAGGACAGCAAAAGTAAGCTAGAGAAGCAGAAGAGAGGAAAAAATTTAAAGAGGTGGAGAATAACTACTGGAGATAACGTGAAGGGAGTGCATGGATTTTTTTTCCCTTTTAATGTTTTTTTCCAACAGGCAGTTAAATTATTTAGAATGCACTCACAGAAGCTTATAAAAGAAAAAATGTTGCATCTATCTTTGGACTGACTAACAACTCTGAGGATGTAAAATGAATTCGTGTGACAAACCCAACTATAGATGTAACAAGTGTTGCCCTTTGTGGAGACACATCTGTGTGTGTTCCAGCAGTGCAGACCTTCCTCACTCCTGTGAATGAATGGAGGTGCCTTTTGCCAGGGAGTTAGACATCAGGGGTACTTACTATTCACTATATTCCAAGAGTTAATACTGCCTAATCTAAGCAAAGACCCACTTGTAAAAATCTAAAGAAAGAACAGCTTTTGTTTTTTTTCCTCTTTGGAGCTGTTAACCAGGCAGGAATGTGAGGGATTCTCATTTCATTCCTATACAACACCTTTTTATCACAAACATCCTTGCTTACAAAGCAGTCTTTGCCTGTTGCTAGTTTTGCTGCTGGTGACTCATCTTGCCAACTTAAAGCATCACAACTTAAAGCAGGGAAAGATCTTCTGTTCCAAATGTGAAACTATTTTTTTTATTAAATAACATTTTGATTATGTTCCAATAATTAATTTGTGATGTCTGTTCTCCTTGCATACCTTCTGCACAGAAGACTTGAATAGCAGAGACAAATGTACTGGTAGCTTTTTATCAAACACTATAAATCACAAATGTTAGTAGTATTGTCAGTGCTTAGAATGTACAGAGTTACATAAGTGCTAAGTTTTAGTACTGCAACTTCTCAGTTGAAAACAAGAGATAATCCTGAAATTTCTGACTTTTGAAATCCTTCAACCGAATCTCATAGACATCTTTTTATACTCTTGTATGATTTCTTTCAGATAAGGTTACACTTACACTATCAAAACTCCAACAGCCCTACTACTATACCAGTTACTGAACATATTGCCAGCTTGGCTTTTAAGAATCTGTGTTAGGAGTTGTTTCCGTAGTAATGCGTCATTTGGAACATCTATGCAAAAGCTATCTTTAGATTTTGAGCCAGAGGTATACAAAACACTACTCCGTACATCTTAAATATATTCCTGAATATATTTTGTCATCTGCAACAAATACCTATCATAAATGGATAGTAGAATATTACTAAAAAAATAAAAATAAACAGGTTAGATTGTTCTAAATGTTTGAATTTGCACCAGCATTGCAAAGATCTCTATGATTTCCCAGAATTTTTGCTCTTGATATTCATCTCTTCATAATTTCAGTAATTTGCAGTGTTGTTCTTGCTTCCTTAAGTCAAGAACATGAGAGTGTGTCTCAAACCCAGCTGAATTAAGATTTGTGTTTCAATTCTGCTTTGGATATGCATTTTCAGTGAAAATATTAAGGCTTAAATTTAGAATGGCAAAGAAAATAATACCATGTTTGAGTGAGCTGAATTAATCTTTTTGTGCTTATAAGTGATGTTCTATGTCAACAAGGCCTAAAACATATACTGGGTGTCAACACATCTCAGAATTTGTCAGTGCCGTCCCAAATATACAGAATAATACCTGAACCACGTATTGAAAAAATTCTATAGTAGAGTCAGTAGAATTTCTACACACCATATCTTGCATTTCTTCCATGTTTTCATGCCGCTGTTACTATAGACAGTTCTAGCCACTAAAAAATAAATAATTTCTTTCTTCTGTATTATTTTATGATAGAAGCTTGTATCATCAGTCCTTCTGAACTGCATTTTCATTTTGCTCTCCTCCTGGCTGTTTTCTGTGTGAGGACTTTTTTTTGTTGTTATTGAAGCTTTTCAGAAAAAAAGAAAACTTTTAAAAAATAAAACAATGTTAAAAGAGATGTAAGACTGTCACAAACAGAATGAGATTTAGTAAAACTAGAATTTCCCTTGTTCTAGCACTCTGAAAAAAAAAAGAGAAGATACAAAAATGATGAATAAATTCTTTGAACTTTTGCTTCACAGATAGAGTGAGGAATGCATTCTCAAAGTATGTAAAAAGTGTCTATAGAGCTTAATATAGCCTTTTCCCTCTCTTTCCTCTTTTGCCGGTCTCTCCTTTTCTTGCAGTATTCTCAGCAGCATATCATTTACTTGGAGAAAAAGGTGACAGAGACCTTCTGCGGGAAGCTGTCACACAGGATTGGCTTTGACAGGCTGGATGGGGATAGGACTGGTTTTGCTGCTGCCTGAGATTGAAGAATTCATTTCAGATGGAATAACCAGAGTAGACTCTAGCATGGGAAGAGCTGGGAGGTGTGTGCAGACCAAATCCTGAGGCTGCGTGTATGGTTGGGGAAGAGAGGGAGAGCAGATTGTCCTTCACAGATAAGAGGAAAACTGTCTAAAAAGCTTGTAAACTGCTTTGTATGAAGGGAAAATAAGTATAGATATTTTACTCATTCATGCTGTTCATTGTAGGTGACACTTTTAGTTTGTTTCATCATCCTTTTTTAACTTTTAAAATAAATATGTTTGTCATCATACAAGAGAGGGAAGTGTCTTGCAGCTCCTCATGTCAAAAACCAACTCAGGACACCGTTTTATTCTTGACAAATTTGTCAGTGTTCTTTCATGCCTGCTCAAGTGATCAAAGTGTGTTACAGCAACATCCTCAGTTATTGTACAGAGTTCCTTCTGCTGTCTGTGAAAGCACACAAGTAAAAGATAATGCAATTAGTATCAAATGGAACACAATGGTTGATGACCTGCTGACATATAAGATAGGGTTTTAAAGAATAAATTTAATGTGGAAAAATACTCCCTATTAAATTTCATGTTGCTGCTCTTTGCCAAATTCTCATAAACAGGTTACAGTTCCTATTATTACAAGGATTTCTGTCATAGTAGCCAATCTGTGATTAATTCAGCTTGACTTCATCTACAGGGTGGACACCTGCAGTTAATTGTGGGCATTTTCCCCCAAAATGCTATCTAAGCTAAAAGCAGAAATTGTGAAGAAAAAACCCCACTTTATGTCGGTTTCTTTTCATTGTAAGAGTTTTCAGCTTTGTCCAATTTTCTTACTTAAAAAAAAAAAAAGAAGTGTCTTGTATCTTTTGCAGATGATATTTCACAAGTGTTAGTTTGAAACATGTGGGTAACTTTTTTTTTTCCTAATGTTAATTCTCTTTTTTTTACCTGTATTCTATTCAGCTACATAAATAAGTTATCCTCAGCATCAATCCCTATTTCTGAAATGTTATTTTACGATACAACTGTATACAAGTTCCAGTAGATTTACTGTTACACAGTCTGGGAATAATTTATTTCTTGGTGTCTTTACCTAGTACATAATGATATTTAGGATTATGCCCTATGGACAGATTTAATAGCCATGAGTGGAAATGCAGAATTGTTTCTTAGTCAAGCCTCTGGCTTTACCTTTTATTAGTTGAAAGGTAATTGATAGCAATTTTCTATGTCATCTCAAAAAAAATATTTCTTTTTCATGTGTCAATAGTTTACAAAAATATTTACAAATAATTCCAAAATCAAAATTCCCAGTGGTCTCTGTAATGACCTTTGAAATTGTTTATTGGTTTGTTTGTGAACTGACATTTACATAATGTTTTTGTTCTTAAAAGATTTTTTACTAAAATGAATGTCACAACTATTTTTCAAGTCTACTGTATGCTGTTACATCACTATTAGTATTTACTTTCCTGTGTTATTTAAAAAAATCTGCTGCAGATACTTATAATGTAGATGAAACAACTAGACTAATCTGATGTCTGGCTTACTTTGTAGTCAATGGGAAGAGAGATTGTGCTTCAAAAGGCAATTAATCTCACTTTTATTGTCTGTTACGTTCTGCGCACTGAGTATAACAGAATTATCTTGTCCAGAAGACTTAGTTTCTGGACTGTAGTAGAAGTGAAATTTGAGAAAATATATACCTACTCAGAAATACCAAGAAAGATTTTTCTTAACAGGTGCTTGAAGTAGCATTTGGAAAAATGTAGAAAACAACGTGCTTATGGAATTTAGGTGATTTCAGACAGACAAAAATTTCAGATTCTTCAGAATCACATTTTGTTTCCTAAATATTGTAATACACCTATCTGAGATGCTGAACTTGGTCTCCAATAAAGGCAATGTGAGAACTAGCCTCTTATATTTCTTTTGGGAATATATTTTCCTAAGTCACAGATATTTCTAACATCTAAATATGCATCCAATACTTTTTTTAAAAAATAATTGTGATGGAGTTACATAACTTTTTTCTTGAACCCCATTAGAAAGGAGTGATGATTGAAAATTGCTGCAGTGTAATGTGTAGTCACATTTTACAACAGCAACTGATTATTTGGTTTTGTATGCTTAGAAGAGTTTCCAATGAACACCAGTCTAATCTTGGAATCAAAGATGTAGATGTGCATCTTGCAGCATGTAAGATTCTTTAAAAATAAGCATAATTTTAAGAATAATACTAATGATTTTTCTATAGATAAAATCATTTTTATCTAGTATCCCATATGGCAACCTGAGAATGATTTTCAAGCATTTGATTACATTTTACTATTTCCTATGTCTTTCCCTCTGTTGCCTGTTGCAACAGAAGTCAGTCATATTTTATTTCCATTACAGAGTAGAATATTTGGGCAGCTATAATAAAGATAAAATATGGTGCTTGCACTACAGAATAATGGTTAATGAAACAGTGAATATATTACTGTTGTTGACTTAAGCGTAGAAACCCAGATACTCTCATTCCTAGATCGTGCTAACTTCCTATTTGGTAGATAAATATTTCTATGTATGTTTTCAAAGTCAAAGGTTAAGGTACAGAGTTTTTCGACCCTTTTGGAAAAGGTGAAGATAAGGTGAAATGGCCGGTTAAAACAGCAAGTAATTAATTGAGTCTCTCTGTTAACAGGAAGAAGGTCAAGTGCACATAACTGTTGTGATTACACAGTCTGCATTACAAGTAGCTGAGTCGTTTAACCTCCAAGTGGTTAGATTGGAAGGCTGAGAACCAATTAAATGAGATTGTACTTCAAAACAGTGGCTATACTTCTAAGTTACTGTAGTTTGTGGCTTTTCAGTGACTTGTCATAGTTTTACGGTACCAATTGGTTTTATTGCAATTTCCCCTTTTCTCATTTTAGCCATCTAGCTGACATTTTAAAATAGTAATTTCTAATGGACATGTATTTGTTCTTTTTTCTTTCTGACTTTTCCTTGACTTTATCATGTATGCAATTTTGAAAGTTTTTCAGATGCACAATTTTGATTGCTAGAGTCAAAGGCTTGCTTAATTTTTTCATACAAGAATTGTACAACTAATCTACACGGCGGGTACTCCATAGTTATCCACTGACAACTTTTAAATTATTTGCAATAACCTTTTAACATCTATGAAAAATGCTGAACATCTGCTACTGCTGATGTGTCATGTAACAATGAGATGGCAACTATATAAGATGCTGTAGATATGCCAAGGAAAGCTCAGTTGCTTTGAAAGTAGGCAGATTTTCATTCTTTTCCCTCCAACTCCTCCTTCATCTCAATATAGGACATCTCTGCTAAATGGCATCTGCTACCAGGAGGTGCATTATGGATGGGTATTTACCATGGAAGCTATTTTTTTCTGAATGTATTATCCCTGTAGCGAAACTTTACTGCTCTGTTTGAAAACCCAACACTGAATCAGAACATAGACAGGAGCTAAAGAATAGGAGGCTGTAAGAAAGGGAGAGAAGGAACAAGTGTGTATATCCCAGAATTGCAAATCTTGAGGGAATTATTTATGTGTTCCAACTATTTCGTGGTAAAGGCTGTGACTCCTTTACTGATGCTTTATGGAAATGATATATTCAGATTGTTATTTTTATTCAGAGATTGCTTGGAAATCACCATGAAGTTTGAAGGAAACAGTTTTAGATTATGTTGAAACAGTTTAAAAGTTAATAAAAATAAAACAGTACCTTTCCAACAGTCCATGCTTACAATCTGTAGTAGTTATAAACCACTACTTCCAGTAAAAAAAAAAAATAAATTGTCGGTGAATGATGTCGCTTTTTAAGAGAGGTTTGACTAAGAAATGCTAATGTAATGTGGAGTTAAATTAAGAGTTATAGGGTGTTATTAGAAGTTTTTATCATATTTTTATCTTTCTACATATTTTCCACTGGAGCTGCTGAACAAATCAAGCATCAATGGAACTTATGCCTAACCAGTTGGTGCAGCTGCTGTCTTGAAGTATTTATTTTGTAAATTATGAATGAAAAATGGTGAATGTTCAAAATAGTTCAATAAAGCAGTATTTATTAGGACTGGGGCCTGCTTGCTCAAATTTAAGCCCAAAGAGAATCCAGAAGCAGTTGAAAAATGTTTTCCATTGCTCTCTTAATCTGCTAACATCAAAATTCACATATGATTTCTACATAATATTTCTACATAATGTTGTTTGAACAAATTGCTAATCTATTTCACTTCTGTTAGAGTTCCAACACCGTTTAAGGTCAAAACTGATTTAAACATTGCTATTGACAGGTGAGCCTGAACAGTTTTTGTAGTGTAGAATACTATTTGAATAATGCCTCTCTGGCAGTTGAAGGAGAAGAAAGACAAAGGAGACAATGCAAATGACTTCCACACTTGCAATAAATTTACAAAGGGCCTTAGAAACATTTTATCTGAGCAAAATGATCGCATGATTTATTCTCATTCTATCTACAGAATCTAAAATGTGGTTAAAGTCAACCCAGAAATAGGTTTTGTCAGGTAAACCTTGTGTGTTTTATCAAAAGTACAAAGCACTTAGGTAAACATAGTTTTGATAAAGGCCATAATAGAATATACTTGATTTCTTTGAGAATTCTGTTTACAACCACATAATATCCTGATTTAGAAACTTGATTTCATGGAATTCATGTGGTTTGTTTCAATTGTGTAGATGTAAATAAGGTTGGAGAGACATCTGTAAATGGTAATATTTCAGCAGATTGCTTTATGATCCAAAGCTAGGTGCTGGTTTTATCAACTACCTTCATAATCATTGGCTAAGCTTGCAAATACAGAGATAAACAGGGCAGTAAATAACAAGGCAGCCATGTCATTGCAGCATGATCTGAATCGTGGTTACTGTTCAAAAATGTGCTTTAAGGAATGCAAAGTTCAAGCAGTTCAAATAAAAACTTAGTAATCAGAGATGGATTTGGATGTCACTTTTGGTATCCATTTGACATCAGCTCCTAAGTTGAAGAGGATAAGCTTTCTGCTTGAATATACAAAATAAGTGTGGTAATAATTCAAGATGGATAATACTAGCTTCTCATGCCAGTGTGCCAAGAATAAAATGGAAATGTTGGAAGAATTTTGAAATATGTCACAAAAAGGGTCCTGGAGTTGGAAAACTAACTGTATGCTAAGAAGTTTAAGGAGTTCTAGCTGATGAATCCAAGAGAATTTTAGGGAGAACTGTTGTGCCTGAATATTTTTGCATGAAGAAGAAATAAGCTGTTGAGGGTTTTCCTGCCTTGAGGAGAAGGCATGAAATGGAAATTGAAGTTGAATAAATTCAATCTTGAATGCAGATGCAATTTCCTAATAGCAAGGATAATTAAACTTTGCAATATTTTCTCTGGATGTTAGTCTTATTGTCACTCAGAATATTTGAGAAATGATATCATAATAATAAAATACTTTATAATAGAATTAGGTACTATCCAGAAAGACAGAAAAGAAAAAGACAAATCTGTGTCCTACAACATTTATTTAAGATGATCAGTAAAGTCTCATCTGACATGAGAGTCTGCATCCCAGACAAAATATGTTGGATTTATTGCAACGATATCATATTTATCCACATATTTGAATAAGTCCAAAGGCTGTACATAGTTTACGTAGGTTCATCTCTGAAGTCGGGTCAGGCTGCTCAGAGACTTTCAGTCAAGCTCTAAGTACCAATTTGGGCAACCTGCACCACTGATTAGCCATATGCAGTGTGAAAATTTTTTCTGGTATCCATCTGGAATTTCCTTGCTGCAACTCCTACTATTTCCTTACCTCCTTCACTATGTGGTTCTCCAAAAAATCTGGATTCCTAATCATTGGTTAGATAGATGACAAGAGCAATTAAAGTCTTTATCTCATCTCTGATCGGCAGAAACCCAGTTTCCCACTGCTCTTATGTTACTTTTCTGTTACTGTTATTTTGATGGTCTGTCACATTTTCCAGTTGTGAAAATCTTGTAGTGGTGAGTCCAAACTGAACACAAGAGTTGGAACTGTTCACTGAATATATTTAATGCAACAATTCCACATAATAGAAGCTGAAAATTAAAATAACAGTAAAAATTAAGCGTTGTAATTTTTTTTCTCCAATGCTGACTTGCATGTTACGTTCTACAGTGTCTCAGAACCTATGATGTAATTAGTTAAATATTTATTATGGGATTCATTTCCTACATAAAGAAGTATGGAATTGATATAGAAGTTATGGACTGGGAAAAAAGTGTAATGGAAGAATTAAAAATCTTTTGATTTAGAAAATTTGTGCATACATTAAGTACATTTGCACTCTTATACAACATTTAGACTTGTCTATGATGGACATATTTTATCATAGTTATTGTACTGGGAAGGATGAAAAATGGATATTGCTACATAGTCCCTACTGTACAGAGTTCAAGCATCAGCTACTATTCTGACAACAGGAAGCTCCTTTATCATAAAGCAAGGTCACACAACTTTTTCTGAGGGTCAACATATTTATGTGGTGTATGATGCAGCCTTGTGAAACTCCTGGTTTATCTTATTAAGCAAGGCCAGAAAATAAGGATGACATAGCAACACTGCCTCTCTATTTCCTCTTCCTCCAAGCATGTTTTAAAAGCAAAGCCAGTGAAACTCTACTTGGAGGTTCCTGTTTCTGTAGATATATTAATGCCATTTATTCTGGGCTCCACCTACATTTTACTTATTGCTTTGGCTGTTTTCAGAATCCCCCAAAGACTCAAGAAGGACATAAAAACCTCATTTTTCATGCTACAAAACTTCTGGAAATTGTCAGATGTGTAAACTGTAACTATATTGGAATTTTGATCAGATAGGAATTAATTTTGTGAAATGATCACTGAGTGAATAGCTCTGGATTGCAGTGTTATACCTCAAAAGCTCCCACTTATCCTGTTTTATGGAGTTACATCCTTTTCAGTGTCTGGCATTAGCAACATAAATGCAGAAATTATGTTTGTGATAAAGGCCTTCATTGTTTGATTCTGTTCATGGTATAATAACACAATATACATTGTTTCACTTGCTTCTATGTAAATGATGATCTAATCTCATAAATTTCAGTCTCAGAATATCTGTGATCTGAAGTAAGCAGAATAATCCAAAGGCAAACTTCCAAGTGCTGTGCCTAAAATTTTACTTTTATCTCATAAAAAGTAGAGGGATGTGCTAACAGCAGTATACATACATATGCATATACATAGATATATAAACAGTGCAAACTCAAGGAACTTTTCACTGGAATTTTAAATAAATACCTATTATTTGTTCTGTTCTAGAAAATACTCAGTATTAAAATTCCACAAACCCTATACAACTTGACTAGAATGACGGATAGGTAACATTAAATGTGTGTAGTTGATCAGTGTAATTAATTGAAGCTAACTGGAACTTATTAACTCCTTTTTCATTATGACTTCAGAGTATAAGGCCTTATGGTCTTTTTCTAATGCATACACCAGAAAATCTGAGTGCTTATTTAAGGAAAAATAAAAAAGTATCTTGTAGCATTTTTTTTAGTTGGATTTTGCTTTTATTCACGTTTGATTTCTTTTTTCTTTTTCTAATAGCTATTGTGATAATATCTGTTGAAAAATAGAAATACTTTTTTGTGTGTCTCCGGTTTTTCTGAGCATCAGACATTGTGTTTGATCATTATCCAGGATTGGTAGGGTATTGTTTTTTATTTAGGACAGAAACTGCATGGTCAAAAGAGAATGATATAACATTTGGGGATACTTGTTTATATGTCCCTTTGGATAATAGAAATGAATTAACTCTCTTCACTGATCTTGCTGGGATCTTAGGATATGATCTAAAAAGCACTTCATGGGAAAGTCTGTAGACACCAGTTTCAAGCTCTTTCAATTCAAGTTTCAGTTTCAAGCATGATTTACCATAGGTGCTTCTGAAGAGGTTATAGTTACACAACTCAGAGAATTAAATGAGTCAAATAACACATACAAAATGTAGAAATATTATTAACCTTTGATCAATCACAAAATATTCATTAGCTTACGAAGCAGTTATTTAGCAGTTGTGCTTAGCAGTGTACACCAGAGTAAACAAATAATCCAAATGATGGAAATTTAGGAGCAATATTGTAACTGGACTACTCAGTTGCTCAATCAGGAGAGGAGAAAGCCTGCAGAGAATTGTCAGCATTTTTATCTGACAATCATTGCTAAATAGTGGATTTTCCTGCAGGCTGTGTCATTCCTCCTGCTTTTCATGGTAAATGTGTTATGTAGTACTGCAGTCTCACACTGTTCAATACAAGGTATATAAATATAAAGTATATAAATATGCATGTGTACATATATGTATTTGTTGTTTGTAAGAGCATGTAATTAAAAATTAAACTATAAATAATTTTTTTTTATGGGAGAAGTGACATTGAAGTAATGACTAGGAAAAGTTGTCAGTGCTTTCCTGAAATAGAATGGAGAGTCACTTCAGGCTGGATATTAGGAGGAATTTCTTTACTGAAATGGTTGTCAAGCTTTGGAACAAGCTACCCAGGGAGGTGGTGGAGTCACCATCCCTGGAAATGTTTAAGAGATGGTTGGATGTTGCACTTAAGAAAATAGTCTAATGGTTGATAGGGCTGGAACAAAGACTAGACTTGATCTTAAAGGTCTCTTCCAGCTGAACTGATTCTATTCTATGATACTAATGAACTTGTCAATTATTAGTTGATTTCAGTCTGTGAATGCATCACTGATAAAGCCTAGCTGAACCTATCTGTCCAGTATTCATCCTCTCAGTATTTTCTCCCTGGATGATGTGCAGAGTCTTTTCACCTCTTTTTTTTTTTGTTATTGTTCAAAACAAAATTGAACTGTAAAGCTCTTCTGCTAATGCATATTGTTTAACTTCCAAACTAAGCATATGGGCAGGGAGAGGGGATATTCCAATGTACTCTGCATTTTTTTTTCCAGCGGTATCAATTTGATAGATAAGGGGTGACTTGCTCCAGAGTACTGTATAGGGTAGAGGTTAGAATATTGTTGTATCTTGAAGTAATTGCTGGGAGTGAATAAGAAATTTAAATCCACTCTAATCACTGAGGTGATCTACATTTAATTACTTTTCAAAATAAGCAAATGCGAGAGGCTTTATTCCAAAGTTAATGATGTCCTGATGGCGCGAGCATTTGTTTTTCTCTTTTTACTGTAGTGGAATTGCTCGTTAGTTTTTAAGAAAAGCTTGTTGTGGTCTATACAGCTGAAAGTCACTACAGAATAGGACAAACATGCAAGTTTAGGAGAAGGAATTAAGATTATTACCAGAAGATAATTGTTCCAGATTGCTTATGCTGAGTTGCTAAGATGTGTGTCTAAAAGGCAGAAATGAACACATACCAATGAGACACAGACTTCTACACTGCACTGTGCATAAACTTAAAGTTTAGAACAAATTAGAAATTGTTGCTAAGACAAAGTGAATCGTCCCATTGTCAGAAAGAATCTCAGGTGGTGATGATGTTGTTGTTTTGTTTAATTATTTGCAGCCAGCCAGCAGGAGATCCCTAGGTGAAGCTTAAGTAAGTGTTTTGATAGATAAAATAAAAAATATTTATCAGTCTTGAGTACTACAGAGGTCATTGCTTTCTTTTTGTATTATTCTGTGGTCATCCTCCTGAGGTGCTTGGACAAAGAATACTGCTGTTTAATTAGAAATTGGTAGCAATGAGTTATCCTCAGCCTTGATGGCTTGAGGGACACAGTGCTAGATTTGTCTATTTTCTACTTTTCTTCATGGAAAAGGAAAAACTATGACTCTAGTAGAATTCTATCTGCATTTAAGAAATGGATTTATTTTCCAGAGATGTTTTTCCTAGTGCATTTTCATGTACTGCTAACTGCTACTTGTGCATTAATGTTTGTAATGTGCATGAGATTTTCATAGTCATTCTGACTGTTTCTATTTGCATTTCTGTCCCTTATTGGTGCCTAATCAAGAATAATTGTATGTACAAGGGAAAGTATTTTACTAAGGAAAAGTAGGTTTAATTTTTTGAGAGGCTGATCTAGAAAATGGTCAATATCGGAAACATCAGATAGGGGTCTAGCTGATAAATGTACAGATGGTTGATATTATTTCACATTGATATAATATATATATATATATAATGATATTTATGTCTTCTGAATGCCATCTTTGGTAGACAAAATATATTCATTATGTGTAAGAAATCTTAAGAAATTTTATCTCTTCTCACACCATATCATTTGAAAGGAGCATGCCTGGATATGACCTTTTATACAAGTAAGAGGGAAAAAGTAAAACGTAACTTGAGAGGTGAAAACAAGTAAAACAACAGTTTCTATTTCCTTCTGTTTTGAAAGATACCTGTTTTTAAAGGTTATTGCTTATTACCTCACCCAGATATCAGTGAAAGAGAAGTACTAAGCAATTACAGGTTACAATATTTAGGACTTTTTTTCCCTTTCTCGTTGTTTAGTTTGTTCTATACCTGGTGTGAAATTTCAAAGACAGAAATTGCCTGTATCTGCATGCGTTTCCAATTTCCATAATCAATGGAATCTCAGTGTTATACTAAATACCTTTCAGGAAAGCATCAGTATCCGTCACTACAGAACTAGTCTCTCTTACCTCCTGTTCAGTCATTGTGGCTCTTGAAGAAAACATTCTGGTTGCCTCTTGAAAATCCTTGGTCTAAAAGTGCCCATGTTATTGGCTACTTTGAGCCTGCTGCTACCTGTCTTACCAGTCCTTTGCCATATTCATGAATTATAATCAGAATGTTAGTACACTTCAAATATTAAAAATGTTCTTGATCGATAAAAACTATCTACAAGGAATTCCTTGAAGTCTTTCTGATAAATATTTTATGGCAATATGGTAAAAAATTAACCACTCTTAGAACAAATATTCATATCTCAGATTCAGAGTGATGTTTTTTTCGAGGTTATGATGATTTTTTTGCACATGGAAAGTAAATTAAGGGAGAGGTCAGTAACTAAATTACAATATGCACATATTAGTCAAGAGAAAATGCTTACATGGGGAATTTTAAAGAACCTTTTAAAATAAGATATTAAGCCAAAACAGAAGTTTGAAAGAGCAAACTTGAAAATTGTTTAATTCGGTCTCTAGGAAATTACCTAAATTATTTAAATTATTTAAATTACTTAGTATTTAAATTACTTATATTTTACATTAAAATATTACAATCTGAACTTTAATGAGTTAAAAATTAAAACAACAGTAATTTTTACCAAAAAAAATTATTTATAATAGTTTGTAATAGTAAAGGTGTGGGGTTTTTTCTTAGGCTGTGCTCTGATTGAGAATAAGAGGTAGTCAGCTTTCAATTAAGTGTACATTGAAGCCAGCTAGGGGGCAAATCCAGAAAGTGCTGTGGATACTTCATATATTTAAATCATATGAGCATCTAAAACGTGATTGATTCCTCCCAGGACTGATATGTAAAATATGATACATTTAGTACAAATACACTGTCTCTATTGATAGTGGGACATTGTACTTTTGATGTTGTGGAGTATATTTTTCATGATAAAAAGATGTGTTTGTAAGCAGGTAATTTTTCACCATCTGCTTTTCAATGATAGTTTGCAATGAGAATGATTACAGTAGCTTCACTTCAGTGTGGAACATGATGATTGATGCTATATCAAGGAAAACATGGAATCTCCTAATGATTTAATGGTGTCTATTTCTTTGTGGAATTTCTTTTCATTTTCTTAAAACAATGGGAACATTACTGATTGTATAACCTTATCCCCTGTCTCAGGTCTCCTAGAAACCCTGAACAGAAGATCATTAAACGAGTGATTGCTCTTGAAGGAGACATTATCAAGTAAGTATTTTAAGCCTAGTCTCTGAGTCTTTATAGGAATAATGGAGCTTTTCAGTGGATTTTAAATCAGTATCCTAGACAACGAGAACTTTCTAGTATTTTGTTTTTATCTGTTCTTAACAGAGATGTCAGCAATGTACCTATCTCCTTTTCAATGAGAGGAGAATGCTATACAAAACTGCTCACACTCTCATGAAAGGTACATGGGTGCAAATAATGCTTGTTTTTTTACAATATCCCTTCCACAATATCAAGGCAGGTGATTGTACAGCATTTTTTCAATAAGATTATAGGTCTGTGATTTTTTATTTAGAGAGTCAAGTTGCTGTTTCATACTGTGATTGGCAAATAAAAGTATTGTGGATTTTTTAGGTTTTTATTCATTTGTTTCAGTTGGTGGATTTGTTTTTACATTTATTTTATTGTATTTTATTTTTGAGGCAAAAAATCCTCATAAGTGACCACCTTCACTGCATTGTGTAGGAATCTATAGGGAATATGGTAGAAGTGATTTGAAGTAAATTATTCTATCAGAAAAGAAAAAGTAGAAAGAGTAGGCTCTAGAGTACTTCGAGACTTGGTTTACTCTGACAGATAGACCTTCCTACCGAGACTGAGAGGAAATAAATTACTAGTATATGTAAATCAAAAGGTTTTGTGGGAACACTATTATTTGGATGAAAATACTTGTTTGAAAAGGTTTCTTTTTCTTAGGTACAGAACTGGCATAGAGCTGGGTGGGTAAATCCCTAGTTTCCCACACTAAGATATGAATGACCCTGGGAGCTCTCAGACAATATGGCAGACTGAGACAATTCATTTAGATAATTATTCTTGCTGTAGTGTAGTGAATACTTAAGAAGTACTTGGCAACTACAGTTCAAATCAGGAAATTGAGTGTGGTCTCAATGAGCCTTAGTTGATAGCTGCACTGGTGAGCATTTGGGCACAATGGAATATGGAATATATTCTTAGAGAAGATATTTGTTCCTTGATGTAGTTGTTTTTAATACTGTAACTTGTATCAATGGTGAGACTCATATTCATGAGTCAGTATTCATCTTTCATTTCTGTTGCGATGTCAGAAAGAGAAAGTAATATAAGGCAACTTCAAGTGTTGCTTTTCACTGTTCTGTATTTGTCTGCATTTTTGAAGCTGAATTTAGTTTTTGATAACACTAAAAACAAGTAATAACTTTAATTCCAGATATAAGAGATTAATTGTGCTGTACATTCACATACCTTAAGACTTAACTTTTCTTTACCTTCTATGGGTGTTCTTCACCAAATGGACAAAGGTGTGGGGCATAATAGCTGTGAGAGTGTGTGCAGAATACTGATGAGCCTGTAGCTTACTGAATCACTCACAGACAAAGAAGACTGTACAATGACCCTCACTTGCCTTTGGTAAAGCAGTTTAGATTTATTTATTGATAGAAATATTAATTTCCGTAACTCAGAAGTGCATTTTTTCCTATCTGATTGCACCAAAATTTTGCTTTAACAGTAGAAACTAATTTTTATCTTAAGAATAAAATTGTGAGCTATTATAACTGTTTTAAGTTTTTATTACATATCATTGTCTCTTAATACTTACCACTTTTCATGGCACTAGGGTAAAGCAAAAGCTTGAATAGTAAGATAAACCAGCAAAGCTGACAAGATTTTTCTAAAATATGTATTATTTTTGTAATGGTACTCCAAGCAGGTATGAGACTACGATATTTGTGACTTTAACAGACAGCTGGTAACTGTCATGTATAGAAAACCTAGAGGACTTCAACTCCTATTTAATGTCTGAAGATATTCTTTGTTACAAACAAAAAGGAATTGTTTTACATATCTTAAGATTTTATGTCTATGTATTTTTATATATTGAATTATGCCTTATCAGCACAAAATAATGCCCCAAATGAAACAGATGGTAACATGGATCATACAAAAAAAGATATCTGAAAGTATTAAAATGGGACTCCTTCCTATTGTTCTGACTCTTTTTGGTATGGGTGAAATGTGATGCACTATTAATGTGTACTGACCTTAGAGGAATGTTTGAACATCCTTGCTTCTATTATCAAGTCTGTGAAATGGAATATATATCTCTGTATGCTAAAACTCTACCTCTTTAAGCTTTTTGCTGCTCTGCTGATCAATCGGAATTCGTTCTTGCTGAGAAAACATCCAGTCTTACTGCAGAAAAGTTGTTTCAGTTGATACGCTGGGGTTCTAGCACTTACAGGTACAATGGTTCCGTGAAGCGGTAGCGATTATATAGAGAACTATACTGTGTTGGACATTTTATCTGGAAGGTTAGTGCAATGTAAAAAAGACTGTCTATTGCTTTGCAAATTTTACTTGATGTCATGTGATAGAATTAATTAATTCACTCTTTCCGTGATGAGACTTCCAGTCTTCCATTGTGAAGAAAGGTTTGAAAATAGCTGTGAATTGGAAATATTTCCATTTAGTGCTCCGTGAGATAGATGATAAAAAGTATGGACCATGAGCCTGCAGTTATGTTTTCATAGATGAAACCTATTTCATCCTATTTCATGCATGATTAATGATAATTTGGCACAAGAATTCTGGTTTTTCTCATATTATTAATTAAAATAAGTTAAATAGCATTTTACTATTTTTTAATTACTAGAAATAATGAAAGGTCAAATAAGCAAAGTCATTACTACCATAGGAAAATTCCTTATATTTTGATTTGATTTCAAGTGTTATGACTCCACAGCAAAAATCCTGGTTTTCAGTGTTCATTTCTATAAAACATTAAGTAGAATAAAAATTGTGACACTTTGAAAATAATTATAACTGACTTCTGTTTTTTGAAAACAATGTAGGTGAGTGATCTGTTTTAAGTCCATTTCAAACTTTCATTTTTTCATTTCTCTGGTAGTCAGACATTGTGGACTACACAGTGCTTCACCTTTTGAAATATGCTTTGAGGGACTAAAAAATGTTACAAACTCACGGAATAAAAATTCTGGCATTTCAGTTTTCTGTTCGTTTTTCCAATCTAGCTGATAGTCTAAGTGAAGTGAGTTTGGTAGTCTTGGAAATCCCTGGAAGCATGTGGTACATGCCACAAAACTGTAACAGACCATTTAGTTTGGATAAACTCGTAGAACTTCCTCCTCAAAATAATTTAAAGAATAGACAGAAAATCACTATTTAGTCCTTGAGAATTAATCCATAGGTTAGTTTATATGTAGATAATATTGCAAAGTGTAGCTCCCATAGATCAAGTTTTGTTTTGATTTCTGTGGATTCACGGAAGAATTAATATTAAATAAGAAATCATTACAATGGTTACTGAAGACTGTTTAAATGATAATTCTTCCAAAGCAGTCTTTCTTTTAAAAGTCAATATAATCTAATTTGTAAAAAAATTAATGTTGGTATTATACAACACTATAAATAACTTGAAATTAAACTCATTAAAACTCATCTATCTTAAATGCACTAGTGGAAATTTAAAAATCTATAGTAATCTATCACAGAAGAGTTATGGTAAGTTTTTAGTAACACAAATAAATGAAGGTCTGTGAAATGTTGTTCAAAATGGGGGTTAAACTAGTAACATTAAAGTTAAGTCTGTCCAGTAAGTGTCTGAAATAATTTGTTTTTCTTCTGTCTGTCACAGTTACCAGCTCTGAAGAAACTTGGTGTTCAATTATGTTTCTTTCACACAATTGTTTGCCTCTTAATACTGTGTCTGATTTAAGAATTATTTGTGAGCCCCTAAGATAGTAATTTTTAAATGTTTTGTCCAGGGATATTGCTAAGCTATCTAAGAGTCAGTGTTCTGAGAACAGAATGGTTCAGCAAAATAATGTTTCATTTAAGTGTGCAAATTGAAAAACTACTCTAAAGAAGTGAATAATTAAATACTCAAAGCATCGTAATACAGAGATAGATCATTGTATCATTAGGCTGTAGGCCTAAACCAAGCTTCAGTAACCTTTCAACTTTTGCTACAAGGTCCATCATTACATTACAGAATCTATTGCCACAGAATTTTAGGAAGAACATAGATATAAAAGGCTTTGAAAAAGGAGTAGAGAATGAATATAAATAAGGACTATCAGTAGCTATTAAATGCAGCAATCTCAGTATAACTTCATGTACTCCTGTTTTCAAGGTCATACAGTCTGTTATATTCTTTCCAGTCAAATATTCCATTCTGCCTTAAAATATAACCAAAATCTGGTCATTCTGTCTACTTGTTGGAGAATCCTTTCAGTGTCAAACAAACTGTTCACTACTTCATGCATATATTTTGTTGAGGTTTTTTTTTCCTCAAAGAGTAGGTACCATCCAGTATCCTTTCATTATGAAATAGACAGTCTTACTGTTTTTTTCACTAAACTATCTCAGTGAACTATCTCAGTTTAATCAGATAGTTGTGGCTGTTAATTGTTTTCACTGAGGACTGGTTATCAAACAAAACAGTTGTCTTCATGCAGAGACTGCTACTTGACAGAAAATTGTATTAGATTATACCATGACATCACTGCCTGCCTCTTGAAAGAAGAATGGCCTTCAGAAAAAACTAAGACTTTTCCAGTTTTGTGACACAAGAATGTTTCTCTACATAACATCTTCAGGGCAACCATCCAGCAGGAATTGCATCCTGACCTTTGCCATTTAATCACAGAGAAATAAAATTATGTTCAGTAGTGCTGTAGTAAGAACCTTCTTGTTCTATCTTCATCCTTTCCTTTCTTCCTCACCCACCACTCATCTCCTCCACTTACCAACATAAAACGACTTCTGGTAATATTCTGAAGTGTTGTTAGTGTGGTAAAGTACTGCTTGCAATGGCTCAGTTACAATAGAAAAATGGATTATCAGTAAAAAAAACCCCAAAAAAGCTAGGAATCACAGTTGATTGTGATATGTGGGGAACATTTATGGTATATTCTATTCCCTTCTTGCTTGTCCAGTGTGGTAGTTTGAGCCTGGCTGGATGCCAGGTGCCCACCACACCACTTTATCCCCCACCTCCTCAGCAAGCCAGGGAAGGGGAGAAAATAAGATGGGAGTCTCGTGGGTTGAGATAAAAGCAGTTTAATAAATAAGCAGCAAAGCCACGCGCGCGGGAAGCAAAGCAGAAGCAGATAAAGCTGTTACTCTCTACTTCCCATCAGCAGCGATGTCCGGCCACCTCCCGAGAAGCAGGGCTTCAGTACGCGTAGCAGTTGCTTTGGGAAGGCCAGAAATGAATCTCGCCTCCCCTTCCTGCTCCTCTCCCCCAGTTTATATTCCTGAGCTGACGTCATATGGTATGGAATATCTCCTTGGTCAGCCTGGGTCAGCTGTCCTGGCCATAGTCCCTCCCAAGATCATGCCCACCCACAGCTATTGGTGAAGGTGGGGGAAGGAATGCTGGAGGGACAGCCCTGATGCCGTGAGAGCAGTAGTCATAATATTGATATCAACAGTAAGCACAGCACTGCAAGAGCTGCTGTGGAAAATCACTATCGTCCCAGACCCACTACATCCAGTCTCTGTCTTTGGGTAGTGAGCATAGAGATCGGCATTGACGGCAGTACTATTAGGATCGAAAAAAATGAGAACGGATTGTACTCTACAGGAACACAGTGCTATCCTCAGAGATTACAGATTTTGGAATATCTTTCCTTTTGACTAATTACAGATGTATTGTTCTGCCTTTGTACTTTATGTACCTAAAGGATGTTGTAGCAAACTACCCCTTAGATAAAAAACTTTTTGTCTTCAAAAATATTTTTGAATTTTGTGCCTGTGTGCACAGAATACATGTCTCATAGGATTTTTGCAGTTTATTTTGCACTACTTATTGTTAGGTACCAATGGAAGTTTTTTTAAGCCAATGAAAGGGGTTTTTTAGGTTCTAGCTAGGCTGCTCTGTCATGACTCTTCAGCATTGATCATACCCTTGCAAATATCCTAAATAAAGTTTCCATTGATTTTGACTGCATTTCCATATGCAGAGTCCTTGCATGACTGGACTCCATTTCTGTAAACACAGATGATGGGAATGTATATTGATACAGACTCTTTAAGCTCTAAAAGCAATGTGACAAACCCAGGACGAAGATTTTCTGAATCCATAATGAATGTCTAAGGTTCTAGAGAACTTTAGGCCCAGTAATGAAGATCTGAAAAGCTGGATTTCTAAAATTTGTCATTCTTCATACTCATAAAATATGACGGAGGAATGTTTCACTTTGCATTAGATTTTGATTGCCTAACATTTGGCAACAGGACAAAGGATAATGGGATGAAGTTGGAACACAAAAAGTTCCACTTAAACATAAGAAAAAACTATTTCACTGTGGGGATGATGGAGCAGTGGCACAGGCTGCCCAGAGGGATTGTGGAGTCTCCTTCCTTGGAGGTCTTCAAGACCCACCTGGACTTGTTCCTATGTGATCTGATCTAGGTGACCCTGCTTCTGCAGGGGGGTTGGACTAGATGATCTCTAAAGGTCCCTTCCAACCCCTACCGTTCTATGATTCTATGATTCTATACATGGAGAGACAGAAAGAATAAGAATAGAAAGTGGAATTTCAGGAAAAAAAAAGTAAAAATATGCTTTTGTTTTCAGAAAATACAGGGTAAAACAATTTATCACAAAGGCAAATATATGAAAATGCAAATAATGAAAAGACATGATTTTTTACCTTTTTTTTTTTCCACCCTGGAAAGTGTGTTACTATGATACCCACATTTATTCATTGCTGCATGCAGCTAGGTCTTCATTCCTTTGGTATCTGTAAAATGTTAAAGATATATTAAGAAGAAAATATTAAGAGTACAGATAGCAGCAGTAAGATTGCTAGAAAGTCATGCGTATCATCAATATAATTTCTCTGATACTTCAGTTGGTTTCATTTGTCAAAATTCACTCAAAGCAATGGATTTACAATGTAGACCCAGTATGACTTCTTCAATTTTTAGTATTAAAGGAAAAAAGTTAATGAAATATGATTCACTTTCATCGTACTGAATTTGCAGTCTTAAAGAAAAAAAAGAAACAACAGATCCTATTACCTCTGAAGTAAGGAGATTTGATTTGGACAATACTGAGACAAGAGAGACCATAAATAACACTAGTTTTCACACAGTTACTATTTAGACTAAACCCAAGAGTACTAAATATTGAGTATGCAATTGCAATATGTAGTCAGCTACTCTCTATTAGCGTGCATTTGAATGAAGATACAAATGACAGTTGCATCTACAGGAGGCAGAAGGGGTTTATTTAATTGTTTTTTCCATATTTCTGCTTTCTTTTAAAGTCCAATTAAAGAAGCAGCATTCTAAAATGCAAAAAGCACATCTCTTTTAAGATGGCATGTCTGTGAACACTGTGCATAATGAGTCTCAGTAGTGTTCAAGGACTATTTTAAACTGTCAGAGTAATAAAATGTAGGGAAGATTTTTAAATGCTCTTTAGGCACCTTGGAGTAACGTTTCTCATGGCTTTCAGTAAATCCCTGTAGTTATGTACCCCATGGTTATGAAGCATACTACAGTATATGCAAGAAGTGTATCTACAAACACTTATTGCCTGCGTTAGCTGTAGCTGTGTGAATGTACCGTTCTATACTGTGCTAATATTTATTCAGAATTAAGAGAAAATAGGCAGACAATCACTTTATGTGTTTAGCATTGAAAACTACAAGGGTGGAGAATAGAAATCTGGGAGAGGAGCTGGAAAAAGGACTGTTGAATTATCATGGCCTGTCTGGACTCTGCTTGCCCAGTACCTCAGAGCATGGAACTTTCACTGTTCTATCCCGCTATTGTTCAGTTGTGCAGTTTTGTGCAGCACAAATATCCATCAGAGTTATGGTCACCAGTTTACTTCTCTCTACTGACTTACATGTGCTGGACACTGAGTAGAGACCAATGTGAGAATGGATTATACTATTAATGGGCAGGTCTTTATTTTTGACGAAAAGTATTTTCTAGGATGTTGATGTCTTTTGATAGGTTTTCAACACAAGCATAAACAGGGCTGTGACACACACAAATGTGGTTTTAGGAAAAGAAAAATACTATTATGTTGTAGACCAAATATAGACCAAATAAGTATTGAGTTTTGACAGAAAGGACATAGGTAATCTGGAACAAGTTTAGCAGAGGGCCTCAAGCCCCCATACTGATCAGGGGCTGCAGTACATGCTATGTCAAGAGAGGCTGAGGAAATAGGACTCTTTTAGCCTGGAGAAGAGAAGGCTTTGGAGTCACCTAACAGCAAGCCCCCAGTGCCTATGGGGAACAGTGCTGGTATGAACCATCTTAGCTCTGTTAATGTTGGGAGAAATAGGCCAATTTAATCTAAATAAAAGTCTAGTTGAAACATTTTGGTGGATAAGAGCATATGTAAAGAATACCAGAAAAGCTACCTCTTCAAAGATTTATAATTTTATACATTTCAAAATGGAGTAATAAATACAGAATTCTGCACAAACTGAACTGGTGATTCTTTATCTCTCTTTAAAATGATTCTTTTTTACTTTAAAATGTAAACTTTTCTGTCAATTTTCTTTTTCTTCACAGCCTGACAGAGTGTTTTGACGACACTATGTATTATACCACTGCTTGTCAGCTATACTCAATAATTACCTGTGTTTTAATTTATAAATTTTGAAATTATTGTGTTTGCTATTATGCAAAGCTTATAAATGCATGTTGGCACAAGTACCAGTTGTAAATTGTTCATTTAAAAAGATTGCTTCCATAGTTTTGCACTGCAAACCGTTCTTGAAATGAGGGCCTGAATAGTTCACAGTAGCAGAACTAATAAGGTTTTGAAATTGATCACCTCAGTGGTTATGAGATTCAAATGAGAATAAGAGGGAAAATTACTATTATCTTTTTTCATTATTATAGAACTGACAATTGTTGACATTCTGCTTCTGTGGAGTAAATTGTGTGATGAAACTGTAGTGTATTTTGAGTATAATGGCTAACAACTCATTAAGCGGGGTCTCCAGCATCTGTGCATAGGGGAGCCAAAAATATTTTCTGCATTATTGTATTCTGTTGGCAGTGATTGCACAAATAATTTCTGCTTGCTGACCACTATGCCACAAGCTTTTTAATATGCAGCCAAAAATATATTATGATAAACTGTATGTCATGTATTTGTAGAAGTTCAGGTATATCCCAGATAGTGTTTCTAATGAGCAGCTTTCAATTTTGTATATATAGCAAAAATAAATTAGAATTTAATCATTTATTATAGCATGAAGAAGAGGAATTGATAAATGCTGAAAAAGACTGTGATAGGATTTACTGTAATTGAAAACCAAAGCATAGTGACCTACTAGTAGAGGTGGGAATTTAAGAAACGATGGACTTTTAAAGGAGATGGAACAGAATAATGGATGAGGAAAGCCATGAACAGATTAGAAATAGGTACATACCTCAAAAGGAAGGGTGACCTTTAATGGATTTCAGGGGACTGACTTGGTAATTGGCTAAATTAATCACAGTTTCATTGCTAGTGCAACTTTCTATGCAAAAAAAATCCAAAAACTGCCTACGTGCAACATAGTGGAAATAGGTGGCATGCATAATTAAAAGTAGCAGTATCACTTTGCCTTTTCAGGCGTATTATGGAGCATGTCATATTTGCAATATATTATATGGAGGTATGATCATATTTAAAAGAATGATTTAGATTTTCAGTGATAAAAGTCATTCTGCTGTTTCTAAAGCTTATGCAGTAGTTAAAACTTTAATTAAACAGGTTTTCAAGAATGGAGAATAGAGACTAAGTTCATAAACCAGACAGATATGCTTTGTAAATGAGGAAGAAAGCTAATTAAGCTAAGCACAGCAGCATAATATTAATTTTTAAAAACACTTCAAGCGTATTTGTAGTAAATCTTGCCACAGCTATTGCATATTTCCTAATGAGTTATTCCACAGTTTAGGTTCAATATCTATGCTGCCAATACTCCCTAGCCAGGTAAAAAAAAATGTATCCTTAGGCATTATGCTAATGTTTATCTCAGCACAATAAAGTCTTTGAGAATTTATGAAAAGAATTTTTTAGGTATCAGAATATTTTTCATTCCTGTAAGTTTTATTCAGATGATGTTAATTCTAGTTTCTTTGCTAAGAGACAGAGGTTAATATGACCAGCACTTGCTGTTTTTTATTAAGAGCTCTCACACATGTAATAAAAGAAGGCTGAATTTTGTCATAGGTATGGAAAGCAATTAAACTGCTACATTTCCTTCCAGATGAAGACAAAAATGAACTATGTGTTTTTACAATCAGATTTACATAGGTAGGTAGAAAATACTTTATGAGGTTTAGCTGCAGTGTTGCAATCCTGTGTTTTCCAAACTATTTAACTAAAAAAGTCTTGAACATTTTGAATTATTTGAGAGATGTCATAAACCTGTTAGGATGTTGCTTCTTTGGTTCAGTTTCTGTGTTTCCCTAAGGAAAGCTTTAGTATCCTGAGAGATTACCAAGAGATCCCTAATTCTTGTCTTCTGCTGGGAAATGATGATGTTTGAACAAGTTCAGCTTAGATCAGCTTTAGATATGTTCTTTTGGGATCTCTACTATATAGAATCTGAAAATTTAGGTCAACTTTTGAAGAAGTAATGCCTGAGGATTTTTTAACCAAAATGTTTCACTCTGACTATTCAAATATTCTTTTTGTTTCTTTCCCCCTGAAAATATAAAAATACTGTCAATAGTGATACTTTCCTTCTGGCTTTGCCACACAGACTTAAACTGTTTCACTCTTATTATTAGTACTATCCTTAATCTTGTTTCCATAATTCATGCTTGAGATTATCCAAACAAGGGCAAAATTATCAGGTCTATCAGGAAAGCTACCTACATGTCTGCTGATTTTTGTAGATGGTTTCTTAAAATTGTCTTTTCTGTGTTGCTCAAGGGCTGAGCAAACAGGCATACCTATGAGATTCATAGCTGATTATATACTTTATGAAAAAAATTACTTCATTTGAACACTTAAAATAGAAAAAAGAATGGGACAAAGAAAGAGAGGAGAAAGTTATACTAACTGCCAGCCAGAAAACTAGGGACTGGGATATCTCTAGGCAAGACTCCCCATCATTCCCTCCAGTGCCACAGATATTCCCCTGAACAGTTCCCACAGTGATGATAGTTAGAGCAGGATCAGCTTGGTGTCCCAGCTAGTTTCTCTTACACATTAGTGCTGATGATGCTGACTGCAGCACACTGATCAGATGCAGATGTTGTACTTAAATTTAACTGGTTGTGGAGTTCTGTGCGTGTGCATTTCTGGGTACAGCTTCTGGGCTATTTAAGTAATAATTATCTACTAATGTTGTCTGCTAAGCTCTATGTATTCCTGACTCAAGTTATAAACCAAAAGCTACAAACTAAGAGGTGAAAGACTGGTATGTGGTGAAAGGGTGACTTAAATATCAATCATAATCCTTTTCCATGAGAAATGCAGTATTAGAGACAAATCAAAGTCTTGACAAGACCATGAGGACAAAAGCATTTGGGAGTACATGGTAAAAGTTTTACCACAGCAGCCTTGGGGTATGTCAGTGAAAGACTACAAAGTCAAAAGCAGATTTCAATGCTACAAGTGGAAGGTTACAGATTGGTAAAGGGAAAATCCCTAAAGGGAAATTCCCTAACCATGAAGCACAGGGTAACATCTTTACCATCTTCATTTATCTGTGGATAATGTGAATTTTTATTATGGTAATGAAAAGGACAAGCCTGACCATTTTGTAGGTAGTTTGAGACTCATTTAATATGAAGACTTACAAATTCTTCATGGACTGAAACATTTACAGTAGAAATAGCTGTATCAGCAGCTAATCAGCTAGTGTAGTGTAACTCATCCTATAACCCTTCTTTAAGTTTTTAGGGAACATTTTAGGAAATTATGTTCCTGTTCTCCCAACCCTGCCTTCATCTTCTGTGCTCATGTATCTTTTCTGTTTTTTACCAGTGCTGTACTTTGTACCAGTCTGTAAGAGCTTCTGCATAGGTTGTTGTGTTCTGTTCCTTATGGATCCTTTGATGTAACAGATTTTGATGAGTCTTTTACAAATATTAACAGACGTGTCCCCTCATACACAGTCTCATGAAGATCATTTTGAATATGTCAATATATGTTGAACTCTTTGGCCCGCAGTTGTCTTTTACCAATTTCACAGGTTTTTGGCAAGATTTTGTCTTCTATCTACTTAGTTCTGTGATGCTGAGTGTTGAAGTAAGAAGTCTTTGTGTATAACTTTTAATTTACGAAGAAAAGACGTAGATTTTACAGGTTTTATAGGTGAGATTCAATTGCTTAAACACACCTGTCTAGTGGCGTTTTAGATTTCCTAGTTATCCTGTCTGTTGTTATAAGCCACAGTTTCAGAAAGGCACAGTTCTCTTGAACATTGTTATAGCTGCCCTTGCCATGAGGATGTCTCAGTACACTACCTGAAATAGCACCAGTCATTTATGTGTATGCACAAGAGTCACTCTTCATAACAAATTAGATGGTTCATCAGAAGCAATTAAAAATGTCGTACTCCATTTGGCAAACATCCAGCAAGCATTTGGGACTTAAATCTTTGAGTCATTTACTGTATAGAAATTGTTCTTTGAATTTTCTTATATGTAGCTGTACCTGTAAGGATGATGTACATATTTGGAGTTGTAAGGATTACACAATTAACAGCAATGAGTGAAAACTATTTGTATTTGAATCATTCTTTGTCTCCCAACTATCCTCACTGGTTGATATTTTAAGAATGGTCAATAATAGAAGAATATCCCTGATGTTCAGATGTGTGACTAATTTCTAGTGTAATCATCTTATAGACATTATTTAACATATGATTGCTGAGAAAACAGCTCTGTTCTGGAGAATAAATCTGAATAGAGCACTGACTGTGGCATCCAGTGTAAGGACAGAAATTGATAAGACACTATTTTTTGCTAAATTTAGAATATCTCCTAAATATTTTACATAGTGGACATGAATTTTCATTTTGTATATAGAATGCATATTTATACATATATCTACTCATATAAATGTATTTTTATAAATATGTATATGTGATGTATACATGAATGAGAGAAAAAACCTGCCAAATTTATCAAGAATCAAGAGGTATGAGAGGTATGCTGGAAACAGAACTGAAAAGTAGATTGAAATGAATCATGATTCAACTATTCAAACTCAGAATCTGTGTTGTCACAGAAGCTTTCATTCTAAATATAAATTAAGTGTATAATATATGCTTAAACACACTGACTTCAATTACAAGAAATTCAAAACTTCCCTTACTCACTGGAGAAAAATACTGCTTAGGTTAAAAAGAACCAGGTTGAACATGTAAACTGCATGTCTCTTAAAACAAGGAAAGATTGCTAAGCTGATGTTCTTGAGTACTCTTCAGTACCCGAAACTCTCTATCTTGACAATCAGAGCAACTGGCGAAAAATGAAAATTTGAAAACAAATTGAGTTGAACAGCTTAATTGTTTTACTCTCACTGTTGTTGGGTTTTGTTTGGTGAAGTGATTCGACAGTGCTATTGTCATGATAAGGACATTTCTGAAAACAGGCTTTGCATCCCTGTAGATGTGTAAAGAGAATGAAATGTTTCACTTATTCTGAAAATGAGAAATTTCCCAGAAATTATCTCTTAATTTCAGATTAAATTAAACATTATTTCATTTTCAGTTTTTACCTCAATTTTAAAGTATTACACAGATACAAGTGTGATATACTACAGTAGTTATTTCTCACGTCAGACATGTAAACATCAGTTGTGATCACCTCACATGGTTCTGTGCAGACAGATTGTTGGATAGGTCAGCAGTTGAGAAATAATCAGAATCATTAGTCATGTTTATTTCCTGTCAGCTTTTCAGATACTGTAATTAGGTTAGGTATAAAGATCTTATTGCTGAATGGAGTCTATACTTCCTAATGGAAGATGCAACACAATGTGAATCTTGAATACCAAAATAAAATCTGTTGCTCAAATTGAAGCTTCAGAAAATAAATAATATTTGCAAAACAGAATGGAGTTCTGGTTTCATTGAGATGTATCTCCACTCTGTTTCAGCTGTATCCTGATTACACTCATCTTTGGATATTTAAAATACAATGAGTCTCAATTTCTGACCAAATAACAATCAGTTACTTTCAATATTGTTTTAAAAGTTTCTTGAAGTCTTGATTATATGAGTCATCAAATTATATTCACATCAGCATAATGCCAGACTGCCATTAGTATCACCTTATTGGCTACAACAGATCAAAGCCCTGGGTGTTTAAAACAGACTGCACAAAGTCCAGTTAAGAGCTGCATTCATAAGACATTCATACCATCAAAAGGAATAAGAGGACCCATATTAAAGCAAGCTAAATGCATATACATACAAATACTAGGAAAATATTGTTATGTTACAGTATTTAATGTGCATTAAAGCTAATCAGAATTCCTGAGAAAATTAGCTGATAGAAAATTAATAACATGTCAGTACAAGTCTGAAAAATCTCATTTTTGTCTTTTAAAAATTATGATCCAGTTACGATGACACACATTCTACCGACACAAAGCTCTACTGAGACAGAAAAATTTAAGGAAGTACTACATTAAGTCAATAAAGTCTAAGTGAAAAGAAACCAAACTACTATAGTCTCAGTCCTGTTGCAATCACAGTTTCTTCTCTGCTGCCAGGAACAGTACTTGTAATTTTGTCCTTGTGAAAATAAAAAGGCTCAACAACAATGACAGTATGCAGGACTGAAAACCTGACACATTTCCACAACTCACAAAAAATAATAGGTGCAGATGTCATTTTTCTGCTTTTCTTTGGAAGAGGCTCTGGAGATCTGTCACAGTATGGAGCATCTCCACAGCCACTGTATTACATCTTTTGAGCAATACCCATAGCAGAAGCAAATCATCATTCTCAAGACTCAGTTTGTTCTTCATTTTTAGTCCTTTATAAATTTTTGCATTGTCTTGTAACACACAGAACTTGTGCATTTTCTCAGCCTGCCTCTGATCACTAATCTAGTAATTCAAGTAAACACTGTTTAGTTTCTTTGATGTTCCCCACACACAGGAAAAAAAAAATGAGAAGATCAGCCTCTGTAAATCCATTTACTTAGCCGCTTATGACTATCTTTAAAATATTTGAAACTTTATGGAAAATTATTTGTATTGCTCTTTTTGGTGATCTTGTTTCTTTGTATGCCTATATACTGATTTGCATCCAGCACAGTTGTTTATACTCCAATTGTAAAATGCTTAGAACATAACAATAGAAAAGCTATCATAATAATGCCAAATCTGTTTGTAGAGATTCTGGATGCTAAAATGAGACAAACAATAAATATCAATAAATAAGACCCTTATTTTGTCAAAAATTGCGTACCTGGATGATTTACAACATGAATTTGATCTACGTAACTGATTTTCTGTTTTTATATTTTAACTTAAAACTTTTAGAATTTGTATATATTGGAGCTTGGAATAGTTAAAACAACTAAAGGAAAAAAAAAAAAGATTGTTTCTGAAATTCTAGGTAGTGCTAATGATATATTACCCTATAGTGCTTTCTTTTATTTTATCCCTTTCTTCATTTTATGTATTTGTCTCTGGTTTTTTGAAAATTAAATCTGTCCTTTGGTAATGTGATTTGCAGGAAATGAAGAATAAAGCACTACAAATGAAGTGCTTTTAAACAAACTGTAATTAATTACATGTGCAAATGCATTGACTAAGTTTGAGTTTGCAATTAGATAACTAATTATGTTGAAAATGGCATAGCATATTTAAATAGATGTCAGTGCCTCTGGCTCATCCAGTTCTCTCTAGGCTTTTGTTTAAGCTTGCAACTATTCTCTTGCTATTAGGTATCACCTGTTATAGTTTAAAAGCATGGTTGCATGCCTAATTAAACATATCATTGTGATGTTTACATATGCAAAATATAAAATCTTTGTATTAATTGAAGTTGCAGTTTTCTTCTTCATAGAAAAGCTGTCCATCAAATTTTGTACAGAGCAGTTTGTTAATGCAGCATTTTTTAACAAAAACAAGCAAACAAAAGTTTTCCTCACTATAAACTACAGAATTCAGACTGTGTTTCCTTGTATAATGTCTAGCAGCTATCTAGTTGACCCCTTTGTAATTCCTCTTTCCTCTAACTGTTTAAACCTGATTGTAACCTCATACAATCCTTCAAGGTAGTTGTTTATAAAAATAAATTAGTAATAGGAATATTTAAATTGCTACACTCCCCCGTAATAGGAACAATTAGAGATTTTAACAAAAGGAAAAAGTCAATTATCTCTCAGAAATAAAGTAGATCCAGCTTAATTGCAAAAAGTAAAATGAGATGAATCATGTTGCCAACATATATATGTGAAACGTCGCCAATTTCTTTGACCCTTTTCAAATGGCTAGATACTTTTTACATGAGATGATAATTTTTTTAATTGTAATTGTTGTCTTTTAATACACGAGGACCCTATTTCTGGTAAAGGATATCAGAGTTGTCAGAACAATCAGAGTTGCAGGTAACTTCAGGGATTTTTTTTAAGAAGAATTTTTATGGCCAGATAAATTGGATTATAAATAACAAATATCCCTTTCTATAACTATTTCTTTGATCAGTCTTCCAAAAGAATACTACTTCCTTATGTTCACTTTAACAGATGATACTTTTGGTGTTGAAGTAAAAATATATAATTTTAAGATACTGTGTATGCATATGTGTGTGTTGTTTGTATTAAGCTACACACCATTGATTCCTTGTACAGAAGGTGGTGTTTTCATTGTTTTGAAATGAAGACAAATACTCATGTAATGTTGTATTTATTTTATCATTATATTTAGGAGAAGACAATATTTTTATTTTAAAGTTGATCTATGGATGACAGAAGAGCACATTATATATAAAAAGTGTAAAAATATTTAGAGATGTCATTACCTTTATCAATTCAGAGATACAAGAAAGGTCTGATGTGGATTCCTGTATGTAAAATTGAGATATTTTTAAGAAACTATTTATTTCATTAAGAAGCATTCTGAAATTTTTTTCTTTTGAATTTGTCTGGTGAAAAATCAAAAACTAGTGAAGATAATGCTGGGCAGGATATACAGACTTCAGTAAACATGAATAATTACATCACACTATTTCACTTAAGATACAATGAAAATTAACTAATACTTTTAAATAATTTTATAGTTAAATTAACTTTGAGAGTCTTAAAATTGAACTTGTTCTGCATACATATTTTTCCCCCGGGGAATGGTTCCTAAGCAGTTCATTTATTTGCTGATATACAGCACAAAGAACCAAAATTCATAAATCATACTGACTGAAAACATCAGTCCTGGTTGCTACCTAGTAAGACTTTAATCCATTTTGAGCAGTGTTTTTTTTGTTGATTTTATTTTGTATAATTTAATTCCTTTTTCCTGAAATTCCTAGTGGAGGAAAAGAGAGAATATAATTTGAACAATAGCCTATCTTCTGTCTGGTCTTTAAGGGAAGCAGAGATTGGGATATTTTATCAAATCTTTTTTCAACAAAGCTCTTCTGACTCTGTTCATGAGGCCATAGTACATAGATGTGTGAGGTTGGAAGGGACCTCTGGAGATCACCTAGTCCAGCTTCCCTGCCCAAGCAGGGTCAGCTACAGCAAGTTTCTTATCCTTTTAACAGAGAAATGTTTGTGGAGCAACAGTGGTATCATGTGTGAATGAACAATTCTTTGAAATCTCCACAAAATTTATCAGATGTCAGGACTGGACACAGTCCATTGAAGTATGGAATATAAAGTAGGAATCCTAGAGTAGCATATGTTGGATGGGGAAGGGGGCTGGGACTGCCCCCATATAAGGCTCAGATATTTAAGTTTGAGTAATTACTGTTCCAAACAATGTTAACTTTTTATCAGGTATTATATTTGTTGAATATTTATTGTTCTATACAAGGGATCTCACATTGCCTCCTGTTTTGAGGCTTTATTCTAAACAAAGTGGAAGATTTTTGAATTTAGCATCTTGATGAACAAAACTTGTACTTCTTTGTTTTCTTCCAGTAAAAATTTAGATTTTATTAATGCTGGTAAGTGCTTTCTCGCTTAAGTTTTTGGTGGTGTTCTGAGTGATTTTCAACTGAAAAGCACTGTCTGCTAGTCCTGGAGCCTGAAGTGTGCTATATTTACCACAAAACTGACTTTGCACATGATAACAGGAGTTTATATATGGGATTATTCCCTCTTTATTTGAGAGGTGACATTCTGCTAATAATTGTCCACCTAAGGTTCAGTTCCATGCTTTTAATTTTTCGTTATTCAGGCTTCCTTTCTATTCCTATCTGATACATTTAAAATGATAAAAAGTGTCAAAACATTTGTCGTATAAAATCTTCAATTCAGTTCATTGTATCCTTCGAAAGAGTGAAGCACCATACGTGTTGAAAGAATGAAGCACCATACGTGTTGTCTCAAACCTTTACTTAATTAATTTAATTAACTTTGAACTGTCTGTTAATTGAGGTGCACTTTTTATTGGAATACATCTTTAAGTTTTTCATCTCTCTTTCATTTCCACTCTAGTGGAAATTGTAGTCATAAAATAGAAATTTGACCTGGAAGATTGTCTACTCAATTTTTCTTCAAAGAGGAAAAATCAACTATATTCTAACAAATGTTTGTCTGTCTTTTTTTTTAAACCTTGCTGAAATCTACCTTTCAGCCTTCCTAGAAAGACTATTCTTGTGCTTTGCTATCTATATATCCACAATATTTTTCACAATAATTCATAATAATAAATTAAATTAGTGAAGATTAAGCGATCATTTACTTTTTCTTGAGAAGTTATTAAAAAAAAAAAATCATTTTTCCTTCTAAAGAACTTCATATGTTATTGCAATTTTTATGTGCTACTACTTGCATTTAGTCTAATTTTTCAAGAATAAAAAAGCTAATGTTCTTGTATTCTTCCTGATAGATCTTATTACAGGATTACCTTACCACATCAGAGGAGAATCTGAAGAGAAGGCAGGTGCATAGGGACACTTCTCTAGAATATTCTCCTAGCTTTGAGCAATGTCTTGAGGCCAATGATATCTTTGAATTAACTTTCCACTAGACTTTTTCTTCTGTGAGTTTGATCCGTTTTCAAATCCTTTGAAACTTGTAGCATCCATAACACCCTGTGCAAGCAGTGCTGAAGCTTTCCTGTGCACTTTTTAAAGAACCAGTTAGTTTTGAACTAACAAATAACTTTTTATTTGATGTTTCTTACATTGTAGAATGGGAAAGTAGTTCCCTAGTTACCTTCTTTGAACTCTTCACATTTTTTTTAGTTATTCATCACTTTCTTCTGTCCAATTATCTGTTTTCCAGTCTGAATAATCCAAGTCTTCTTAACAAATACATTACTTTTCCCTAAACCTCCGTCAGTTTCACTGTACCACTTACAATCTCAATCAGGATCTGTTATATTAGGCATCTATATTAAAATTCCACACAGTATTCAAGAGGAGATACACCACAGGTTTTTCTCCCCTATTCCTTAGAGTGATTGCCATTGGATTTGACTGCTAATACACATTAAGCTGAGGTTTGTTCAAGCTACTAATTGTTTTCTCAGTTGTGACTTTATTGTATGGTAAACTAGATCAGAGCCTATCCCCGTCCTCATAAAAATAGGGCGGATTTTTTTTTTTTTTTAATGGGACTGTTTGGTTTTACCTTTCATGCACCTTTCTTCTTTTTCATTTAATTCTTTACCTTTACTGATTTTAAGCTTAAAAATTTCTGCTATTCTTTTGTAATTATTCACCTTTATACACCTTCGTTTCCATTTTCTGTAAAACAATGACTCTCCCTATGCATCTTTAAAGTACGTTCTGTTGGTTTTTGATCTCTTTCAAAAAGACACATTTTCCTTTCAGTTTTGTGCTGAGTTGCACTTAACAAAGCAGAATTATATGAACAGTGTTGTGTCTCCTTTCTAGTATCTTCTATGCAACAAAAAATATATTCTGAGACTTCGATAGAATATGTGTGAGATACCCTATCCCCGTTGAAACTACTGATTGAGGAATCAAAATTTTCTGTTCCAGTTATCTATCCTATTGAGAGTTGCTTCTAAAAAGATAGGTGCAATGAATGATAATTCATATGAATGTGTCTCCTTTGATAGTAATGAATTTAGAATAGATTTGTAACCTTTAAACATAGCCAAATGGAATCCAAGTTAATGAGTTTGTACAGTATATAACAATGGGACTCCAATCTTGATTGCTGCTTTTAACATCTTAGAGAACATGAAAAGTAAAATGCATAAATTTAATTTTAACACATGGTGAATAGAAAATTTTGGGTTTAAGGGTCATTGACTGTGGGTCTGAGCAGATAATTGGTAAAAGATATCACCATTTATAATCTTAGGAGGAAAATTCCTCTTTCATGCAACTATTTAGAATATAGCCTTATTTAATTTCATAGTATAATAAGTTTAAACTAATCTCAATGGAATTTGATGATTGTAAGGGTGATGACCTTTCCTGTAAGATATTACCTAATAATAATCTTTGCAATAATCAAGGGTTTTGGGGAAGAATATTTATATAAGCCTTTTAAAAAATTTAAAAGCTCGAAAATGTGTTCTAAGGATATATATCAAATACACAGCAATGGGAAAAGATTCTATTAGCATTTGATCTGATGTCTAGGAATTTATATGGCTACTAGTATTATGAAAATAATGAGGGAAATAACCCCA